>NC_064831.1:5744500-6044500 GCF_024166365.1 Elephas maximus indicus
GGCTCTGCTAGGATTTCTCTAGGCAGTGTGTTTTCCCTGGGCCTCACTGTAGCAACACTATCTCGCCAGGGCAACACTGCATGGCACTTCCTCTGCCAGGAGAGAGCTGCTGCTTTGTAGTTTGTGCTGGGAAACCTTGCTTTGGCAAGTGCGAATTGACCGCATTCAGGCAGAAAGAAAAGAGAATAGCAAGAGGCCTTTTCTCCCCGGCTGCTCTGCCAAGCCCTTCCAGCTCAAACTATGTCGTTGCTCCTCTGGAAGGATCCCTGCACCGCGGCGTAGTTTTTCCGAAGAAGCCCTGCGTTTGCAAGAGCAAATGAGGAATTCGTGGCAGGAAAGAGGAAGGAAAGAAAGTTTCTCTCCCTCTGCCTGCTTTGCTCAGAGGACTGGATGAAGTCAGGGAGTTCTCCTTTTCACTGAGAAACGTGCGGGCTGCTGTTGCCTGGGCGCTCTCTTCTTTGCAAAAGAGTCTGCAGTTCCACGCTTTGAACCGTGGAAAGGCGCCGGGCTCTGCTAAGATTTCCCCCGGCGCTTCGTTTGCCCTGGGCCAAAGCGAGCCTTCACAATAGCTGAACGCTAACACTGCATACTCGTTCCACTTCCAGAACCGGGCTACGGCGAGGCAGTTCTCCGGGGGAAAACGGCCCTTCGCGAAGGGCAGATCTGCCGAGCTCATTGCGCGAAAGCGAAAGCAAAGGACGCTTTTCTCCCTCTAACCGCTTTCGTCAGAGGAACGGGGGAAGTCACAGTGTTCTTTCTCTCCCTGAGATACACACATTCTGACGCTGCCCCTGAGCTCCGTTGCTGGCAAGGAACTGAAAGTGACATACATTCCTGTGGGGAAACTCAGGGCTCTGCTAGGATTTCTGTAGGCAGTGTGTTTTCCCTGGGCCTCACTGTAGCAACACTATCTCGCCAGGGCAACACTGCATGGCACTTCCTCTGCCAGGAGGGAGCTGCTGCTTTGTAGTTGGTGCTGGGAAACCTTGCTTTGGCAAGTGCCAATTGACCGCATTCAGGCAGAAAGAAAAGAGAATAGCAAGAGGCCTTTTCTCCCCGGCTGCTCTGCCAAGCCCTTCCAGCTCAAACTATGTCGTTGCTCCTCTGGAAGGATCCCTGCACCGCGGCGTAGTTTTTCCGAAGAAGCCCTGCGTTTGCAAGAGCAAATGAGGAATTCGTGGCAGGAAAGAGGAAGGAAAGAAAGTTTCTCTCCCTCTGCCTGCTTTGCTCAGAGGACTGGATGAAGTCAGGGAGTTCTCCCTTTCACTGAGAAACGTGCGGGCTGCTGTTGCCTGGGCGCTCTCTTCTTTGCAAAAGAGTCTGCAGTTCCACGCTTTGAACCGTGGAAAGGCGCCGGGCTCTGCTAAGATTACCCCCGGCGCTTCGTTTGCCCTGGGCCAAAGCGAGCCTTCACAATAGCTGAACGCTAACACTGCATACTCGTTCCACTTCCAGAACCGGGCTACGGCGAGGCAGTTCTCCGGGGGAAAACGGCCCTTCGCGAAGGGCAGATCTGCCGAGCTCCTTGCGGGAAAGCGAAAGCAAAGGACGCTTTTCTCCCTCTAACCGCTTTCGTCAGAGGAACGGGGGAAGTCACAGTGTTCTTTCTCTCCCTGAGATACACACAATCTGACGTTGCCTCTGAGCTCCGTTGCTGGCAAGGAACTGAAAGTGACATACATTGCTGTGGGGAAACACAGGGCTCTGCTAGGATTTCTGTAGGCAGTGTGTTTTCCCTGGGCCTCACTGTAGCAACACTATCTCGCCAGGGCAACACTGCATGGCACTTCCTCTGCCAGGAGAGAGTCGCTGCTTTGTAGTTTGTGCTGGGAAACCTTGCTTTGGCAAGTGCGAATTGACCGCATTCAGGCAGAAAGAAAAGAGAATAGCAAGAGGCCTTTTCTCCCCGGCTGCTCTGCCAAGCCCTTCCAGCTCAAACTATGTCGTTGCTCCTCTGGAAGGATCCCTGCACCGCGGCGTAGTTTTTCCGAAGAAGCCCTGCGTTTGCAAGAGCAAATGAGGAATTCGTGGCAGGAAAGAGGAAGGAAAGAAAGTTTCTCTCCCTCTGCCTGCTTTGCTCAGAGGACTGGATGAAGTCAGGGACTTCTCCCTTTCACTGAGAAACGTGCGGGCTGCTGTTGCCTGGGCGCTCTCTTCTTTGCAAAAGAGTCTGCAGTTCCACGCTTTGAACCGTGGAAAGGCGCCGGGCTCTGCTAAGATTTCCCCCGGCGCTTCGTTTGCCCTGGGCCAAAGCGAGCCTTCACAATAGCTGAACGCTAACACTGCATACTCGTTCCACTTCCAGAACCGGGCTACGGCGAGGCAGTTCTCCGGGGGAAAACGGCCCTTCGCGAAGGGCAGATCTGCCGAGCTCATTGCGCGAAAGCGAAAGCAAAGGACGCTTTTCTCCCTCTAACCGCTTTCGTCAGAGGAACGGGGGAAGTCACAGTGTTCTTTCTCTCCCTGAGATACACACATTCTGACGCTGCCCCTGAGCTCCGTTGCTGGCAAGGAACTGAAAGTGACATACATTCCTGTGGGGAAACTCAGGGCTCTGCTAGGATTTCTGTAGGCAGTGTGTTTTCCCTGGGCCTCACTGTAGCAACACTATCTCGCCAGGGCAACACTGCATGGCACTTCCTCTGCCAGGAGGGAGCTGCTGCTTTGTAGTTTGTGCTGGGAAACCTTGCTTTGGCAAGTGCGAATTGACCGCATTCAGGCAGAAAGAAAAGAGAATAGCAAGAGGCCTTTTCTCCCCGGCTGCTCTGCCAAGCCCTTCCAGCTCAAACTATGTCGTTGCTCCTCTGGAAGGATCCCTGCACCGCGGCGTAGTTTTTCCGAAGAAGCCCTGCGTTTGCAAGAGCAAATGAGGAATTCGTGGCAGGAAAGAGGAAGGAAAGAAAGTTTCTCTCCCTCTGCCTGCTTTGCTCAGAGGACTGGATGAAGTCAGGGACTTCTCCCTTTCACTGAGAAACGTGCGGGCTGCTGTTGCCTGGGCGCTCTCTTCTTTGCAAAAGAGTCTGCAGTTCCACGCTTTGAACCGTGGAAAGGCGCCGGGCTCTGCTAAGATTTCCCCCGGCGCTTCGTTTGCCCTGGGCCAAAGCGAGCCTTCACAATAGCTGAACGCTAACACTGCATACTCGTTCCACTTCCAGAACCGGGCTACGGCGAGGCAGTTCTCCGGGGGAAAACGGCCCTTCGCGAAGGGCAGATCTGCCGAGCTCCTTGCGGGAAAGCGAAAGCAAAGGACGCTTTTCTCCCTCTAACCGCTTTCGTCAGAGGAACGGGGGAAGTCACAGTGTTCTTTCTCTCCCTGAGATACACACAATCTGACGTTGCCTCTGAGCTCCGTTGCTGGCAAGGAACTGAAAGTGACATACATTCCTGTGGGGAAACTCAGGGCTCTGCTAGGATTTCTCTAGGCAGTGTGTTTTCCCTGGGCCTCGCTGTAGCAACACTATCTCGCCAGGGCAACACTGCATGGCACTTCCTCTGCCAGGAGAGAGCTGCTGCTTTGTAGTTTGTGCTGGGAAACCTTGCTTTGGCAAGTGCGAATTGACCGCATTCAGGCAGAAAGAAAAGAGAATAGCAAGAGGCCTTTTCTCCCCGGCTGCTCTGCCAAGCCCTTCCAGCTCAAACTATGTCGTTGCTCCTCTGGAAGGATCCCTGCACCGCGGCGTAGTTTTTCCGAAGAAGCCCTGCGTTTGCAAGAGCAAATGAGGAATTCGTGGCAGGAAAGAGGAAGGAAAGAAAGTTTCTCTCCCTCTGCCTGCTTTGCTCAGAGGACTGGATGAAGTCAGGGACTTCTCCCTTTCACTGAGAAACGTGCGGGCTGCTGTTGCCTGGGCGCTCTCTTCTTTGCAAAAGAGTCTGCAGTTCCACGCTTTGAACCGTGGAAAGGCGCCGGGCTCTGCTAAGATTTCCCCCGGCGCTTCGTTTGCCCTGGGCCAAAGCGAGCCTTCACAATAGCTGAACCCTAACACTGCATACTCGTTCCACTTCCAGAACCGGGCTACGGCGAGGCAGTTCTCCGGGGGAAAACGGCCCTTCGCGAAGGGTAGATCTGCCGAGCTCCTTGCGGGAAAGCGAAAGCAAAGGACGCTTTTCTCCCTCTAACCGCTTTCGTCAGAGGAACGGGGGAAGTCACAGTGTTCTTTCTCTCCCTGAGATACAGACAATGTGACGCTGCCCCTGAGCTCCGTTGCTGGCAAGGAACTGAAAGTGACATACATTCCTGTGGGGAAACTCAGGGCTCTGCTAGGATTTCTCTAGGCAGTGTGTTTTCCCTGGGCCTCACTGTAGCAACACTATCTCGCCAGGGCAACACTGCATGGCACTTCCTCTGCCAGGAGAGAGCTGCTGCTTTGTAGTTTGTGCTGGGAAACCTTGCTTTGGCAAGTGCGAATTGACCGCATTCAGGCAGAAAGAAAAGAGAATAGCAAGAGGCCTTTTCTCCCCGGCTGCTCTGCCAAGCCCTTCCAGCTCAAACTATGTCGTTGCTCCTCTGGAAGGATCCCTGCACCGCGGCGTAGTTTTTCCGAAGAAGCCCTGCGTTTGCAAGAGCAAATGAGGAATTCGTGGCAGGAAAGAGGAAGGAAAGAAAGTTTCTCTCCCTCTGCCTGCTTTGCTCAGAGGACTGGATGAAGTCAGGGACTTCTCCCTTTCACTGAGAAACGTGCGGGCTGCTGTTGCCTGGGCGCTCTCTTCTTTGCAAAAGAGTCTGCAGTTCCACGCTTTGAACCGTGGAAAGGCGCCGGGCTCTGCTAAGATTTCCCCCGGCGCTTCGTTTGCCCTGGGCCAAAGCGAGCCTTCACAATAGCTGAACCCTAACACTGCATACTCGTTCCACTTCCAGAACCGGGCTACGGCGAGGCAGTTCTCCGGGGGAAAACGGCCCTTCGCGAAGGGCAGATCTGCCGAGCTCCTTGCGGGAAAGCGAAAGCAAAGGACGCTTTTCTCCCTCTAACCGCTTTCGTCAGAGGAACGGGGGAAGTCACAGTGTTCTTTCTCTCCCTGAGATACAGACAATGTGACGCTGCCCCTGAGCTCCGTTGCTGGCAAGGAACTGAAAGTGACATACATTCCTGTGGGGAAACTCAGGGCTCTGCTAGGATTTCTCTAGGCAGTGTGTTTTCCCTGGGCCTCACTGTAGCAACACTATCTCGCCAGGGCAACACTGCATGGCACTTCCTCTGCCAGGAGAGAGCTGCTGCTTTGTAGTTTGTGCTGGGAAACCTTGCTTTGGCAAGTGCGAATTGACCGCATTCAGGCAGAAAGAAAAGAGAATAGCAAGAGGCCTTTTCTCCCCGGCTGCTCTGCCAAGCCCTTCCAGCTCAAACTATGTCGTTGCTCCTCTGGAAGGATCCCTGCACCGCGGCCTAGTTTTTCCGAAGAAGCCCTGCGTTTGCAAGAGCAAATGAGGAATTCGTGGCAGGAAAGAGGAAGGAAAGAAAGTTTCTCTCCCTCTGCCTGCTTTGCTCAGAGGACTGGATGAAGTCAGGGACTTCTCCCTTTCACTGAGAAACGTGCGGGCTGCTGTTGCCTGGGCGCTCTCTTCTTTGCAAAAGAGTCTGCAGTTCCACGCTTTGAACCGTGGAAAGGCGCCGGGCTCTGCTAAGATTTCCCCCGGCGCTTCGTTTGCCCTGGGCCAAAGCGAGCCTTCACAATAGCTGAACGCTAACACTGCATACTCGTTCCACTTCCAGAACCGGGCTACGGCGAGGCAGTTCTCCGGGGGAAAACGGCCCTTCGCGAAGGGCAGATCTGCCGAGCTCATTGCGCGAAAGCGAAAGCAAAGGACGCTTTTCTCCCTCTAACCGCTTTCGTCAGAGGAACGGGGGAAGTCACAGTGTTCTTTCTCTCCCTGAGATACACACATTCTGACGCTGCCCCTGAGCTCCGTTGCTGGCAAGGAACTGAAAGTGACATACATTCCTGTGGGGAAACTCAGGGCTCTGCTAGGATTTCTGTAGGCAGTGTGTTTTCCCTGGGCCTCACTGTAGCAACACTATCTCGCCAGGGCAACACTGCATGGCACTTCCTCTGCCAGGAGGGAGCTGCTGCTTTGTAGTTTGTGCTGGGAAACCTTGCTTTGGCAAGTGCCAATTGACCGCATTCAGGCAGAAAGAAAAGAGAATAGCAAGAGGCCTTTTCTCCCCGGCTGCTCTGCCAAGCCCTTCCAGCTCAAACTATGTCGTTGCTCCTCTGGAAGGATCCCTGCACCGCGGCGTAGTTTTTCCGAAGAAGCCCTGCGTTTGCAAGAGCAAATGAGGAATTCGTGGCAGGAAAGAGGAAGGAAAGAAAGTTTCTCTCCCTCTGCCTGCTTTGCTCAGAGGACTGGATGAAGTCAGGGACTTCTCCCTTTCACTGAGAAACGTGCGGGCTGCTGTTGCCTGGGCGCTCTCTTCTTTGCAAAAGAGTCTGCAGTTCCACGCTTTGAACCGTGGAAAGGCGCCGGGCTCTGCTAAGATTTCCCCCGGCGCTTCGTTTGCCCTGGGCCAAAGCGAGCCTTCACAATAGCTGAACCCTAACACTGCATACTCGTTCCACTTCCAGAACCGGGCTACGGCGAGGCAGTTCTCCGGGGGAAAACGGCCCTTCGCGAAGGGTAGATCTGCCGAGCTCCTTGCGGGAAAGCGAAAGCAAAGGACGCTTTTCTCCCTCTAACCGCTTTCGTCAGAGGAACGGGGGAAGTCACAGTGTTCTTTCTCTCCCTGAGATACAGACAATGTGACGCTGCCCCTGAGCTCCGTTGCTGGCAAGGAACTGAAAGTGACATACATTCCTGTGGGGAAACTCAGGGCTCTGCTAGGATTTCTCTAGGCAGTGTGTTTTCCCTGGGCCTCACTGTAGCAACACTATCTCGCCAGGGCAACACTGCATGGCACTTCCTCTGCCAGGAGAGAGCTGCTGCTTTGTAGTTTGTGCTGGGAAACCTTGCTTTGGCAAGTGCGAATTGACCGCATTCAGGCAGAAAGAAAAGAGAATAGCAAGAGGCCTTTTCTCCCCGGCTGCTCTGCCAAGCCCTTCCAGCTCAAACTATGTCGTTGCTCCTCTGGAAGGATCCCTGCACCGCGGCGTAGTTTTTCCGAAGAAGCCCTGCGTTTGCAAGAGCAAATGAGGAATTCGTGGCAGGAAAGAGGAAGGAAAGAAAGTTTCTCTCCCTCTGCCTGCTTTGCTCAGAGGACTGGATGAAGTCAGGGACTTCTCCCTTTCACTGAGAAACGTGCGGGCTGCTGTTGCCTGGGCGCTCTCTTCTTTGCAAAAGAGTCTGCAGTTCCACGCTTTGAACCGTGGAAAGGCGCCGGGCTCTGCTAAGATTTCCCCCGGCGCTTCGTTTGCCCTGGGCCAAAGCGAGCCTTCACAATAGCTGAACCCTAACACTGCATACTCGTTCCACTTCCAGAACCGGGCTACGGCGAGGCAGTTCTCCGGGGGAAAACGGCCCTTCGCGAAGGGCAGATCTGCCGAGCTCCTTGCGGGAAAGCGAAAGCAAAGGACGCTTTTCTCCCTCTAACCGCTTTCGTCAGAGGAACGGGGGAAGTCACAGTGTTCTTTCTCTCCCTGAGATACAGACAATGTGACGCTGCCCCTGAGCTCCGTTGCTGGCAAGGAACTGAAAGTGACATACATTCCTGTGGGGAAACTCAGGGCTCTGCTAGGATTTCTGTAGGCAGTGTGTTTTCCCTGGGCCTCACTGTAGCAACACTATCTCGCCAGGGCAACACTGCATGGCACTTCCTCTGCCAGGAGGGAGCTGCTGCTTTGTAGTTTGTGCTGGGAAACCTTGCTTTCGCAAGTGCCAATTGACCGCATTCAGGCAGAAAGAAAAGAGAATAGCAAGAGGCCTTTTCTCCCCGGCTGCTCTGCCAAGCCCTTCCAGCTCAAACTATGTCGTTGCTCCTCTGGAAGGATCCCTGCACCGCGGCGTAGTTTTTCCGAAGAAGCCCTGCGTTTGCAAGAGCAAATGAGGAATTCGTGGCAGGAAAGAGGAAGGAAAGAAAGTTTCTCTCCCTCTGCCTGCTTTGCTCAGAGGACTGGATGAAGTCAGGGAGTTCTCCCTTTCACTGAGAAACGTGCGGGCTGCTGTTGCCTGGGCGCTCTCTTCTTTGCAAAAGAGTCTGCAGTTCCACGCTTTGAACCGTGGAAAGGCGCCGGGCTCTGCTAAGATTACCCCCGGCGCTTCGTTTGCCCTGGGCCAAAGCGAGCCTTCACAATAGCTGAACGCTAACACTGCATACTCGTTCCACTTCCAGAACCGGGCTACGGCGAGGCAGTTCTCCGGGGGAAAACGGCCCTTCGCGAAGGGCAGATCTGCCGAGCTCATTGCGCGAAAGCGAAAGCAAAGGACGCTTTTCTCCCTCTAACCGCTTTCGTCAGAGGAACGGGGGAAGTCACAGTGTTCTTTCTCTCCCTGAGATACAGACAATGTGACGCTGCCCCTGAGCTCCGTTGCTGGCAAGGAACTGAAAGTGACATACATTCCTGTGGGGAAACTCAGGGCTCTGCTAGGATTTCTGTAGGCAGTGTGTTTTCCCTGGGCCTCACTGTAGCAACACTATCTCGCCAGGGCAACACTGCATGGCACTTCCTCTGCCAGGAGGGAGCTGCTGCTTTGTAGTTGGTGCTGGGAAACCTTGCTTTGGCAAGTGCCAATTGACCGCATTCAGGCAGAAAGAAAAGAGAATAGCAAGAGGCCTTTTCTCCCCGGCTGCTCTGCCAAGCCCTTCCAGCTCAAACTATGTCGTTGCTCCTCTGGAAGGATCCCTGCACCGCGGCGTAGTTTTTCCGAAGAAGCCCTGCGTTTGCAAGAGCAAATGAGGAATTCGTGGCAGGAAAGAGGAAGGAAAGAAAGTTTCTCTCCCTCTGCCTGCTTTGCTCAGAGGACTGGATGAAGTCAGGGAGTTCTCCCTTTCACTGAGAAACGTGCGGGCTGCTGTTGCCTGGGCGCTCTCTTCTTTGCAAAAGAGTCTGCAGTTCCACGCTTTGAACCGTGGAAAGGCGCCGGGCTCTGCTAAGATTACCCCCGGCGCTTCGTTTGCCCTGGGCCAAAGCGAGCCTTCACAATAGCTGAACGCTAACACTGCATACTCGTTCCACTTCCAGAACCGGGCTACGGCGAGGCAGTTCTCCGGGGGAAAACGGCCCTTCGCGAAGGGCAGATCTGCCGAGCTCCTTGCGGGAAAGCGAAAGCAAAGGACGCTTTTCTCCCTCTAACCGCTTTCGTCAGAGGAACGGGGGAAGTCACAGTGTTCTTTCTCTCCCTGAGATACACACAATCTGACGTTGCCTCTGAGCTCCGTTGCTGGCAAGGAACTGAAAGTGACATACATTGCTGTGGGGAAACACAGGGCTCTGCTAGGATTTCTGTAGGCAGTGTGTTTTCCCTGGGCCTCACTGTAGCAACACTATCTCGCCAGGGCAACACTGCATGGCACTTCCTCTGCCAGGAGAGAGTCGCTGCTTTGTAGTTTGTGCTGGGAAACCTTGCTTTGGCAAGTGCGAATTGACCGCATTCAGGCAGAAAGAAAAGAGAATAGCAAGAGGCCTTTTCTCCCCGGCTGCTCTGCCAAGCCCTTCCAGCTCAAACTATGTCGTTGCTCCTCTGGAAGGATCCCTGCACCGCGGCGTAGTTTTTCCGAAGAAGCCCTGCGTTTGCAAGAGCAAATGAGGAATTCGTGGCAGGAAAGAGGAAGGAAAGAAAGTTTCTCTCCCTCTGCCTGCTTTGCTCAGAGGACTGGATGAAGTCAGGGACTTCTCCCTTTCACTGAGAAACGTGCGGGCTGCTGTTGCCTGGGCGCTCTCTTCTTTGCAAAAGAGTCTGCAGTTCCACGCTTTGAACCGTGGAAAGGCGCCGGGCTCTGCTAAGATTTCCCCCGGCGCTTCGTTTGCCCTGGGCCAAAGCGAGCCTTCACAATAGCTGAACGCTAACACTGCATACTCGTTCCACTTCCAGAACCGGGCTACGGCGAGGCAGTTCTCCGGGGGAAAACGGCCCTTCGCGAAGGGCAGATCTGCCGAGCTCATTGCGCGAAAGCGAAAGCAAAGGACGCTTTTCTCCCTCTAACCGCTTTCGTCAGAGGAACGGGGGAAGTCACAGTGTTCTTTCTCTCCCTGAGATACACACATTCTGACGCTGCCCCTGAGCTCCGTTGCTGGCAAGGAACTGAAAGTGACATACATTCCTGTGGGGAAACTCAGGGCTCTGCTAGGATTTCTGTAGGCAGTGTGTTTTCCCTGGGCCTCACTGTAGCAACACTATCTCGCCAGGGCAACACTGCATGGCACTTCCTCTGCCAGGAGGGAGCTGCTGCTTTGTAGTTTGTGCTGGGAAACCTTGCTTTGGCAAGTGCGAATTGACCGCATTCAGGCAGAAAGAAAAGAGAATAGCAAGAGGCCTTTTCTCCCCGGCTGCTCTGCCAAGCCCTTCCAGCTCAAACTATGTCGTTGCTCCTCTGGAAGGATCCCTGCACCGCGGCGTAGTTTTTCCGAAGAAGCCCTGCGTTTGCAAGAGCAAATGAGGAATTCGTGGCAGGAAAGAGGAAGGAAAGAAAGTTTCTCTCCCTCTGCCTGCTTTGCTCAGAGGACTGGATGAAGTCAGGGACTTCTCCCTTTCACTGAGAAACGTGCGGGCTGCTGTTGCCTGGGCGCTCTCTTCTTTGCAAAAGAGTCTGCAGTTCCACGCTTTGAACCGCGGAAAGGCGCCGGGCTCTGCTAAGATTCCCCCCGGCGCTTCGTTTGCCCTGGGCCAAAGCGAGCCTTCACAATAGCTGAACGCTAACACTGCATACTCGTTCCACTTCCAGAACCGGGCTACGGCGAGGCAGTTCTCCGGGGGAAAACGGCCCTTCGCGAAGGGCAGATCTGCCGAGCTCCTTGCGGGAAAGCGAAAGCAAAGGACGCTTTTCTCCCTCTAACCGCTTTCGTCAGAGGAACGGGGGAAGTCACAGTGTTCTTTCTCTCCCTGAGATACACACAATCTGACGTTGCCTCTGAGCTCCGTTGCTGGCAAGGAACTGAAAGTGACATACATTGCTGTGGGGAAACACAGGGCTCTGCTAGGATTTCTGTAGGCAGTGTGTTTTCCCTGGGCCTCACTGTAGCAACACTATCTCGCCAGGGCAACACTGCATGGCACTTCCTCTGCCAGGAGAGAGTCGCTGCTTTGTAGTTTGTGCTGGGAAACCTTGCTTTGGCAAGTGCGAATTGACCGCATTCAGGCAGAAAGAAAAGAGAATAGCAAGAGGCCTTTTCTCCCCGGCTGCTCTGCCAAGCCCTTCCAGCTCAAACTATGTCGTTGCTCCTCTGGAAGGATCCCTGCACCGCGGCCTAGTTTTTCCGAAGAAGCCCTGCGTTTGCAAGAGCAAATGAGGAATTCGTGGCAGGAAAGAGGAAGGAAAGAAAGTTTCTCTCCCTCTGCCTGCTTTGCTCAGAGGACTGGATGAAGTCAGGGACTTCTCCCTTTCACTGAGAAACGTGCGGGCTGCTGTTGCCTGGGCGCTCTCTTCTTTGCAAAAGAGTCTGCAGTTCCACGCTTTGAACCGTGGAAAGGCGCCGGGCTCTGCTAAGATTTCCCCCGGCGCTTCGTTTGCCCTGGGCCAAAGCGAGCCTTCACAATAGCTGAACGCTAACACTGCATACTCGTTCCACTTCCAGAACCGGGCTACGGCGAGGCAGTTCTCCGGGGGAAAACGGCCCTTCGCGAAGGGCAGATCTGCCGAGCTCATTGCGCGAAAGCGAAAGCAAAGGACGCTTTTCTCCCTCTAACCGCTTTCGTCAGAGGAACGGGGGAAGTCACAGTGTTCTTTCTCTCCCTGAGATACACACATTCTGACGCTGCCCCTGAGCTCCGTTGCTGGCAAGGAACTGAAAGTGACATACATTCCTGTGGGGAAACTCAGGGCTCTGCTAGGATTTCTGTAGGCAGTGTGTTTTCCCTGGGCCTCACTGTAGCAACACTATCTCGCCAGGGCAACACTGCATGGCACTTCCTCTGCCAGGAGGGAGCTGCTGCTTTGTAGTTTGTGCTGGGAAACCTTGCTTTGGCAAGTGCGAATTGACCGCATTCAGGCAGAAAGAAAAGAGAATAGCAAGAGGCCTTTTCTCCCCGGCTGCTCTGCCAAGCCCTTCCAGCTCAAACTATGTCGTTGCTCCTCTGGAAGGATCCCTGCACCGCGGCGTAGTTTTTCCGAAGAAGCCCTGCGTTTGCAAGAGCAAATGAGGAATTCGTGGCAGGAAAGAGGAAGGAAAGAAAGTTTCTCTCCCTCTGCCTGCTTTGCTCAGAGGACTGGATGAAGTCAGGGACTTCTCCCTTTCACTGAGAAACGTGCGGGCTGCTGTTGCCTGGGCGCTCTCTTCTTTGCAAAAGAGTCTGCAGTTCCACGCTTTGAACCGTGGAAAGGCGCCGGGCTCTGCTAAGATTTCCCCCGGCGCTTCGTTTGCCCTGGGCCAAAGCGAGCCTTCACAATAGCTGAACGCTAACACTGCATACTCGTTCCACTTCCAGAACCGGGCTACGGCGAGGCAGTTCTCCGGGGGAAAACGGCCCTTCGCGAAGGGCAGATCTGCCGAGCTCCTTGCGGGAAAGCGAAAGCAAAGGACGCTTTTCTCCCTCTAACCGCTTTCGTCAGAGGAACGGGGGAAGTCACAGTGTTCTTTCTCTCCCTGAGATACACACAATCTGACGTTGCCTCTGAGCTCCGTTGCTGGCAAGGAACTGAAAGTGACATACATTCCTGTGGGGAAACTCAGGGCTCTGCTAGGATTTCTCTAGGCAGTGTGTTTTCCCTGGGCCTCGCTGTAGCAACACTATCTCGCCAGGGCAACACTGCATGGCACTTCCTCTGCCAGGAGAGAGCTGCTGCTTTGTAGTTTGTGCTGGGAAACCTTGCTTTGGCAAGTGCGAATTGACCGCATTCAGGCAGAAAGAAAAGAGAATAGCAAGAGGCCTTTTCTCCCCGGCTGCTCTGCCAAGCCCTTCCAGCTCAAACTATGTCGTTGCTCCTCTGGAAGGATCCCTGCACCGCGGCCTAGTTTTTCCGAAGAAGCCCTGCGTTTGCAAGAGCAAATGAGGAATTCGTGGCAGGAAAGAGGAAGGAAAGAAAGTTTCTCTCCCTCTGCCTGCTTTGCTCAGAGGACTGGATGAAGTCAGGGACTTCTCCCTTTCACTGAGAAACGTGCGGGCTGCTGTTGCCTGGGCGCTCTCTTCTTTGCAAAAGAGTCTGCAGTTCCACGCTTTGAACCGCGGAAAGGCGCCGGGCTCTGCTAAGATTCCCCCCGGCGCTTCGTTTGCCCCGGGCCAAAGCGAGCCTTCACAATAGCTGAACGCTAACACTGCATACTCGTTCCACTTCCAGAACCGGGCTACGGCGAGGCAGTTCTCCGGGGGAAAACGGCCCTTCGCGAAGGGCAGATCTGCCGAGCTCCTTGCGGGAAAGCGAAAGCAAAGGACGCTTTTCTCCCTCTAACCGCTTTCGTCAGAGGAACGGGGGAAGTCACAGTGTTCTTTCTCTCCCTGAGATACACACAATCTGACGTTGCCTCTGAGCTCCGTTGCTGGCAAGGAACTGAAACTGACATACATTCCTGTGGGGAAACACAGGGCTTTGCTAGGATTTCTCTAGGCAGTGTGTTTTCCCTGGGCCTCACTGTAGCAACACTATCTCGCCAGGGCAACACTGCATGGCACTTCCTCTGCCAGGAGAGAGCTGCTGCTTTGTAGTTTGTGCTGGGAAAACTTGCTTTGGCAAGTGCGAATTGACCGCATTCAGGCAGAAAGAAAAGAGAATAGCAAGAGGCCTTTTCTCCCCGGCTGCTCTGCCAAGCCCTTCCAGCTCAAACTATGTCGTTGCTCCTCTGGAAGGATCCCTGCACCGCGGCCTAGTTTTTCCGAAGAAGCCCTGCGTTTGCAAGAGCAAATGAGGAATTCGTGGCAGGAAAGAGGAAGGAAAGAAAGTTTCTCTAACTCTGCCTGCTTTGCTCAGAGGACTGGATGAAGTCAGGGACTTCTCCCTTTCACTGAGAAACGTGCGGGCTGCTGTTGCCTGGGCGCTCTCTTCTTTGCAAAAGAGTCTGCAGTTCCACGCTTTGAACCGCGGAAAGGCGCCGGGCTCTGCTAAGATTCCCCCCGGCGCTTCGTTTGCCCCGGGCCAAAGCGAGCCTTCACAATAGCTGAACGCTAACACTGCATACTCGTTCCACTTCCAGAACCGGGCTACGGCGAGGCAGTTCTCCGGGGGAAAACGGCCCTTCGCGAAGGGCAGATCTGCCGAGCTCCTTGCGGGAAAGCGAAAGCAAAGGACGCTTTTCTCCCTCTAACCGCTTTCGTCAGAGGAACGGGGGAAGTCACAGTGTTCTTTCTCTCCCTGAGATACACACAATCTGACGTTGCCTCTGAGCTCCGTTGCTGGCAAGGAACTGAAACTGACATACATTCCTGTGGGGAAACACAGGGCTTTGCTAGGATTTCTCTAGGCAGTGTGTTTTCCCTGGGCCTCACTGTAGCAACACTATCTCGCCAGGGCAACACTGCATGGCACTTCCTCTGCCAGGAGAGAGCTGCTGCTTTGTAGTTTGTGCTGGGAAAACTTGCTTTGGCAAGTGCGAATTGACCGCATTCAGGCAGAAAGAAAAGAGAATAGCAAGAGGCCTTTTCTCCCCGGCTGCTCTGCCAAGCCCTTCCAGCTCAAACTATGTCGTTGCTCCTCTGGAAGGATCCCTGCACCGCGGCCTAGTTTTTCCGAAGAAGCCCTGCGTTTGCAAGAGCAAATGAGGAATTCGTGGCAGGAAAGAGGAAGGAAAGAAAGTTTCTCTAACTCTGCCTGCTTTGCTCAGAGGACTGGATGAAGTCAGGGACTTCTCCCTTTCACTGAGAAACGTGCGGGCTGCTGTTGCCTGGGCGCTCTCTTCTTTGCAAAAGAGTCTGCAGTTCCACGCTTTGAACCGCGGAAAGGCGCCGGGCTCTGCTAAGATTCCCCCCGGCGCTTCGTTTGCCCTGGGCCAAAGCGAGCCTTCACAATAGCTGAACGCTAACACTGCATACTCGTTCCACTTCCAGAACCGGGCTACGGCGAGGCAGTTCTCCGGGGGAAAACGGCCCTTCGCGAAGGGCAGATCTGCCGAGCTCCTTGCGGGAAAGCGAAAGCAAAGGACGCTTTTCTCCCTCTAACCGCTTTCGTCAGAGGAACGGGGGAAGTCACAGTGTTCTTTCTCTCCCTGAGATACACACAATCTGACGTTGCCTCTGAGCTCCGTTGCTGGCAAGGAACTGAAAGTGACATACATTCCTGTGGGGAAACACAGGGCTTTGCTAGGATTTCTCTAGGCAGTGTGTTTTCCCTGGGCCTCACTGTAGCAACACTATCTCGCCAGGGCAACACTGCATGGCACTTCCTCTGCCAGGAGAGAGCTGCTGCTTTGTAGTTTGTGCTGGGAAACCTTGCTTTGGCAAGTGCGAATTGACCGCATTCAGGCAGAAAGAAAAGAGAATAGCAAGAGGCCTTTTCTCCCCGGCTGCTCTGCCAAGCCCTTCCAGCTCAAACTATGTCGTTGCTCCTCTGGAAGGATCCCTGCACCGCGGCCTAGTTTTTCCGAAGAAGCCCTGCGTTTGCAAGAGCAAATGAGGAATTCGTGGCAGGAAAGAGGAAGGAAAGAAAGTTTCTCTCCCTCTGCCTGCTTTGCTCAGAGGACTGGATGAAGTCAGGGACTTCTCCCTTTCACTGAGAAACGTGCGGGCTGCTGTTGCCTGGGCGCTCTCTTCTTTGCAAAAGAGTCTGCAGTTCCACGCTTTGAACCGTGGAAAGGCGCCGGGCTCTGCTAAGATTTCCCCCGGCGCTTCGTTTGCCCTGGGCCAAAGCGAGCCTTCACAATAGCTGAACGCTAACACTGCATACTCGTTCCACTTCCAGAACCGGGCTACGGCGAGGCAGTTCTCCGGGGGAAAACGGCCCTTCGCGAAGGGCAGATCTGCCGAGCTCATTGCGCGAAAGCGAAAGCAAAGGACGCTTTTCTCCCTCTAACCGCTTTCGTCAGAGGAACGGGGGAAGTCACAGTGTTCTTTCTCTCCCTGAGATACACACATTCTGACGCTGCCCCTGAGCTCCGTTGCTGGCAAGGAACTGAAAGTGACATACATTCCTGTGGGGAAACTCAGGGCTCTGCTAGGATTTCTGTAGGCAGTGTGTTTTCCCTGGGCCTCACTGTAGCAACACTATCTCGCCAGGGCAACACTGCATGGCACTTCCTCTGCCAGGAGGGAGCTGCTGCTTTGTAGTTTGTGCTGGGAAACCTTGCTTTGGCAAGTGCGAATTGACCGCATTCAGGCAGAAAGAAAAGAGAATAGCAAGAGGCCTTTTCTCCCCGGCTGCTCTGCCAAGCCCTTCCAGCTCAAACTATGTCGTTGCTCCTCTGGAAGGATCCCTGCACCGCGGCGTAGTTTTTCCGAAGAAGCCCTGCGTTTGCAAGAGCAAATGAGGAATTCGTGGCAGGAAAGAGGAAGGAAAGAAAGTTTCTCTCCCTCTGCCTGCTTTGCTCAGAGGACTGGATGAAGTCAGGGACTTCTCCCTTTCACTGAGAAACGTGCGGGCTGCTGTTGCCTGGGCGCTCTCTTCTTTGCAAAAGAGTCTGCAGTTCCACGCTTTGAACCGTGGAAAGGCGCCGGGCTCTGCTAAGATTTCCCCCGGCGCTTCGTTTGCCCTGGGCCAAAGCGAGCCTTCACAATAGCTGAACCCTAACACTGCATACTCGTTCCACTTCCAGAACCGGGCTACGGCGAGGCAGTTCTCCGGGGGAAAACGGCCCTTCGCGAAGGGCAGATCTGCCGAGCTCCTTGCGGGAAAGCGAAAGCAAAGGACGCTTTTCTCCCTCTAACCGCTTTCGTCAGAGGAACGGGGGAAGTCACAGTGTTCTTTCTCTCCCTGAGATACACACAATGTGACGCTGCCCCTGAGCTCCGTTGCTGGCAAGGAACTGAAAGTGACATACATTCCTGTGGGGAAACTCAGGGCTCTGCTAGGATTTCTCTAGGCAGTGTGTTTTCCCTGGGCCTCACTGTAGCAACACTATCTCGCCAGGGCAACACTGCATGGCACTTCCTCTGCCAGGAGAGAGCTGCTGCTTTGTAGTTTGTGCTGGGAAACCTTGCTTTGGCAAGTGCGAATTGACCGCATTCAGGCAGAAAGAAAAGAGAATAGCAAGAGGCCTTTTCTCCCCGGCTGCTCTGCCAAGCCCTTCCAGCTCAAACTATGTCGTTGCTCCTCTGGAAGGATCCCTGCACCGCGGCCTAGTTTTTCCGAAGAAGCCCTGCGTTTGCAAGAGCAAATGAGGAATTCGTGGCAGGAAAGAGGAAGGAAAGAAAGTTTCTCTCCCTCTGCCTGCTTTGCTCAGAGGACTGGATGAAGTCAGGGACTTCTCCCTTTCACTGAGAAACGTGCGGGCTGCTGTTGCCTGGGCGCTCTCTTCTTTGCAAAAGAGTCTGCAGTTCCACGCTTTGAACCGTGGAAAGGCGCCGGGCTCTGCTAAGATTTCCCCCGGCGCTTCGTTTGCCCTGGGCCAAAGCGAGCCTTCACAATAGCTGAACGCTAACACTGCATACTCGTTCCACTTCCAGAACCGGGCTACGGCGAGGCAGTTCTCCGGGGGAAAACGGCCCTTCGCGAAGGGCAGATCTGCCGAGCTCATTGCGCGAAAGCGAAAGCAAAGGACGCTTTTCTCCCTCTAACCGCTTTCGTCAGAGGAACGGGGGAAGTCACAGTGTTCTTTCTCTCCCTGAGATACACACATTCTGACGCTGCCCCTGAGCTCCGTTGCTGGCAAGGAACTGAAAGTGACATACATTCCTGTGGGGAAACTCAGGGCTCTGCTAGGATTTCTGTAGGCAGTGTGTTTTCCCTGGGCCTCACTGTAGCAACACTATCTCGCCAGGGCAACACTGCATGGCACTTCCTCTGCCAGGAGGGAGCTGCTGCTTTGTAGTTTGTGCTGGGAAACCTTGCTTTCGCAAGTGCCAATTGACCGCATTCAGGCAGAAAGAAAAGAGAATAGCAAGAGGCCTTTTCTCCCCGGCTGCTCTGCCAAGCCCTTCCAGCTCAAACTATGTCGTTGCTCCTCTGGAAGGATCCCTGCACCGCGGCGTAGTTTTTCCGAAGAAGCCCTGCGTTTGCAAGAGCAAATGAGGAATTCGTGGCAGGAAAGAGGAAGGAAAGAAAGTTTCTCTCCCTCTGCCTGCTTTGCTCAGAGGACTGGATGAAGTCAGGGACTTCTCCCTTTCACTGAGAAACGTGCGGGCTGCTGTTGCCTGGGCGCTCTCTTCTTTGCAAAAGAGTCTGCAGTTCCACGCTTTGAACCGTGGAAAGGCGCCGGGCTCTGCTAAGATTTCCCCCGGCGCTTCGTTTGCCCTGGGCCAAAGCGAGCCTTCACAATAGCTGAACCCTAACACTGCATACTCGTTCCACTTCCAGAACCGGGCTACGGCGAGGCAGTTCTCCGGGGGAAAACGGCCCTTCGCGAAGGGTAGATCTGCCGAGCTCCTTGCGGGAAAGCGAAAGCAAAGGACGCTTTTCTCCCTCTAACCGCTTTCGTCAGAGGAACGGGGGAAGTCACAGTGTTCTTTCTCTCCCTGAGATACAGACAATGTGACGCTGCCCCTGAGCTCCGTTGCTGGCAAGGAACTGAAAGTGACATACATTCCTGTGGGGAAACTCAGGGCTCTGCTAGGATTTCTCTAGGCAGTGTGTTTTCCCTGGGCCTCACTGTAGCAACACTATCTCGCCAGGGCAACACTGCATGGCACTTCCTCTGCCAGGAGAGAGCTGCTGCTTTGTAGTTTGTGCTGGGAAACCTTGCTTTGGCAAGTGCGAATTGACCGCATTCAGGCAGAAAGAAAAGAGAATAGCAAGAGGCCTTTTCTCCCCGGCTGCTCTGCCAAGCCCTTCCAGCTCAAACTATGTCGTTGCTCCTCTGGAAGGATCCCTGCACCGCGGCGTAGTTTTTCCGAAGAAGCCCTGCGTTTGCAAGAGCAAATGAGGAATTCGTGGCAGGAAAGAGGAAGGAAAGAAAGTTTCTCTCCCTCTGCCTGCTTTGCTCAGAGGACTGGATGAAGTCAGGGACTTCTCCCTTTCACTGAGAAACGTGCGGGCTGCTGTTGCCTGGGCGCTCTCTTCTTTGCAAAAGAGTCTGCAGTTCCACGCTTTGAACCGTGGAAAGGCGCCGGGCTCTGCTAAGATTTCCCCCGGCGCTTCGTTTGCCCTGGGCCAAAGCGAGCCTTCACAATAGCTGAACGCTAACACTGCATACTCGTTCCACTTCCAGAACCGGGCTACGGCGAGGCAGTTCTCCGGGGGAAAACGGCCCTTCGCGAAGGGCAGATCTGCCGAGCTCATTGCGCGAAAGCGAAAGCAAAGGACGCTTTTCTCCCTCTAACCGCTTTCGTCAGAGGAACGGGGGAAGTCACAGTGTTCTTTCTCTCCCTGAGATACAGACAATGTGACGCTGCCCCTGAGCTCCGTTGCTGGCAAGGAACTGAAAGTGACATACATTCCTGTGGGGAAACTCAGGGCTCTGCTAGGATTTCTGTAGGCAGTGTGTTTTCCCTGGGCCTCACTGTAGCAACACTATCTCGCCAGGGCAACACTGCATGGCACTTCCTCTGCCAGGAGGGAGCTGCTGCTTTGTAGTTGGTGCTGGGAAACCTTGCTTTGGCAAGTGCCAATTGACCGCATTCAGGCAGAAAGAAAAGAGAATAGCAAGAGGCCTTTTCTCCCCGGCTGCTCTGCCAAGCCCTTCCAGCTCAAACTATGTCGTTGCTCCTCTGGAAGGATCCCTGCACCGCGGCGTAGTTTTTCCGAAGAAGCCCTGCGTTTGCAAGAGCAAATGAGGAATTCGTGGCAGGAAAGAGGAAGGAAAGAAAGTTTCTCTCCCTCTGCCTGCTTTGCTCAGAGGACTGGATGAAGTCAGGGAGTTCTCCCTTTCACTGAGAAACGTGCGGGCTGCTGTTGCCTGGGCGCTCTCTTCTTTGCAAAAGAGTCTGCAGTTCCACGCTTTGAACCGTGGAAAGGCGCCGGGCTCTGCTAAGATTACCCCCGGCGCTTCGTTTGCCCTGGGCCAAAGCGAGCCTTCACAATAGCTGAACGCTAACACTGCATACTCGTTCCACTTCCAGAACCGGGCTACGGCGAGGCAGTTCTCCGGGGGAAAACGGCCCTTCGCGAAGGGCAGATCTGCCGAGCTCCTTGCGGGAAAGCGAAAGCAAAGGACGCTTTTCTCCCTCTAACCGCTTTCGTCAGAGGAACGGGGGAAGTCACAGTGTTCTTTCTCTCCCTGAGATACACACAATCTGACGTTGCCTCTGAGCTCCGTTGCTGGCAAGGAACTGAAAGTGACATACATTGCTGTGGGGAAACACAGGGCTCTGCTAGGATTTCTGTAGGCAGTGTGTTTTCCCTGGGCCTCACTGTAGCAACACTATCTCGCCAGGGCAACACTGCATGGCACTTCCTCTGCCAGGAGAGAGTCGCTGCTTTGTAGTTTGTGCTGGGAAACCTTGCTTTGGCAAGTGCGAATTGACCGCATTCAGGCAGAAAGAAAAGAGAATAGCAAGAGGCCTTTTCTCCCCGGCTGCTCTGCCAAGCCCTTCCAGCTCAAACTATGTCGTTGCTCCTCTGGAAGGATCCCTGCACCGCGGCGTAGTTTTTCCGAAGAAGCCCTGCGTTTGCAAGAGCAAATGAGGAATTCGTGGCAGGAAAGAGGAAGGAAAGAAAGTTTCTCTCCCTCTGCCTGCTTTGCTCAGAGGACTGGATGAAGTCAGGGACTTCTCCCTTTCACTGAGAAACGTGCGGGCTGCTGTTGCCTGGGCGCTCTCTTCTTTGCAAAAGAGTCTGCAGTTCCACGCTTTGAACCGTGGAAAGGCGCCGGGCTCTGCTAAGATTTCCCCCGGCGCTTCGTTTGCCCTGGGCCAAAGCGAGCCTTCACAATAGCTGAACGCTAACACTGCATACTCGTTCCACTTCCAGAACCGGGCTACGGCGAGGCAGTTCTCCGGGGGAAAACGGCCCTTCGCGAAGGGCAGATCTGCCGAGCTCATTGCGCGAAAGCGAAAGCAAAGGACGCTTTTCTCCCTCTAACCGCTTTCGTCAGAGGAACGGGGGAAGTCACAGTGTTCTTTCTCTCCCTGAGATACACACATTCTGACGCTGCCCCTGAGCTCCGTTGCTGGCAAGGAACTGAAAGTGACATACATTCCTGTGGGGAAACTCAGGGCTCTGCTAGGATTTCTGTAGGCAGTGTGTTTTCCCTGGGCCTCACTGTAGCAACACTATCTCGCCAGGGCAACACTGCATGGCACTTCCTCTGCCAGGAGGGAGCTGCTGCTTTGTAGTTTGTGCTGGGAAACCTTGCTTTGGCAAGTGCGAATTGACCGCATTCAGGCAGAAAGAAAAGAGAATAGCAAGAGGCCTTTTCTCCCCGGCTGCTCTGCCAAGCCCTTCCAGCTCAAACTATGTCGTTGCTCCTCTGGAAGGATCCCTGCACCGCGGCGTAGTTTTTCCGAAGAAGCCCTGCGTTTGCAAGAGCAAATGAGGAATTCGTGGCAGGAAAGAGGAAGGAAAGAAAGTTTCTCTCCCTCTGCCTGCTTTGCTCAGAGGACTGGATGAAGTCAGGGACTTCTCCCTTTCACTGAGAAACGTGCGGGCTGCTGTTGCCTGGGCGCTCTCTTCTTTGCAAAAGAGTCTGCAGTTCCACGCTTTGAACCGCGGAAAGGCGCCGGGCTCTGCTAAGATTCCCCCCGGCGCTTCGTTTGCCCTGGGCCAAAGCGAGCCTTCACAATAGCTGAACGCTAACACTGCATACTCGTTCCACTTCCAGAACCGGGCTACGGCGAGGCAGTTCTCCGGGGGAAAACGGCCCTTCGCGAAGGGCAGATCTGCCGAGCTCCTTGCGGGAAAGCGAAAGCAAAGGACGCTTTTCTCCCTCTAACCGCTTTCGTCAGAGGAACGGGGGAAGTCACAGTGTTCTTTCTCTCCCTGAGATACACACAATCTGACGTTGCCTCTGAGCTCCGTTGCTGGCAAGGAACTGAAAGTGACATACATTGCTGTGGGGAAACACAGGGCTCTGCTAGGATTTCTGTAGGCAGTGTGTTTTCCCTGGGCCTCACTGTAGCAACACTATCTCGCCAGGGCAACACTGCATGGCACTTCCTCTGCCAGGAGAGAGTCGCTGCTTTGTAGTTTGTGCTGGGAAACCTTGCTTTGGCAAGTGCGAATTGACCGCATTCAGGCAGAAAGAAAAGAGAATAGCAAGAGGCCTTTTCTCCCCGGCTGCTCTGCCAAGCCCTTCCAGCTCAAACTATGTCGTTGCTCCTCTGGAAGGATCCCTGCACCGCGGCGTAGTTTTTCCGAAGAAGCCCTGCGTTTGCAAGAGCAAATGAGGAATTCGTGGCAGGAAAGAGGAAGGAAAGAAAGTTTCTCTCCCTCTGCCTGCTTTGCTCAGAGGACTGGATGAAGTCAGGGACTTCTCCCTTTCACTGAGAAACGTGCGGGCTGCTGTTGCCTGGGCGCTCTCTTCTTTGCAAAAGAGTCTGCAGTTCCACGCTTTGAACCGTGGAAAGGCGCCGGGCTCTGCTAAGATTTCCCCCGGCGCTTCGTTTGCCCTGGGCCAAAGCGAGCCTTCACAATAGCTGAACGCTAACACTGCATACTCGTTCCACTTCCAGAACCGGGCTACGGCGAGGCAGTTCTCCGGGGGAAAACGGCCCTTCGCGAAGGGCAGATCTGCCGAGCTCATTGCGCGAAAGCGAAAGCAAAGGACGCTTTTCTCCCTCTAACCGCTTTCGTCAGAGGAACGGGGGAAGTCACAGTGTTCTTTCTCTCCCTGAGATACACACATTCTGACGCTGCCCCTGAGCTCCGTTGCTGGCAAGGAACTGAAAGTGACATACATTCCTGTGGGGAAACTCAGGGCTCTGCTAGGATTTCTGTAGGCAGTGTGTTTTCCCTGGGCCTCACTGTAGCAACACTATCTCGCCAGGGCAACACTGCATGGCACTTCCTCTGCCAGGAGGGAGCTGCTGCTTTGTAGTTTGTGCTGGGAAACCTTGCTTTCGCAAGTGCCAATTGACCGCATTCAGGCAGAAAGAAAAGAGAATAGCAAGAGGCCTTTTCTCCCCGGCTGCTCTGCCAAGCCCTTCCAGCTCAAACTATGTCGTTGCTCCTCTGGAAGGATCCCTGCACCGCGGCGTAGTTTTTCCGAAGAAGCCCTGCGTTTGCAAGAGCAAATGAGGAATTCGTGGCAGGAAAGAGGAAGGAAAGAAAGTTTCTCTCCCTCTGCCTGCTTTGCTCAGAGGACTGGATGAAGTCAGGGACTTCTCCCTTTCACTGAGAAACGTGCGGGCTGCTGTTGCCTGGGCGCTCTCTTCTTTGCAAAAGAGTCTGCAGTTCCACGCTTTGAACCGTGGAAAGGCGCCGGGCTCTGCTAAGATTTCCCCCGGCGCTTCGTTTGCCCCGGGCCAAAGCGAGCCTTCACAATAGCTGAACGCTAACACTGCATACTCGTTCCACTTCCAGAACCGGGCTACGGCGAGGCAGTTCTCCGGGGGAAAACGGCCCTTCGCGAAGGGCAGATCTGCCGAGCTCCTTGCGGGAAAGCGAAAGCAAAGGACGCTTTTCTCCCTCTAACCGCTTTCGTCAGAGGAACGGGGGAAGTCACAGTGTTCTTTCTCTCCCTGAGATACACACAATCTGACGTTGCCTCTGAGCTCCGTTGCTGGCAAGGAACTGAAAGTGACATACATTCCTGTGGGGAAACTCAGGGCTCTGCTAGGATTTCTCTAGGCAGTGTGTTTTCCCTGGGCCTCGCTGTAGCAACACTATCTCGCCAGGGCAACACTGCATGGCACTTCCTCTGCCAGGAGAGAGCTGCTGCTTTGTAGTTTGTGCTGGGAAACCTTGCTTTGGCAAGTGCGAATTGACCGCATTCAGGCAGAAAGAAAAGAGAATAGCAAGAGGCCTTTTCTCCCCGGCTGCTCTGCCAAGCCCTTCCAGCTCAAACTATGTCGTTGCTCCTCTGGAAGGATCCCTGCACCGCGGCCTAGTTTTTCCGAAGAAGCCCTGCGTTTGCAAGAGCAAATGAGGAATTCGTGGCAGGAAAGAGGAAGGAAAGAAAGTTTCTCTCCCTCTGCCTGCTTTGCTCAGAGGACTGGATGAAGTCAGGGACTTCTCCCTTTCACTGAGAAACGTGCGGGCTGCTGTTGCCTGGGCGCTCTCTTCTTTGCAAAAGAGTCTGCAGTTCCACGCTTTGAACCGCGGAAAGGCGCCGGGCTCTGCTAAGATTCCCCCCGGCGCTTCGTTTGCCCCGGGCCAAAGCGAGCCTTCACAATAGCTGAACGCTAACACTGCATACTCGTTCCACTTCCAGAACCGGGCTACGGCGAGGCAGTTCTCCGGGGGAAAACGGCCCTTCGCGAAGGGCAGATCTGCCGAGCTCCTTGCGGGAAAGCGAAAGCAAAGGACGCTTTTCTCCCTCTAACCGCTTTCGTCAGAGGAACGGGGGAAGTCACAGTGTTCTTTCTCTCCCTGAGATACACACAATCTGACGTTGCCTCTGAGCTCCGTTGCTGGCAAGGAACTGAAACTGACATACATTCCTGTGGGGAAACACAGGGCTTTGCTAGGATTTCTCTAGGCAGTGTGTTTTCCCTGGGCCTCACTGTAGCAACACTATCTCGCCAGGGCAACACTGCATGGCACTTCC
Source organism: Elephas maximus indicus (assembly GCF_024166365.1). Lineage (NCBI taxonomy): Eukaryota > Metazoa > Chordata > Mammalia > Proboscidea > Elephantidae > Elephas > Elephas maximus. The sequence continues at coordinate 5,769,242 of NC_064831.1, forward strand.
TCTGCCAGGAGAGAGCTGCTGCTTTGTAGTTTGTGCTGGGAAAACTTGCTTTGGCAAGTGCGAATTGACCGCATTCAGGCAGAAAGAAAAGAGAATAGCAAGAGGCCTTTTCTCCCCGGCTGCTCTGCCAAGCCCTTCCAGCTCAAACTATGTCGTTGCTCCTCTGGAAGGATCCCTGCACCGCGGCCTAGTTTTTCCGAAGAAGCCCTGCGTTTGCAAGAGCAAATGAGGAATTCGTGGCAGGAAAGAGGAAGGAAAGAAAGTTTCTCTAACTCTGCCTGCTTTGCTCAGAGGACTGGATGAAGTCAGGGACTTCTCCCTTTCACTGAGAAACGTGCGGGCTGCTGTTGCCTGGGCGCTCTCTTCTTTGCAAAAGAGTCTGCAGTTCCACGCTTTGAACCGCGGAAAGGCGCCGGGCTCTGCTAAGATTCCCCCCGGCGCTTCGTTTGCCCCGGGCCAAAGCGAGCCTTCACAATAGCTGAACGCTAACACTGCATACTCGTTCCACTTCCAGAACCGGGCTACGGCGAGGCAGTTCTCCGGGGGAAAACGGCCCTTCGCGAAGGGCAGATCTGCCGAGCTCCTTGCGGGAAAGCGAAAGCAAAGGACGCTTTTCTCCCTCTAACCGCTTTCGTCAGAGGAACGGGGGAAGTCACAGTGTTCTTTCTCTCCCTGAGATACACACAATCTGACGTTGCCTCTGAGCTCCGTTGCTGGCAAGGAACTGAAACTGACATACATTCCTGTGGGGAAACACAGGGCTTTGCTAGGATTTCTCTAGGCAGTGTGTTTTCCCTGGGCCTCACTGTAGCAACACTATCTCGCCAGGGCAACACTGCATGGCACTTCCTCTGCCAGGAGAGAGCTGCTGCTTTGTAGTTTGTGCTGGGAAAACTTGCTTTGGCAAGTGCGAATTGACCGCATTCAGGCAGAAAGAAAAGAGAATAGCAAGAGGCCTTTTCTCCCCGGCTGCTCTGCCAAGCCCTTCCAGCTCAAACTATGTCGTTGCTCCTCTGGAAGGATCCCTGCACCGCGGCCTAGTTTTTCCGAAGAAGCCCTGCGTTTGCAAGAGCAAATGAGGAATTCGTGGCAGGAAAGAGGAAGGAAAGAAAGTTTCTCTAACTCTGCCTGCTTTGCTCAGAGGACTGGATGAAGTCAGGGACTTCTCCCTTTCACTGAGAAACGTGCGGGCTGCTGTTGCCTGGGCGCTCTCTTCTTTGCAAAAGAGTCTGCAGTTCCACGCTTTGAACCGCGGAAAGGCGCCGGGCTCTGCTAAGATTCCCCCCGGCGCTTCGTTTGCCCTGGGCCAAAGCGAGCCTTCACAATAGCTGAACGCTAACACTGCATACTCGTTCCACTTCCAGAACCGGGCTACGGCGAGGCAGTTCTCCGGGGGAAAACGGCCCTTCGCGAAGGGCAGATCTGCCGAGCTCCTTGCGGGAAAGCGAAAGCAAAGGACGCTTTTCTCCCTCTAACCGCTTTCGTCAGAGGAACGGGGGAAGTCACAGTGTTCTTTCTCTCCCTGAGATACACACAATCTGACGTTGCCTCTGAGCTCCGTTGCTGGCAAGGAACTGAAAGTGACATACATTCCTGTGGGGAAACACAGGGCTTTGCTAGGATTTCTCTAGGCAGTGTGTTTTCCCTGGGCCTCACTGTAGCAACACTATCTCGCCAGGGCAACACTGCATGGCACTTCCTCTGCCAGGAGAGAGCTGCTGCTTTGTAGTTTGTGCTGGGAAACCTTGCTTTGGCAAGTGCGAATTGACCGCATTCAGGCAGAAAGAAAAGAGAATAGCAAGAGGCCTTTTCTCCCCGGCTGCTCTGCCAAGCCCTTCCAGCTCAAACTATGTCGTTGCTCCTCTGGAAGGATCCCTGCACCGCGGCGTAGTTTTTCCGAAGAAGCCCTGCGTTTGCAAGAGCAAATGAGGAATTCGTGGCAGGAAAGAGGAAGGAAAGAAAGTTTCTCTCCCTCTGCCTGCTTTGCTCAGAGGACTGGATGAAGTCAGGGACTTCTCCCTTTCACTGAGAAACGTGCGGGCTGCTGTTGCCTGGGCGCTCTCTTCTTTGCAAAAGAGTCTGCAGTTCCACGCTTTGAACCGTGGAAAGGCGCCGGGCTCTGCTAAGATTTCCCCCGGCGCTTCGTTTGCCCTGGGCCAAAGCGAGCCTTCACAATAGCTGAACGCTAACACTGCATACTCGTTCCACTTCCAGAACCGGGCTACGGCGAGGCAGTTCTCCGGGGGAAAACGGCCCTTCGCGAAGGGCAGATCTGCCGAGCTCATTGCGCGAAAGCGAAAGCAAAGGACGCTTTTCTCCCTCTAACCGCTTTCGTCAGAGGAACGGGGGAAGTCACAGTGTTCTTTCTCTCCCTGAGATACACACATTCTGACGCTGCCCCTGAGCTCCGTTGCTGGCAAGGAACTGAAAGTGACATACATTCCTGTGGGGAAACTCAGGGCTCTGCTAGGATTTCTGTAGGCAGTGTGTTTTCCCTGGGCCTCACTGTAGCAACACTATCTCGCCAGGGCAACACTGCATGGCACTTCCTCTGCCAGGAGAGAGTCGCTGCTTTGTAGTTTGTGCTGGGAAACCTTGCTTTGGCAAGTGCGAATTGACCGCATTCAGGCAGAAAGAAAAGAGAATAGCAAGAGGCCTTTTCTCCCCGGCTGCTCTGCCAAGCCCTTCCAGCTCAAACTATGTCGTTGCTCCTCTGGAAGGATCCCTGCACCGCGGCCTAGTTTTTCCGAAGAAGCCCTGCGTTTGCAAGAGCAAATGAGGAATTCGTGGCAGGAAAGAGGAAGGAAAGAAAGTTTCTCTCCCTCTGCCTGCTTTGCTCAGAGGACTGGATGAAGTCAGGGACTTCTCCCTTTCACTGAGAAACGTGCGGGCTGCTGTTGCCTGGGCGCTCTCTTCTTTGCAAAAGAGTCTGCAGTTCCACGCTTTGAACCGTGGAAAGGCGCCGGGCTCTGCTAAGATTTCCCCCGGCGCTTCGTTTGCCCTGGGCCAAAGCGAGCCTTCACAATAGCTGAACGCTAACACTGCATACTCGTTCCACTTCCAGAACCGGGCTACGGCGAGGCAGTTCTCCGGGGGAAAACGGCCCTTCGCGAAGGGCAGATCTGCCGAGCTCATTGCGCGAAAGCGAAAGCAAAGGACGCTTTTCTCCCTCTAACCGCTTTCGTCAGAGGAACGGGGGAAGTCACAGTGTTCTTTCTCTCCCTGAGATACACACATTCTGACGCTGCCCCTGAGCTCCGTTGCTGGCAAGGAACTGAAAGTGACATACATTCCTGTGGGGAAACACAGGGCTTTGCTAGGATTTCTCTAGGCAGTGTGTTTTCCCTGGGCCTCACTGTAGCAACACTATCTCGCCAGGGCAACACTGCATGGCACTTCCTCTGCCAGGAGGGAGCTGCTGCTTTGTAGTTTGTGCTGGGAAACCTTGCTTTGGCAAGTGCGAATTGACCGCATTCAGGCAGAAAGAAAAGAGAATAGCAAGAGGCCTTTTCTCCCCGGCTGCTCTGCCAAGCCCTTCCAGCTCAAACTATGTCGTTGCTCCTCTGGAAGGATCCCTGCACCGCGGCGTAGTTTTTCCGAAGAAGCCTTGCGTTTGCAAGAGCAAATGAGGAATTCGTGGCAGGAAAGAGGAAGGAAAGAAAGTTTCTCTCCCTCTGCCTGCTTTGCTCAGAGGACTGGATGAAGTCAGGGAGTTCTCCCTTTCACTGAGAAACGTGCGGGCTGCTGTTGCCTGGGCGCTCTCTTCTTTGCAAAAGAGTCTGCAGTTCCACGCTTTGAACCCTGGAAAGGCGCCGGGCTCTGCTAAGATTTCCCCCGGCGCTTCGTTTGCCCTGGGCCAAAGCGAGCCTTCACAATAGCTGAACCCTAACACTGCATACTCGTTCCACTTCCAGAACCGGGCTACGGCGAGGCAGTTCTCCGGGGGAAAACGGCCCTTCGCGAAGGGTAGATCTGCCGAGCTCCTTGCGGGAAAGCGAAAGCAAAGGACGCTTTTCTCCCTCTAACCGCTTTCGTCAGAGGAACGGGGGAAGTCACAGTGTTCTTTCTCTCCCTGAGATACAGACAATGTGACGCTGCCCCTGAGCTCCGTTGCTGGCAAGGAACTGAAAGTGACATACATTCCTGTGGGGAAACTCAGGGCTCTGCTAGGATTTCTCTAGGCAGTGTGTTTTCCCTGGGCCTCACTGTAGCAACACTATCTCGCCAGGGCAACACTGCATGGCACTTCCTCTGCCAGGAGAGAGCTGCTGCTTTGTAGTTTGTGCTGGGAAACCTTGCTTTGGCAAGTGCGAATTGACCGCATTCAGGCAGAAAGAAAAGAGAATAGCAAGAGGCCTTTTCTCCCCGGCTGCTCTGCCAAGCCCTTCCAGCTCAAACTATGTCGTTGCTCCTCTGGAAGGATCCCTGCACCGCGGCGTAGTTTTTCCGAAGAAGCCCTGCGTTTGCAAGAGCAAATGAGGAATTCGTGGCAGGAAAGAGGAAGGAAAGAAAGTTTCTCTCCCTCTGCCTGCTTTGCTCAGAGGACTGGATGAAGTCAGGGACTTCTCCCTTTCACTGAGAAACGTGCGGGCTGCTGTTGCCTGGGCGCTCTCTTCTTTGCAAAAGAGTCTGCAGTTCCACGCTTTGAACCGTGGAAAGGCGCCGGGCTCTGCTAAGATTTCCCCCGGCGCTTCGTTTGCCCTGGGCCAAAGCGAGCCTTCACAATAGCTGAACGCTAACACTGCATACTCGTTCCACTTCCAGAACCGGGCTACGGCGAGGCAGTTCTCCGGGGGAAAACGGCCCTTCGCGAAGGGCAGATCTGCCGAGCTCCTTGCGGGAAAGCGAAAGCAAAGGACGCTTTTCTCCCTCTAACCGCTTTCGTCAGAGGAACGGGGGAAGTCACAGTGTTCTTTCTCTCCCTGAGATACACACAATCTGACGTTGCCTCTGAGCTCCGTTGCTGGCAAGGAACTGAAAGTGACATACATTCCTGTGGGGAAACTCAGGGCTCTGCTAGGATTTCTCTAGGCAGTGTGTTTTCCCTGGGCCTCACTGTAGCAACACTATCTCGCCAGGGCAACACTGCATGGCACTTCCTCTGCCAGGAGAGAGTAGCAGCTTTGTAGTTTGTGCTGGGAAACCTTGCTTTAGCAAGTGCGAATTGACCGCATTCAGGCAGAAAGAAAAGAGAATAGCAAGAGGCCTTTTCTCCCCGGCTGCTCTGCCAAGCCCTTCCAGCTCAAACTATGTCGTTGCTCCTCTGGAAGGATCCCTGCACCGCGGCGTAGTTTTTCCGAAGAAGCCCTGCGTTTGCAAGAGCAAATGAGGAATTCGTGGCAGGAAAGAGGAAGGAAAGAAAGTTTCTCTCCCTCTGCCTGCTTTGCTCAGAGGACTGGATGAAGTCAGGGACTTCTCCCTTTCACTGAGAAACGTGCGGGCTGCTGTTGCCTGGGCGCTCTCTTCTTTGCAAAAGAGTCTGCAGTTCCACGCTTTGAACCGTGGAAAGGCGCCGGGCTCTGCTAAGATTTCCCCCGGCGCTTCGTTTGCCCTGGGCCAAAGCGAGCCTTCACAATAGCTGAACGCTAACACTGCATACTCGTTCCACTTCCAGAACCGGGCTACGGCGAGGCAGTTCTCCGGGGGAAAACGGCCCTTCGCGAAGGGCAGATCTGCCGAGCTCCTTGCGGGAAAGCGAAAGCAAAGGACGCTTTTCTCCCTCTAACCGCTTTCGTCAGAGGAACGGGGGAAGTCACAGTGTTCTTTCTCTCCCTGAGATACACACAATCTGACGTTGCCTCTGAGCTCCGTTGCTGGCAAGGAACTGAAAGTGACATACATTGCTGTGGGGAAACACAGGGCTCTGCTAGGATTTCTGTAGGCAGTGTGTTTTCCCTGGGCCTCACTGTAGCAACACTATCTCGCCAGGGCAACACTGCATGGCACTTCCTCTGCCAGGAGAGAGTCGCTGCTTTGTAGTTTGTGCTGGGAAACCTTGCTTTGGCAAGTGCGAATTGACCGCATTCAGGCAGAAAGAAAAGAGAATAGCAAGAGGCCTTTTCTCCCCGGCTGCTCTGCCAAGCCCTTCCAGCTCAAACTATGTCGTTGCTCCTCTGGAAGGATCCCTGCACCGCGGCCTAGTTTTTCCGAAGAAGCCCTGCGTTTGCAAGAGCAAATGAGGAATTCGTGGCAGGAAAGAGGAAGGAAAGAAAGTTTCTCTCCCTCTGCCTGCTTTGCTCAGAGGACTGGATGAAGTCAGGGACTTCTCCCTTTCACTGAGAAACGTGCGGGCTGCTGTTGCCTGGGCGCTCTCTTCTTTGCAAAAGAGTCTGCAGTTCCACGCTTTGAACCGCGGAAAGGCGCCGGGCTCTGCTAAGATTCCCCCCGGCGCTTCGTTTGCCCCGGGCCAAAGCGAGCCTTCACAATAGCTGAACGCTAACACTGCATACTCGTTCCACTTCCAGAACCGGGCTACGGCGAGGCAGTTCTCCGGGGGAAAACGGCCCTTCGCGAAGGGCAGATCTGCCGAGCTCCTTGCGGGAAAGCGAAAGCAAAGGACGCTTTTCTCCCTCTAACCGCTTTCGTCAGAGGAACGGGGGAAGTCACAGTGTTCTTTCTCTCCCTGAGATACACACAATCTGACGTTGCCTCTGAGCTCCGTTGCTGGCAAGGAACTGAAACTGACATACATTCCTGTGGGGAAACACAGGGCTTTGCTAGGATTTCTCTAGGCAGTGTGTTTTCCCTGGGCCTCACTGTAGCAACACTATCTCGCCAGGGCAACACTGCATGGCACTTCCTCTGCCAGGAGAGAGCTGCTGCTTTGTAGTTTGTGCTGGGAAACCTTGCTTTGGCAAGTGCGAATTGACCGCATTCAGGCAGAAAGAAAAGAGAATAGCAAGAGGCCTTTTCTCCCCGGCTGCTCTGCCAAGCCCTTCCAGCTCAAACTATGTCGTTGCTCCTCTGGAAGGATCCCTGCACCGCGGCCTAGTTTTTCCGAAGAAGCCCTGCGTTTGCAAGAGCAAATGAGGAATTCGTGGCAGGAAAGAGGAAGGAAAGAAAGTTTCTCTCCCTCTGCCTGCTTTGCTCAGAGGACTGGATGAAGTCAGGGACTTCTCCCTTTCACTGAGAAACGTGCGGGCTGCTGTTGCCTGGGCGCTCTCTTCTTTGCAAAAGAGTCTGCAGTTCCACGCTTTGAACCGCGGAAAGGCGCCGGGCTCTGCTAAGATTCCCCCCGGCGCTTCGTTTGCCCCGGGCCAAAGCGAGCCTTCACAATAGCTGAACGCTAACACTGCATACTCGTTCCACTTCCAGAACCGGGCTACGGCGAGGCAGTTCTCCGGGGGAAAACGGCCCTTCGCGAAGGGCAGATCTGCCGAGCTCCTTGCGGGAAAGCGAAAGCAAAGGACGCTTTTCTCCCTCTAACCGCTTTCGTCAGAGGAACGGGGGAAGTCACAGTGTTCTTTCTCTCCCTGAGATACACACAATCTGACGTTGCCTCTGAGCTCCGTTGCTGGCAAGGAACTGAAACTGACATACATTCCTGTGGGGAAACACAGGGCTTTGCTAGGATTTCTCTAGGCAGTGTGTTTTCCCTGGGCCTCACTGTAGCAACACTATCTCGCCAGGGCAACACTGCATGGCACTTCCTCTGCCAGGAGAGAGCTGCTGCTTTGTAGTTTGTGCTGGGAAAACTTGCTTTGGCAAGTGCGAATTGACCGCATTCAGGCAGAAAGAAAAGAGAATAGCAAGAGGCCTTTTCTCCCCGGCTGCTCTGCCAAGCCCTTCCAGCTCAAACTATGTCGTTGCTCCTCTGGAAGGATCCCTGCACCGCGGCCTAGTTTTTCCGAAGAAGCCCTGCGTTTGCAAGAGCAAATGAGGAATTCGTGGCAGGAAAGAGGAAGGAAAGAAAGTTTCTCTAACTCTGCCTGCTTTGCTCAGAGGACTGGATGAAGTCAGGGACTTCTCCCTTTCACTGAGAAACGTGCGGGCTGCTGTTGCCTGGGCGCTCTCTTCTTTGCAAAAGAGTCTGCAGTTCCACGCTTTGAACCGCGGAAAGGCGCCGGGCTCTGCTAAGATTCCCCCCGGCGCTTCGTTTGCCCTGGGCCAAAGCGAGCCTTCACAATAGCTGAACGCTAACACTGCATACTCGTTCCACTTCCAGAACCGGGCTACGGCGAGGCAGTTCTCCGGGGGAAAACGGCCCTTCGCGAAGGGCAGATCTGCCGAGCTCCTTGCGGGAAAGCGAAAGCAAAGGACGCTTTTCTCCCTCTAACCGCTTTCGTCAGAGGAACGGGGGAAGTCACAGTGTTCTTTCTCTCCCTGAGATACACACAATCTGACGTTGCCTCTGAGCTCCGTTGCTGGCAAGGAACTGAAAGTGACATACATTCCTGTGGGGAAACACAGGGCTTTGCTAGGATTTCTCTAGGCAGTGTGTTTTCCCTGGGCCTCACTGTAGCAACACTATCTCGCCAGGGCAACACTGCATGGCACTTCCTCTGCCAGGAGAGAGCTGCTGCTTTGTAGTTTGTGCTGGGAAACCTTGCTTTGGCAAGTGCGAATTGACCGCATTCAGGCAGAAAGAAAAGAGAATAGCAAGAGGCCTTTTCTCCCCGGCTGCTCTGCCAAGCCCTTCCAGCTCAAACTATGTCGTTGCTCCTCTGGAAGGATCCCTGCACCGCGGCGTAGTTTTTCCGAAGAAGCCCTGCGTTTGCAAGAGCAAATGAGGAATTCGTGGCAGGAAAGAGGAAGGAAAGAAAGTTTCTCTCCCTCTGCCTGCTTTGCTCAGAGGACTGGATGAAGTCAGGGACTTCTCCCTTTCACTGAGAAACGTGCGGGCTGCTGTTGCCTGGGCGCTCTCTTCTTTGCAAAAGAGTCTGCAGTTCCACGCTTTGAACCGTGGAAAGGCGCCGGGCTCTGCTAAGATTTCCCCCGGCGCTTCGTTTGCCCTGGGCCAAAGCGAGCCTTCACAATAGCTGAACGCTAACACTGCATACTCGTTCCACTTCCAGAACCGGGCTACGGCGAGGCAGTTCTCCGGGGGAAAACGGCCCTTCGCGAAGGGCAGATCTGCCGAGCTCATTGCGCGAAAGCGAAAGCAAAGGACGCTTTTCTCCCTCTAACCGCTTTCGTCAGAGGAACGGGGGAAGTCACAGTGTTCTTTCTCTCCCTGAGATACACACATTCTGACGCTGCCCCTGAGCTCCGTTGCTGGCAAGGAACTGAAAGTGACATACATTCCTGTGGGGAAACTCAGGGCTCTGCTAGGATTTCTGTAGGCAGTGTGTTTTCCCTGGGCCTCACTGTAGCAACACTATCTCGCCAGGGCAACACTGCATGGCACTTCCTCTGCCAGGAGAGAGTCGCTGCTTTGTAGTTTGTGCTGGGAAACCTTGCTTTGGCAAGTGCGAATTGACCGCATTCAGGCAGAAAGAAAAGAGAATAGCAAGAGGCCTTTTCTCCCCGGCTGCTCTGCCAAGCCCTTCCAGCTCAAACTATGTCGTTGCTCCTCTGGAAGGATCCCTGCACCGCGGCCTAGTTTTTCCGAAGAAGCCCTGCGTTTGCAAGAGCAAATGAGGAATTCGTGGCAGGAAAGAGGAAGGAAAGAAAGTTTCTCTCCCTCTGCCTGCTTTGCTCAGAGGACTGGATGAAGTCAGGGACTTCTCCCTTTCACTGAGAAACGTGCGGGCTGCTGTTGCCTGGGCGCTCTCTTCTTTGCAAAAGAGTCTGCAGTTCCACGCTTTGAACCGTGGAAAGGCGCCGGGCTCTGCTAAGATTTCCCCCGGCGCTTCGTTTGCCCTGGGCCAAAGCGAGCCTTCACAATAGCTGAACGCTAACACTGCATACTCGTTCCACTTCCAGAACCGGGCTACGGCGAGGCAGTTCTCCGGGGGAAAACGGCCCTTCGCGAAGGGCAGATCTGCCGAGCTCATTGCGCGAAAGCGAAAGCAAAGGACGCTTTTCTCCCTCTAACCGCTTTCGTCAGAGGAACGGGGGAAGTCACAGTGTTCTTTCTCTCCCTGAGATACACACATTCTGACGCTGCCCCTGAGCTCCGTTGCTGGCAAGGAACTGAAAGTGACATACATTCCTGTGGGGAAACTCAGGGCTCTGCTAGGATTTCTGTAGGCAGTGTGTTTTCCCTGGGCCTCACTGTAGCAACACTATCTCGCCAGGGCAACACTGCATGGCACTTCCTCTGCCAGGAGAGAGTCGCTGCTTTGTAGTTTGTGCTGGGAAACCTTGCTTTGGCAAGTGCGAATTGACCGCATTCAGGCAGAAAGAAAAGAGAATAGCAAGAGGCCTTTTCTCCCCGGCTGCTCTGCCAAGCCCTTCCAGCTCAAACTATGTCGTTGCTCCTCTGGAAGGATCCCTGCACCGCGGCCTAGTTTTTCCGAAGAAGCCCTGCGTTTGCAAGAGCAAATGAGGAATTCGTGGCAGGAAAGAGGAAGGAAAGAAAGTTTCTCTCCCTCTGCCTGCTTTGCTCAGAGGACTGGATGAAGTCAGGGACTTCTCCCTTTCACTGAGAAACGTGCGGGCTGCTGTTGCCTGGGCGCTCTCTTCTTTGCAAAAGAGTCTGCAGTTCCACGCTTTGAACCGTGGAAAGGCGCCGGGCTCTGCTAAGATTTCCCCCGGCGCTTCGTTTGCCCTGGGCCAAAGCGAGCCTTCACAATAGCTGAACGCTAACACTGCATACTCGTTCCACTTCCAGAACCGGGCTACGGCGAGGCAGTTCTCCGGGGGAAAACGGCCCTTCGCGAAGGGCAGATCTGCCGAGCTCATTGCGCGAAAGCGAAAGCAAAGGACGCTTTTCTCCCTCTAACCGCTTTCGTCAGAGGAACGGGGGAAGTCACAGTGTTCTTTCTCTCCCTGAGATACACACATTCTGACGCTGCCCCTGAGCTCCGTTGCTGGCAAGGAACTGAAAGTGACATACATTCCTGTGGGGAAACACAGGGCTTTGCTAGGATTTCTCTAGGCAGTGTGTTTTCCCTGGGCCTCACTGTAGCAACACTATCTCGCCAGGGCAACACTGCATGGCACTTCCTCTGCCAGGAGGGAGCTGCTGCTTTGTAGTTTGTGCTGGGAAACCTTGCTTTGGCAAGTGCGAATTGACCGCATTCAGGCAGAAAGAAAAGAGAATAGCAAGAGGCCTTTTCTCCCCGGCTGCTCTGCCAAGCCCTTCCAGCTCAAACTATGTCGTTGCTCCTCTGGAAGGATCCCTGCACCGCGGCGTAGTTTTTCCGAAGAAGCCTTGCGTTTGCAAGAGCAAATGAGGAATTCGTGGCAGGAAAGAGGAAGGAAAGAAAGTTTCTCTCCCTCTGCCTGCTTTGCTCAGAGGACTGGATGAAGTCAGGGAGTTCTCCCTTTCACTGAGAAACGTGCGGGCTGCTGTTGCCTGGGCGCTCTCTTCTTTGCAAAAGAGTCTGCAGTTCCACGCTTTGAACCCTGGAAAGGCGCCGGGCTCTGCTAAGATTTCCCCCGGCGCTTCGTTTGCCCTGGGCCAAAGCGAGCCTTCACAATAGCTGAACCCTAACACTGCATACTCGTTCCACTTCCAGAACCGGGCTACGGCGAGGCAGTTCTCCGGGGGAAAACGGCCCTTCGCGAAGGGTAGATCTGCCGAGCTCCTTGCGGGAAAGCGAAAGCAAAGGACGCTTTTCTCCCTCTAACCGCTTTCGTCAGAGGAACGGGGGAAGTCACAGTGTTCTTTCTCTCCCTGAGATACAGACAATGTGACGCTGCCCCTGAGCTCCGTTGCTGGCAAGGAACTGAAAGTGACATACATTCCTGTGGGGAAACTCAGGGCTCTGCTAGGATTTCTCTAGGCAGTGTGTTTTCCCTGGGCCTCACTGTAGCAACACTATCTCGCCAGGGCAACACTGCATGGCACTTCCTCTGCCAGGAGAGAGCTGCTGCTTTGTAGTTTGTGCTGGGAAACCTTGCTTTGGCAAGTGCGAATTGACCGCATTCAGGCAGAAAGAAAAGAGAATAGCAAGAGGCCTTTTCTCCCCGGCTGCTCTGCCAAGCCCTTCCAGCTCAAACTATGTCGTTGCTCCTCTGGAAGGATCCCTGCACCGCGGCGTAGTTTTTCCGAAGAAGCCCTGCGTTTGCAAGAGCAAATGAGGAATTCGTGGCAGGAAAGAGGAAGGAAAGAAAGTTTCTCTCCCTCTGCCTGCTTTGCTCAGAGGACTGGATGAAGTCAGGGACTTCTCCCTTTCACTGAGAAACGTGCGGGCTGCTGTTGCCTGGGCGCTCTCTTCTTTGCAAAAGAGTCTGCAGTTCCACGCTTTGAACCGTGGAAAGGCGCCGGGCTCTGCTAAGATTTCCCCCGGCGCTTCGTTTGCCCTGGGCCAAAGCGAGCCTTCACAATAGCTGAACGCTAACACTGCATACTCGTTCCACTTCCAGAACCGGGCTACGGCGAGGCAGTTCTCCGGGGGAAAACGGCCCTTCGCGAAGGGCAGATCTGCCGAGCTCCTTGCGGGAAAGCGAAAGCAAAGGACGCTTTTCTCCCTCTAACCGCTTTCGTCAGAGGAACGGGGGAAGTCACAGTGTTCTTTCTCTCCCTGAGATACACACAATCTGACGTTGCCTCTGAGCTCCGTTGCTGGCAAGGAACTGAAAGTGACATACATTCCTGTGGGGAAACTCAGGGCTCTGCTAGGATTTCTCTAGGCAGTGTGTTTTCCCTGGGCCTCACTGTAGCAACACTATCTCGCCAGGGCAACACTGCATGGCACTTCCTCTGCCAGGAGAGAGTAGCAGCTTTGTAGTTTGTGCTGGGAAACCTTGCTTTAGCAAGTGCGAATTGACCGCATTCAGGCAGAAAGAAAAGAGAATAGCAAGAGGCCTTTTCTCCCCGGCTGCTCTGCCAAGCCCTTCCAGCTCAAACTATGTCGTTGCTCCTCTGGAAGGATCCCTGCACCGCGGCGTAGTTTTTCCGAAGAAGCCCTGCGTTTGCAAGAGCAAATGAGGAATTCGTGGCAGGAAAGAGGAAGGAAAGAAAGTTTCTCTCCCTCTGCCTGCTTTGCTCAGAGGACTGGATGAAGTCAGGGACTTCTCCCTTTCACTGAGAAACGTGCGGGCTGCTGTTGCCTGGGCGCTCTCTTCTTTGCAAAAGAGTCTGCAGTTCCACGCTTTGAACCGTGGAAAGGCGCCGGGCTCTGCTAAGATTTCCCCCGGCGCTTCGTTTGCCCTGGGCCAAAGCGAGCCTTCACAATAGCTGAACGCTAACACTGCATACTCGTTCCACTTCCAGAACCGGGCTACGGCGAGGCAGTTCTCCGGGGGAAAACGGCCCTTCGCGAAGGGCAGATCTGCCGAGCTCCTTGCGGGAAAGCGAAAGCAAAGGACGCTTTTCTCCCTCTAACCGCTTTCGTCAGAGGAACGGGGGAAGTCACAGTGTTCTTTCTCTCCCTGAGATACACACAATCTGACGTTGCCTCTGAGCTCCGTTGCTGGCAAGGAACTGAAAGTGACATACATTGCTGTGGGGAAACACAGGGCTCTGCTAGGATTTCTGTAGGCAGTGTGTTTTCCCTGGGCCTCACTGTAGCAACACTATCTCGCCAGGGCAACACTGCATGGCACTTCCTCTGCCAGGAGAGAGTCGCTGCTTTGTAGTTTGTGCTGGGAAACCTTGCTTTGGCAAGTGCGAATTGACCGCATTCAGGCAGAAAGAAAAGAGAATAGCAAGAGGCCTTTTCTCCCCGGCTGCTCTGCCAAGCCCTTCCAGCTCAAACTATGTCGTTGCTCCTCTGGAAGGATCCCTGCACCGCGGCCTAGTTTTTCCGAAGAAGCCCTGCGTTTGCAAGAGCAAATGAGGAATTCGTGGCAGGAAAGAGGAAGGAAAGAAAGTTTCTCTCCCTCTGCCTGCTTTGCTCAGAGGACTGGATGAAGTCAGGGACTTCTCCCTTTCACTGAGAAACGTGCGGGCTGCTGTTGCCTGGGCGCTCTCTTCTTTGCAAAAGAGTCTGCAGTTCCACGCTTTGAACCGCGGAAAGGCGCCGGGCTCTGCTAAGATTCCCCCCGGCGCTTCGTTTGCCCCGGGCCAAAGCGAGCCTTCACAATAGCTGAACGCTAACACTGCATACTCGTTCCACTTCCAGAACCGGGCTACGGCGAGGCAGTTCTCCGGGGGAAAACGGCCCTTCGCGAAGGGCAGATCTGCCGAGCTCCTTGCGGGAAAGCGAAAGCAAAGGACGCTTTTCTCCCTCTAACCGCTTTCGTCAGAGGAACGGGGGAAGTCACAGTGTTCTTTCTCTCCCTGAGATACACACAATCTGACGTTGCCTCTGAGCTCCGTTGCTGGCAAGGAACTGAAACTGACATACATTCCTGTGGGGAAACACAGGGCTTTGCTAGGATTTCTCTAGGCAGTGTGTTTTCCCTGGGCCTCACTGTAGCAACACTATCTCGCCAGGGCAACACTGCATGGCACTTCCTCTGCCAGGAGAGAGCTGCTGCTTTGTAGTTTGTGCTGGGAAACCTTGCTTTGGCAAGTGCGAATTGACCGCATTCAGGCAGAAAGAAAAGAGAATAGCAAGAGGCCTTTTCTCCCCGGCTGCTCTGCCAAGCCCTTCCAGCTCAAACTATGTCGTTGCTCCTCTGGAAGGATCCCTGCACCGCGGCCTAGTTTTTCCGAAGAAGCCCTGCGTTTGCAAGAGCAAATGAGGAATTCGTGGCAGGAAAGAGGAAGGAAAGAAAGTTTCTCTCCCTCTGCCTGCTTTGCTCAGAGGACTGGATGAAGTCAGGGACTTCTCCCTTTCACTGAGAAACGTGCGGGCTGCTGTTGCCTGGGCGCTCTCTTCTTTGCAAAAGAGTCTGCAGTTCCACGCTTTGAACCGCGGAAAGGCGCCGGGCTCTGCTAAGATTCCCCCCGGCGCTTCGTTTGCCCCGGGCCAAAGCGAGCCTTCACAATAGCTGAACGCTAACACTGCATACTCGTTCCACTTCCAGAACCGGGCTACGGCGAGGCAGTTCTCCGGGGGAAAACGGCCCTTCGCGAAGGGCAGATCTGCCGAGCTCCTTGCGGGAAAGCGAAAGCAAAGGACGCTTTTCTCCCTCTAACCGCTTTCGTCAGAGGAACGGGGGAAGTCACAGTGTTCTTTCTCTCCCTGAGATACACACAATCTGACGTTGCCTCTGAGCTCCGTTGCTGGCAAGGAACTGAAACTGACATACATTCCTGTGGGGAAACACAGGGCTTTGCTAGGATTTCTCTAGGCAGTGTGTTTTCCCTGGGCCTCACTGTAGCAACACTATCTCGCCAGGGCAACACTGCATGGCACTTCCTCTGCCAGGAGAGAGCTGCTGCTTTGTAGTTTGTGCTGGGAAAACTTGCTTTGGCAAGTGCGAATTGACCGCATTCAGGCAGAAAGAAAAGAGAATAGCAAGAGGCCTTTTCTCCCCGGCTGCTCTGCCAAGCCCTTCCAGCTCAAACTATGTCGTTGCTCCTCTGGAAGGATCCCTGCACCGCGGCCTAGTTTTTCCGAAGAAGCCCTGCGTTTGCAAGAGCAAATGAGGAATTCGTGGCAGGAAAGAGGAAGGAAAGAAAGTTTCTCTAACTCTGCCTGCTTTGCTCAGAGGACTGGATGAAGTCAGGGACTTCTCCCTTTCACTGAGAAACGTGCGGGCTGCTGTTGCCTGGGCGCTCTCTTCTTTGCAAAAGAGTCTGCAGTTCCACGCTTTGAACCGCGGAAAGGCGCCGGGCTCTGCTAAGATTCCCCCCGGCGCTTCGTTTGCCCTGGGCCAAAGCGAGCCTTCACAATAGCTGAACGCTAACACTGCATACTCGTTCCACTTCCAGAACCGGGCTACGGCGAGGCAGTTCTCCGGGGGAAAACGGCCCTTCGCGAAGGGCAGATCTGCCGAGCTCCTTGCGGGAAAGCGAAAGCAAAGGACGCTTTTCTCCCTCTAACCGCTTTCGTCAGAGGAACGGGGGAAGTCACAGTGTTCTTTCTCTCCCTGAGATACACACAATCTGACGTTGCCTCTGAGCTCCGTTGCTGGCAAGGAACTGAAAGTGACATACATTCCTGTGGGGAAACACAGGGCTTTGCTAGGATTTCTCTAGGCAGTGTGTTTTCCCTGGGCCTCACTGTAGCAACACTATCTCGCCAGGGCAACACTGCATGGCACTTCCTCTGCCAGGAGAGAGCTGCTGCTTTGTAGTTTGTGCTGGGAAACCTTGCTTTGGCAAGTGCGAATTGACCGCATTCAGGCAGAAAGAAAAGAGAATAGCAAGAGGCCTTTTCTCCCCGGCTGCTCTGCCAAGCCCTTCCAGCTCAAACTATGTCGTTGCTCCTCTGGAAGGATCCCTGCACCGCGGCGTAGTTTTTCCGAAGAAGCCCTGCGTTTGCAAGAGCAAATGAGGAATTCGTGGCAGGAAAGAGGAAGGAAAGAAAGTTTCTCTCCCTCTGCCTGCTTTGCTCAGAGGACTGGATGAAGTCAGGGACTTCTCCCTTTCACTGAGAAACGTGCGGGCTGCTGTTGCCTGGGCGCTCTCTTCTTTGCAAAAGAGTCTGCAGTTCCACGCTTTGAACCGTGGAAAGGCGCCGGGCTCTGCTAAGATTTCCCCCGGCGCTTCGTTTGCCCTGGGCCAAAGCGAGCCTTCACAATAGCTGAACGCTAACACTGCATACTCGTTCCACTTCCAGAACCGGGCTACGGCGAGGCAGTTCTCCGGGGGAAAACGGCCCTTCGCGAAGGGCAGATCTGCCGAGCTCATTGCGCGAAAGCGAAAGCAAAGGACGCTTTTCTCCCTCTAACCGCTTTCGTCAGAGGAACGGGGGAAGTCACAGTGTTCTTTCTCTCCCTGAGATACACACATTCTGACGCTGCCCCTGAGCTCCGTTGCTGGCAAGGAACTGAAAGTGACATACATTCCTGTGGGGAAACTCAGGGCTCTGCTAGGATTTCTGTAGGCAGTGTGTTTTCCCTGGGCCTCACTGTAGCAACACTATCTCGCCAGGGCAACACTGCATGGCACTTCCTCTGCCAGGAGAGAGTCGCTGCTTTGTAGTTTGTGCTGGGAAACCTTGCTTTGGCAAGTGCGAATTGACCGCATTCAGGCAGAAAGAAAAGAGAATAGCAAGAGGCCTTTTCTCCCCGGCTGCTCTGCCAAGCCCTTCCAGCTCAAACTATGTCGTTGCTCCTCTGGAAGGATCCCTGCACCGCGGCCTAGTTTTTCCGAAGAAGCCCTGCGTTTGCAAGAGCAAATGAGGAATTCGTGGCAGGAAAGAGGAAGGAAAGAAAGTTTCTCTCCCTCTGCCTGCTTTGCTCAGAGGACTGGATGAAGTCAGGGACTTCTCCCTTTCACTGAGAAACGTGCGGGCTGCTGTTGCCTGGGCGCTCTCTTCTTTGCAAAAGAGTCTGCAGTTCCACGCTTTGAACCGTGGAAAGGCGCCGGGCTCTGCTAAGATTTCCCCCGGCGCTTCGTTTGCCCTGGGCCAAAGCGAGCCTTCACAATAGCTGAACGCTAACACTGCATACTCGTTCCACTTCCAGAACCGGGCTACGGCGAGGCAGTTCTCCGGGGGAAAACGGCCCTTCGCGAAGGGCAGATCTGCCGAGCTCATTGCGCGAAAGCGAAAGCAAAGGACGCTTTTCTCCCTCTAACCGCTTTCGTCAGAGGAACGGGGGAAGTCACAGTGTTCTTTCTCTCCCTGAGATACACACATTCTGACGCTGCCCCTGAGCTCCGTTGCTGGCAAGGAACTGAAAGTGACATACATTCCTGTGGGGAAACACAGGGCTTTGCTAGGATTTCTCTAGGCAGTGTGTTTTCCCTGGGCCTCACTGTAGCAACACTATCTCGCCAGGGCAACACTGCATGGCACTTCCTCTGCCAGGAGGGAGCTGCTGCTTTGTAGTTTGTGCTGGGAAACCTTGCTTTGGCAAGTGCGAATTGACCGCATTCAGGCAGAAAGAAAAGAGAATAGCAAGAGGCCTTTTCTCCCCGGCTGCTCTGCCAAGCCCTTCCAGCTCAAACTATGTCGTTGCTCCTCTGGAAGGATCCCTGCACCGCGGCGTAGTTTTTCCGAAGAAGCCTTGCGTTTGCAAGAGCAAATGAGGAATTCGTGGCAGGAAAGAGGAAGGAAAGAAAGTTTCTCTCCCTCTGCCTGCTTTGCTCAGAGGACTGGATGAAGTCAGGGAGTTCTCCCTTTCACTGAGAAACGTGCGGGCTGCTGTTGCCTGGGCGCTCTCTTCTTTGCAAAAGAGTCTGCAGTTCCACGCTTTGAACCCTGGAAAGGCGCCGGGCTCTGCTAAGATTTCCCCCGGCGCTTCGTTTGCCCTGGGCCAAAGCGAGCCTTCACAATAGCTGAACCCTAACACTGCATACTCGTTCCACTTCCAGAACCGGGCTACGGCGAGGCAGTTCTCCGGGGGAAAACGGCCCTTCGCGAAGGGTAGATCTGCCGAGCTCCTTGCGGGAAAGCGAAAGCAAAGGACGCTTTTCTCCCTCTAACCGCTTTCGTCAGAGGAACGGGGGAAGTCACAGTGTTCTTTCTCTCCCTGAGATACAGACAATGTGACGCTGCCCCTGAGCTCCGTTGCTGGCAAGGAACTGAAAGTGACATACATTCCTGTGGGGAAACTCAGGGCTCTGCTAGGATTTCTCTAGGCAGTGTGTTTTCCCTGGGCCTCACTGTAGCAACACTATCTCGCCAGGGCAACACTGCATGGCACTTCCTCTGCCAGGAGAGAGCTGCTGCTTTGTAGTTTGTGCTGGGAAACCTTGCTTTGGCAAGTGCGAATTGACCGCATTCAGGCAGAAAGAAAAGAGAATAGCAAGAGGCCTTTTCTCCCCGGCTGCTCTGCCAAGCCCTTCCAGCTCAAACTATGTCGTTGCTCCTCTGGAAGGATCCCTGCACCGCGGCGTAGTTTTTCCGAAGAAGCCCTGCGTTTGCAAGAGCAAATGAGGAATTCGTGGCAGGAAAGAGGAAGGAAAGAAAGTTTCTCTCCCTCTGCCTGCTTTGCTCAGAGGACTGGATGAAGTCAGGGACTTCTCCCTTTCACTGAGAAACGTGCGGGCTGCTGTTGCCTGGGCGCTCTCTTCTTTGCAAAAGAGTCTGCAGTTCCACGCTTTGAACCGTGGAAAGGCGCCGGGCTCTGCTAAGATTTCCCCCGGCGCTTCGTTTGCCCTGGGCCAAAGCGAGCCTTCACAATAGCTGAACGCTAACACTGCATACTCGTTCCACTTCCAGAACCGGGCTACGGCGAGGCAGTTCTCCGGGGGAAAACGGCCCTTCGCGAAGGGCAGATCTGCCGAGCTCCTTGCGGGAAAGCGAAAGCAAAGGACGCTTTTCTCCCTCTAACCGCTTTCGTCAGAGGAACGGGGGAAGTCACAGTGTTCTTTCTCTCCCTGAGATACACACAATCTGACGTTGCCTCTGAGCTCCGTTGCTGGCAAGGAACTGAAAGTGACATACATTCCTGTGGGGAAACTCAGGGCTCTGCTAGGATTTCTCTAGGCAGTGTGTTTTCCCTGGGCCTCACTGTAGCAACACTATCTCGCCAGGGCAACACTGCATGGCACTTCCTCTGCCAGGAGAGAGTAGCAGCTTTGTAGTTTGTGCTGGGAAACCTTGCTTTAGCAAGTGCGAATTGACCGCATTCAGGCAGAAAGAAAAGAGAATAGCAAGAGGCCTTTTCTCCCCGGCTGCTCTGCCAAGCCCTTCCAGCTCAAACTATGTCGTTGCTCCTCTGGAAGGATCCCTGCACCGCGGCGTAGTTTTTCCGAAGAAGCCCTGCGTTTGCAAGAGCAAATGAGGAATTCGTGGCAGGAAAGAGGAAGGAAAGAAAGTTTCTCTCCCTCTGCCTGCTTTGCTCAGAGGACTGGATGAAGTCAGGGACTTCTCCCTTTCACTGAGAAACGTGCGGGCTGCTGTTGCCTGGGCGCTCTCTTCTTTGCAAAAGAGTCTGCAGTTCCACGCTTTGAACCGTGGAAAGGCGCCGGGCTCTGCTAAGATTTCCCCCGGCGCTTCGTTTGCCCTGGGCCAAAGCGAGCCTTCACAATAGCTGAACGCTAACACTGCATACTCGTTCCACTTCCAGAACCGGGCTACGGCGAGGCAGTTCTCCGGGGGAAAACGGCCCTTCGCGAAGGGCAGATCTGCCGAGCTCCTTGCGGGAAAGCGAAAGCAAAGGACGCTTTTCTCCCTCTAACCGCTTTCGTCAGAGGAACGGGGGAAGTCACAGTGTTCTTTCTCTCCCTGAGATACACACAATCTGACGTTGCCTCTGAGCTCCGTTGCTGGCAAGGAACTGAAAGTGACATACATTGCTGTGGGGAAACACAGGGCTCTGCTAGGATTTCTGTAGGCAGTGTGTTTTCCCTGGGCCTCACTGTAGCAACACTATCTCGCCAGGGCAACACTGCATGGCACTTCCTCTGCCAGGAGAGAGTCGCTGCTTTGTAGTTTGTGCTGGGAAACCTTGCTTTGGCAAGTGCGAATTGACCGCATTCAGGCAGAAAGAAAAGAGAATAGCAAGAGGCCTTTTCTCCCCGGCTGCTCTGCCAAGCCCTTCCAGCTCAAACTATGTCGTTGCTCCTCTGGAAGGATCCCTGCACCGCGGCCTAGTTTTTCCGAAGAAGCCCTGCGTTTGCAAGAGCAAATGAGGAATTCGTGGCAGGAAAGAGGAAGGAAAGAAAGTTTCTCTCCCTCTGCCTGCTTTGCTCAGAGGACTGGATGAAGTCAGGGACTTCTCCCTTTCACTGAGAAACGTGCGGGCTGCTGTTGCCTGGGCGCTCTCTTCTTTGCAAAAGAGTCTGCAGTTCCACGCTTTGAACCGTGGAAAGGCGCCGGGCTCTGCTAAGATTTCCCCCGGCGCTTCGTTTGCCCTGGGCCAAAGCGAGCCTTCACAATAGCTGAACGCTAACACTGCATACTCGTTCCACTTCCAGAACCGGGCTACGGCGAGGCAGTTCTCCGGGGGAAAACGGCCCTTCGCGAAGGGCAGATCTGCCGAGCTCATTGCGCGAAAGCGAAAGCAAAGGACGCTTTTCTCCCTCTAACCGCTTTCGTCAGAGCAACGGGGGAAGTCACAGTGTTCTTTCTCTCCCTGAGATACACACATTCTGACGCTTCCCCTGAGCTCCGTTGCTGGCAAGGAACTGAAAGTGACATACATTCCTGTGGGGAAACTCAGGGCTCTGCTAGGATTTCTGTAGGCAGTGTGTTTTCCCTGGGCCTCACTGTAGCAACACTATCTCGCCAGGGCAACACTGCATGGCACTTCCTCTGCCAGGAGGGAGTAGCTGCTTTGTAGTTTGTGCTGGGAAACCTTGCTTTGGCAAGTGCGAATTGACCGCATTCAGGCAGAAAGAAAAGAGAATAGCAAGAGGCCTTTTCTCCCCGGCTGCTCTGCCAAGCCCTTCCAGCTCAAACTATGTCGTTGCTCCTCTGGAAGGATCCCTGCACCGCGGCGTAGTTTTTCCGAAGAAGCCCTGCGTTTGCAAGAGCAAATGAGGAATTCGTGGCAGGAAAGAGGAAGGAAAGAAAGTTTCTCTCCCTCTGCCTGCTTTGCTCAGAGGACTGGATGAAGTCAGGGACTTCTCCCTTTCACTGAGAAACGTGCGGGCTGCTGTTGCCTGGGCGCTCTCTTCTTTGCAAAAGAGTCTGCAGTTCCACGCTTTGAACCGCGGAAAGGCGCCGGGCTCTGCTAAGATTCCCCCCGGCGCTTCGTTTGCCCTGGGCCAAAGCGAGCCTTCACAATAGCTGAACGCTAACACTGCATACTCGTTCCACTTCCAGAACCGGGCTACGGCGAGGCAGTTCTCCGGGGGAAAACGGCCCTTCGCGAAGGGCAGATCTGCCGAGCTCCTTGCGGGAAAGCGAAAGCAAAGGACGCTTTTCTCCCTCTAACCGCTTTCGTCAGAGGAACGGGGGAAGTCACAGTGTTCTTTCTCTCCCTGAGATACACACAATCTGACGTTGCCTCTGAGCTCCGTTGCTGGCAAGGAACTGAAAGTGACATACATTGCTGTGGGGAAACACAGGGCTCTGCTAGGATTTCTGTAGGCAGTGTGTTTTCCCTGGGCCTCACTGTAGCAACACTATCTCGCCAGGGCAACACTGCATGGCACTTCCTCTGCCAGGAGAGAGTCGCTGCTTTGTAGTTTGTGCTGGGAAACCTTGCTTTGGCAAGTGCGAATTGACCGCATTCAGGCAGAAAGAAAAGAGAATAGCAAGAGGCCTTTTCTCCCCGGCTGCTCTGCCAAGCCCTTCCAGCTCAAACTATGTCGTTGCTCCTCTGGAAGGATCCCTGCACCGCGGCGTAGTTTTTCCGAAGAAGCCCTGCGTTTGCAAGAGCAAATGAGGAATTCGTGGCAGGAAAGAGGAAGGAAAGAAAGTTTCTCTCCCTCTGCCTGCTTTGCTCAGAGGACTGGATGAAGTCAGGGACTTCTCCCTTTCACTGAGAAACGTGCGGGCTGCTGTTGCCTGGGCGCTCTCTTCTTTGCAAAAGAGTCTGCAGTTCCACGCTTTGAACCGTGGAAAGGCGCCGGGCTCTGCTAAGATTTCCCCCGGCGCTTCGTTTGCCCTGGGCCAAAGCGAGCCTTCACAATAGCTGAACGCTAACACTGCATACTCGTTCCACTTCCAGAACCGGGCTACGGCGAGGCAGTTCTCCGGGGGAAAACGGCCCTTCGCGAAGGGCAGATCTGCCGAGCTCATTGCGCGAAAGCGAAAGCAAAGGACGCTTTTCTCCCTCTAACCGCTTTCGTCAGAGGAACGGGGGAAGTCACAGTGTTCTTTCTCTCCCTGAGATACACACATTCTGACGCTGCCCCTGAGCTCCGTTGCTGGCAAGGAACTGAAAGTGACATACATTCCTGTGGGGAAACTCAGGGCTCTGCTAGGATTTCTGTAGGCAGTGTGTTTTCCCTGGGCCTCACTGTAGCAACACTATCTCGCCAGGGCAACACTGCATGGCACTTCCTCTGCCAGGAGGGAGCTGCTGCTTTGTAGTTTGTGCTGGGAAACCTTGCTTTGGCAAGTGCGAATTGACCGCATTCAGGCAGAAAGAAAAGAGAATAGCAAGAGGCCTTTTCTCCCCGGCTGCTCTGCCAAGCCCTTCCAGCTCAAACTATGTCGTTGCTCCTCTGGAAGGATCCCTGCACCGCGGCGTAGTTTTTCCGAAGAAGCCCTGCGTTTGCAAGAGCAAATGAGGAATTCGTGGCAGGAAAGAGGAAGGAAAGAAAGTTTCTCTCCCTCTGCCTGCTTTGCTCAGAGGACTGGATGAAGTCAGGGACTTCTCCCTTTCACTGAGAAACGTGCGGGCTGCTGTTGCCTGGGCGCTCTCTTCTTTGCAAAAGAGTCTGCAGTTCCACGCTTTGAACCGTGGAAAGGCGCCGGGCTCTGCTAAGATTTCCCCCGGCGCTTCGTTTGCCCTGGGCCAAAGCGAGCCTTCACAATAGCTGAACGCTAACACTGCATACTCGTTCCACTTCCAGAACCGGGCTACGGCGAGGCAGTTCTCCGGGGGAAAACGGCCCTTCGCGAAGGGCAGATCTGCCGAGCTCCTTGCGGGAAAGCGAAAGCAAAGGACGCTTTTCTCCCTCTAACCGCTTTCGTCAGAGGAACGGGGGAAGTCACAGTGTTCTTTCTCTCCCTGAGATACACACAATCTGACGTTGCCTCTGAGCTCCGTTGCTGGCAAGGAACTGAAAGTGACATACATTCCTGTGGGGAAACTCAGGGCTCTGCTAGGATTTCTCTAGGCAGTGTGTTTTCCCTGGGCCTCGCTGTAGCAACACTATCTCGCCAGGGCAACACTGCATGGCACTTCCTCTGCCAGGAGAGAGCTGCTGCTTTGTAGTTTGTGCTGGGAAACCTTGCTTTGGCAAGTGCGAATTGACCGCATTCAGGCAGAAAGAAAAGAGAATAGCAAGAGGCCTTTTCTTCCCGGCTGCTCTGCCAAGCCCTTCCAGCTCAAACTATGTCGTTGCTCCTCTGGAAGGATCCCTGCACCGCGGCCTAGTTTTTCCGAAGAAGCCCTGCGTTTGCAAGAGCAAATGAGGAATTCGTGGCAGGAAAGAGGAAGGAAAGAAAGTTTCTCTCCCTCTGCCTGCTTTGCTCAGAGGACTGGATGAAGTCAGGGACTTCTCCCTTTCACTGAGAAACGTGCGGGCTGCTGTTGCCTGGGCGCTCTCTTCTTTGCAAAAGAGTCTGCAGTTCCACGCTTTGAACCGCGGAAAGGCGCCGGGCTCTGCTAAGATTCCCCCCGGCGCTTCGTTTGCCCCGGGCCAAAGCGAGCCTTCACAATAGCTGAACGCTAACACTGCATACTCGTTCCACTTCCAGAACCGGGCTACGGCGAGGCAGTTCTCCGGGGGAAAACGGCCCTTCGCGAAGGGCAGATCTGCCGAGCTCCTTGCGGGAAAGCGAAAGCAAAGGACGCTTTTCTCCCTCTAACCGCTTTCGTCAGAGGAACGGGGGAAGTCACAGTGTTCTTTCTCTCCCTGAGATACACACAATCTGACGTTGCCTCTGAGCTCCGTTGCTGGCAAGGAACTGAAACTGACATACATTCCTGTGGGGAAACACAGGGCTTTGCTAGGATTTCTCTAGGCAGTGTGTTTTCCCTGGGCCTCACTGTAGCAACACTATCTCGCCAGGGCAACACTGCATGGCACTTCCTCTGCCAGGAGAGAGCTGCTGCTTTGTAGTTTGTGCTGGGAAAACTTGCTTTGGCAAGTGCGAATTGACCGCATTCAGGCAGAAAGAAAAGAGAATAGCAAGAGGCCTTTTCTCCCCGGCTGCTCTGCCAAGCCCTTCCAGCTCAAACTATGTCGTTGCTCCTCTGGAAGGATCCCTGCACCGCGGCGTAGTTTTTCCGAAGAAGCCCTGCGTTTGCAAGAGCAAATGAGGAATTCGTGGCAGGAAAGAGGAAGGAAAGAAAGTTTCTCTAACTCTGCCTGCTTTGCTCAGAGGACTGGATGAAGTCAGGGACTTCTCCCTTTCACTGAGAAACGTGCGGGCTGCTGTTGTCTGGGCGCTCTCTTCTTTGCAAAAGAGTCTGCAGTTCCACGCTTTGAACCGCGGAAAGGCGCCGGGCTCTGCTAAGATTCCCCCCGGCGCTTCGTTTGCCCCGGGCCAAAGCGAGCCTTCACAATAGCTGAACGCTAACACTGCATACTCGTTCCACTTCCAGAACCGGGCTACGGCGAGGCAGTTCTCCGGGGGAAAACGGCCCTTCGCGAAGGGCAGATCTGCCGAGCTCCTTGCGGGAAAGCGAAAGCAAAGGACGCTTTTCTCCCTCTAACCGCTTTCGTCAGAGGAACGGGGGAAGTCACAGTGTTCTTTCTCTCCCTGAGATACACACAATCTGACGTTGCCTCTGAGCTCCGTTGCTGGCAAGGAACTGAAAGTGACATACATTGCTGTGGGGAAACACAGGGCTCTGCTAGGATTTCTGTAGGCAGTGTGTTTTCCCTGGGCCTCACTGTAGCAACACTATCTCGCCAGGGCAACACTGCATGGCACTTCCTCTGCCAGGAGAGAGTCGCTGCTTTGTAGTTTGTGCTGGGAAACCTTGCTTTGGCAAGTGCGAATTGACCGCATTCAGGCAGAAAGAAAAGAGAATAGCAAGAGGCCTTTTCTCCCCGGCTGCTCTGCCAAGCCCTTCCAGCTCAAACTATGTCGTTGCTCCTCTGGAAGGATCCCTGCACCGCGGCGTAGTTTTTCCGAAGAAGCCCTGCGTTTGCAAGAGCAAATGAGGAATTCGTGGCAGGAAAGAGGAAGGAAAGAAAGTTTCTCTCCCTCTGCCTGCTTTGCTCAGAGGACTGGATGAAGTCAGGGACTTCTCCCTTTCACTGAGAAACGTGCGGGCTGCTGTTGCCTGGGCGCTCTCTTCTTTGCAAAAGAGTCTGCAGTTCCACGCTTTGAACCGTGGAAAGGCGCCGGGCTCTGCTAAGATTTCCCCCGGCGCTTCGTTTGCCCTGGGCCAAAGCGAGCCTTCACAATAGCTGAACGCTAACACTGCATACTCGTTCCACTTCCAGAACCGGGCTACGGCGAGGCAGTTCTCCGGGGGAAAACGGCCCTTCGCGAAGGGCAGATCTGCCGAGCTCATTGCGCGAAAGCGAAAGCAAAGGACGCTTTTCTCCCTCTAACCGCTTTCGTCAGAGGAACGGGGGAAGTCACAGTGTTCTTTCTCTCCCTGAGATACACACATTCTGACGCTGCCCCTGAGCTCCGTTGCTGGCAAGGAACTGAAAGTGACATACATTCCTGTGGGGAAACTCAGGGCTCTGCTAGGATTTCTGTAGGCAGTGTGTTTTCCCTGGGCCTCACTGTAGCAACACTATCTCGCCAGGGCAACACTGCATGGCACTTCCTCTGCCAGGAGGGAGCTGCTGCTTTGTAGTTTGTGCTGGGAAACCTTGCTTTGGCAAGTGCGAATTGACCGCATTCAGGCAGAAAGAAAAGAGAATAGCAAGAGGCCTTTTCTCCCCGGCTGCTCTGCCAAGCCCTTCCAGCTCAAACTATGTCGTTGCTCCTCTGGAAGGATCCCTGCACCGCGGCGTAGTTTTTCCGAAGAAGCCCTGCGTTTGCAAGAGCAAATGAGGAATTCGTGGCAGGAAAGAGGAAGGAAAGAAAGTTTCTCTCCCTCTGCCTGCTTTGCTCAGAGGACTGGATGAAGTCAGGGACTTCTCCCTTTCACTGAGAAACGTGCGGGCTGCTGTTGCCTGGGCGCTCTCTTCTTTGCAAAAGAGTCTGCAGTTCCACGCTTTGAACCGTGGAAAGGCGCCGGGCTCTGCTAAGATTTCCCCCGGCGCTTCGTTTGCCCTGGGCCAAAGCGAGCCTTCACAATAGCTGAACGCTAACACTGCATACTCGTTCCACTTCCAGAACCGGGCTACGGCGAGGCAGTTCTCCGGGGGAAAACGGCCCTTCGCGAAGGGCAGATCTGCCGAGCTCCTTGCGGGAAAGCGAAAGCAAAGGACGCTTTTCTCCCTCTAACCGCTTTCGTCAGAGGAACGGGGGAAGTCACAGTGTTCTTTCTCTCCCTGAGATACACACAATCTGACGTTGCCTCTGAGCTCCGTTGCTGGCAAGGAACTGAAAGTGACATACATTCCTGTGGGGAAACTCAGGGCTCTGCTAGGATTTCTCTAGGCAGTGTGTTTTCCCTGGGCCTCGCTGTAGCAACACTATCTCGCCAGGGCAACACTGCATGGCACTTCCTCTGCCAGGAGAGAGCTGCTGCTTTGTAGTTTGTGCTGGGAAACCTTGCTTTGGCAAGTGCGAATTGACCGCATTCAGGCAGAAAGAAAAGAGAATAGCAAGAGGCCTTTTCTTCCCGGCTGCTCTGCCAAGCCCTTCCAGCTCAAACTATGTCGTTGCTCCTCTGGAAGGATCCCTGCACCGCGGCCTAGTTTTTCCGAAGAAGCCCTGCGTTTGCAAGAGCAAATGAGGAATTCGTGGCAGGAAAGAGGAAGGAAAGAAAGTTTCTCTCCCTCTGCCTGCTTTGCTCAGAGGACTGGATGAAGTCAGGGACTTCTCCCTTTCACTGAGAAACGTGCGGGCTGCTGTTGCCTGGGCGCTCTCTTCTTTGCAAAAGAGTCTGCAGTTCCACGCTTTGAACCGCGGAAAGGCGCCGGGCTCTGCTAAGATTCCCCCCGGCGCTTCGTTTGCCCCGGGCCAAAGCGAGCCTTCACAATAGCTGAACGCTAACACTGCATACTCGTTCCACTTCCAGAACCGGGCTACGGCGAGGCAGTTCTCCGGGGGAAAACGGCCCTTCGCGAAGGGCAGATCTGCCGAGCTCCTTGCGGGAAAGCGAAAGCAAAGGACGCTTTTCTCCCTCTAACCGCTTTCGTCAGAGGAACGGGGGAAGTCACAGTGTTCTTTCTCTCCCTGAGATACACACAATCTGACGTTGCCTCTGAGCTCCGTTGCTGGCAAGGAACTGAAACTGACATACATTCCTGTGGGGAAACACAGGGCTTTGCTAGGATTTCTCTAGGCAGTGTGTTTTCCCTGGGCCTCACTGTAGCAACACTATCTCGCCAGGGCAACACTGCATGGCACTTCCTCTGCCAGGAGAGAGCTGCTGCTTTGTAGTTTGTGCTGGGAAAACTTGCTTTGGCAAGTGCGAATTGACCGCATTCAGGCAGAAAGAAAAGAGAATAGCAAGAGGCCTTTTCTCCCCGGCTGCTCTGCCAAGCCCTTCCAGCTCAAACTATGTCGTTGCTCCTCTGGAAGGATCCCTGCACCGCGGCCTAGTTTTTCCGAAGAAGCCCTGCGTTTGCAAGAGCAAATGAGGAATTCGTGGCAGGAAAGAGGAAGGAAAGAAAGTTTCTCTAACTCTGCCTGCTTTGCTCAGAGGACTGGATGAAGTCAGGGACTTCTCCCTTTCACTGAGAAACGTGCGGGCTGCTGTTGTCTGGGCGCTCTCTTCTTTGCAAAAGAGTCTGCAGTTCCACGCTTTGAACCGCGGAAAGGCGCCGGGCTCTGCTAAGATTCCCCCCGGCGCTTCGTTTGCCCCGGGCCAAAGCGAGCCTTCACAATAGCTGAACGCTAACACTGCATACTCGTTCCACTTCCAGAACCGGGCTACGGCGAGGCAGTTCTCCGGGGGAAAACGGCCCTTCGCGAAGGGCAGATCTGCCGAGCTCCTTGCGGGAAAGCGAAAGCAAAGGACGCTTTTCTCCCTCTAACCGCTTTCGTCAGAGGAACGGGGGAAGTCACAGTGTTCTTTCTCTCCCTGAGATACACACAATCTGACGTTGCCTCTGAGCTCCGTTGCTGGCAAGGAACTGAAACTGACATACATTCCTGTGGGGAAACACAGGGCTTTGCTAGGATTTCTCTAGGCAGTGTGTTTTCCCTGGGCCTCACTGTAGCAACACTATCTCGCCAGGGCAACACTGCATGGCACTTCCTCTGCCAGGAGAGAGCTGCTGCTTTGTAGTTTGTGCTGGGAAAACTTGCTTTGGCAAGTGCGAATTGACCGCATTCAGGCAGAAAGAAAAGAGAATAGCAAGAGGCCTTTTCTCCCCGGCTGCTCTGCCAAGCCCTTCCAGCTCAAACTATGTCGTTGCTCCTCTGGAAGGATCCCTGCACCGCGGCCTAGTTTTTCCGAAGAAGCCCTGCGTTTGCAAGAGCAAATGAGGAATTCGTGGCAGGAAAGAGGAAGGAAAGAAAGTTTCTCTAACTCTGCCTGCTTTGCTCAGAGGACTGGATGAAGTCAGGGACTTCTCCCTTTCACTGAGAAACGTGCGGGCTGCTGTTGTCTGGGCGCTCTCTTCTTTGCAAAAGAGTCTGCAGTTCCACGCTTTGAACCGCGGAAAGGCGCCGGGCTCTGCTAAGATTCCCCCCGGCGCTTCGTTTGCCCCGGGCCAAAGCGAGCCTTCACAATAGCTGAACGCTAACACTGCATACTCGTTCCACTTCCAGAACCGGGCTACGGCGAGGCAGTTCTCCGGGGGAAAACGGCCCTTCGCGAAGGGCAGATCTGCCGAGCTCCTTGCGGGAAAGCGAAAGCAAAGGACGCTTTTCTCCCTCTAACCGCTTTCGTCAGAGGAACGGGGGAAGTCACAGTGTTCTTTCTCTCCCTGAGATACACACAATCTGACGTTGCCTCTGAGCTCCGTTGCTGGCAAGGAACTGAAACTGACATACATTCCTGTGGGGAAACACAGGGCTTTGCTAGGATTTCTCTAGGCAGTGTGTTTTCCCTGGGCCTCACTGTAGCAACACTATCTCGCCAGGGCAACACTGCATGGCACTTCCTCTGCCAGGAGAGAGCTGCTGCTTTGTAGTTTGTGCTGGGAAAACTTGCTTTGGCAAGTGCGAATTGACCGCATTCAGGCAGAAAGAAAAGAGAATAGCAAGAGGCCTTTTCTCCCCGGCTGCTCTGCCAAGCCCTTCCAGCTCAAACTATGTCGTTGCTCCTCTGGAAGGATCCCTGCACCGCGGCCTAGTTTTTCCGAAGAAGCCCTGCGTTTGCAAGAGCAAATGAGGAATTCGTGGCAGGAAAGAGGAAGGAAAGAAAGTTTCTCTAACTCTGCCTGCTTTGCTCAGAGGACTGGATGAAGTCAGGGACTTCTCCCTTTCACTGAGAAACGTGCGGGCTGCTGTTGCCTGGGCGCTCTCTTCTTTGCAAAAGAGTCTGCAGTTCCACGCTTTGAACCGCGGAAAGGCGCCGGGCTCTGCTAAGATTCCCCCCGGCGCTTCGTTTGCCCCGGGCCAAAGCGAGCCTTCACAATAGCTGAACGCTAACACTGCATACTCGTTCCACTTCCAGAACCGGGCTACGGCGAGGCAGTTCTCCGGGGGAAAACGGCCCTTCGCGAAGGGCAGATCTGCCGAGCTCCTTGCGGGAAAGCGAAAGCAAAGGACGCTTTTCTCCCTCTAACCGCTTTCGTCAGAGGAA
Source organism: Elephas maximus indicus (assembly GCF_024166365.1). Lineage (NCBI taxonomy): Eukaryota > Metazoa > Chordata > Mammalia > Proboscidea > Elephantidae > Elephas > Elephas maximus. The sequence goes on from NC_064831.1 coordinate 5,799,635, forward strand.
CGGGGGAAGTCACAGTGTTCTTTCTCTCCCTGAGATACACACAATCTGACGTTGCCTCTGAGCTCCGTTGCTGGCAAGGAACTGAAACTGACATACATTCCTGTGGGGAAACACAGGGCTTTGCTAGGATTTCTCTAGGCAGTGTGTTTTCCCTGGGCCTCACTGTAGCAACACTATCTCGCCAGGGCAACACTGCATGGCACTTCCTCTGCCAGGAGAGAGCTGCTGCTTTGTAGTTTGTGCTGGGAAAACTTGCTTTGGCAAGTGCGAATTGACCGCATTCAGGCAGAAAGAAAAGAGAATAGCAAGAGGCCTTTTCTCCCCGGCTGCTCTGCCAAGCCCTTCCAGCTCAAACTATGTCGTTGCTCCTCTGGAAGGATCCCTGCACCGCGGCCTAGTTTTTCCGAAGAAGCCCTGCGTTTGCAAGAGCAAATGAGGAATTCGTGGCAGGAAAGAGGAAGGAAAGAAAGTTTCTCTAACTCTGCCTGCTTTGCTCAGAGGACTGGATGAAGTCAGGGACTTCTCCCTTTCACTGAGAAACGTGCGGGCTGCTGTTGCCTGGGCGCTCTCTTCTTTGCAAAAGAGTCTGCAGTTCCACGCTTTGAACCGCGGAAAGGCGCCGGGCTCTGCTAAGATTCCCCCCGGCGCTTCGTTTGCCCTGGGCCAAAGCGAGCCTTCACAATAGCTGAACGCTAACACTGCATACTCGTTCCACTTCCAGAACCGGGCTACGGCGAGGCAGTTCTCCGGGGGAAAACGGCCCTTCGCGAAGGGCAGATCTGCCGAGCTCCTTGCGGGAAAGCGAAAGCAAAGGACGCTTTTCTCCCTCTAACCGCTTTCGTCAGAGGAACGGGGGAAGTCACAGTGTTCTTTTTCTCCCTGAGATACACACAATCTGACGTTGCCTCTGAGCTCCGTTGCTGGCAAGGAACTGAAAGTGACATACATTCCTGTGGGGAAACACAGGGCTTTGCTAGGATTTCTCTAGGCAGTGTGTTTTCCCTGGGCCTCACTGTAGCAACACTATCTCGCCAGGGCAACACTGCATGGCACTTCCTCTGCCAGGAGAGAGCTGCTGCTTTGTAGTTTGTGCTGGGAAACCTTGCTTTGGCAAGTGCGAATTGACCGCATTCAGGCAGAAAGAAAAGAGAATAGCAAGAGGCCTTTTCTCCCCGGCTGCTCTGCCAAGCCCTTCCAGCTCAAACTATGTCGTTGCTCCTCTGGAAGGATCCCTGCACCGCGGCCTAGTTTTTCCGAAGAAGCCCTGCGTTTGCAAGAGCAAATGAGGAATTCGTGGCAGGAAAGAGGAAGGAAAGAAAGTTTCTCTCCCTCTGCCTGCTTTGCTCAGAGGACTGGATGAAGTCAGGGACTTCTCCCTTTCACTGAGAAACGTGCGGGCTGCTGTTGCCTGGGCGCTCTCTTCTTTGCAAAAGAGTCTGCAGTTCCACGCTTTGAACCGTGGAAAGGCGCCGGGCTCTGCTAAGATTTCCCCCGGCGCTTCGTTTGCCCTGGGCCAAAGCGAGCCTTCACAATAGCTGAACGCTAACACTGCATACTCGTTCCACTTCCAGAACCGGGCTACGGCGAGGCAGTTCTCCGGGGGAAAACGGCCCTTCGCGAAGGGCAGATCTGCCGAGCTCATTGCGCGAAAGCGAAAGCAAAGGACGCTTTTCTCCCTCTAACCGCTTTCGTCAGAGGAACGGGGGAAGTCACAGTGTTCTTTCTCTCCCTGAGATACACACATTCTGACGCTGCCCCTGAGCTCCGTTGCTGGCAAGGAACTGAAAGTGACATACATTCCTGTGGGGAAACTCAGGGCTCTGCTAGGATTTCTGTAGGCAGTGTGTTTTCCCTGGGCCTCACTGTAGCAACACTATCTCGCCAGGGCAACACTGCATGGCACTTCCTCTGCCAGGAGGGAGCTGCTGCTTTGTAGTTTGTGCTGGGAAACCTTGCTTTGGCAAGTGCGAATTGACCGCATTCAGGCAGAAAGAAAAGAGAATAGCAAGAGGCCTTTTCTCCCCGGCTGCTCTGCCAAGCCCTTCCAGCTCAAACTATGTCGTTGCTCCTCTGGAAGGATCCCTGCACCGCGGCGTAGTTTTTCCGAAGAAGCCCTGCGTTTGCAAGAGCAAATGAGGAATTCGTGGCAGGAAAGAGGAAGGAAAGAAAGTTTCTCTCCCTCTGCCTGCTTTGCTCAGAGGACTGGATGAAGTCAGGGAGTTCTCCCTTTCACTGAGAAACGTGCGGGCTGCTGTTGCCTGGGCGCTCTCTTCTTTGCAAAAGAGTCTGCAGTTCCACGCTTTGAACCGTGGAAAGGCGCCGGGCTCTGCTAAGATTTCCCCCGGCGCTTCGTTTGCCCTGGGCCAAAGCGAGCCTTCACAATAGCTGAACGCTAACACTGCATACTCGTTCCACTTCCAGAACCGGGCTACGGCGAGGCAGTTCTCCGGGGGAAAACGGCCCTTCGCGAAGGGCAGATCTGCCGAGCTCCTTGCGGGAAAGCGAAAGCAAAGGACGCTTTTCTCCCTCTAACCGCTTTCGTCAGAGGAACGGGGGAAGTCACAGTGTTCTTTCTCTCCCTGAGATACACACAATCTGACGTTGCCTCTGAGCTCCGTTGCTGGCAAGGAACTGAAAGTGACATACATTGCTGTGGGGAAACACAGGGCTCTGCTAGGATTTCTGTAGGCAGTGTGTTTTCCCTGGGCCTCACTGTAGCAACACTATCTCGCCAGGGCAACACTGCATGGCACTTCCTCTGCCAGGAGAGAGTCGCTGCTTTGTAGTTTGTGCTGGGAAACCTTGCTTTGGCAAGTGCGAATTGACCGCATTCAGGCAGAAAGAAAAGAGAATAGCAAGAGGCCTTTTCTCCCCGGCTGCTCTGCCAAGCCCTTCCAGCTCAAACTATGTCGTTGCTCCTCTGGAAGGATCCCTGCACCGCGGCCTAGTTTTTCCGAAGAAGCCCTGCGTTTGCAAGAGCAAATGAGGAATTCGTGGCAGGAAAGAGGAAGGAAAGAAAGTTTCTCTCCCTCTGCCTGCTTTGCTCAGAGGACTGGATGAAGTCAGGGACTTCTCCCTTTCACTGAGAAACGTGCGGGCTGCTGTTGCCTGGGCGCTCTCTTCTTTGCAAAAGAGTCTGCAGTTCCACGCTTTGAACCGTGGAAAGGCGCCGGGCTCTGCTAAGATTTCCCCGGGCGCTTCGTTTGCCCTGGGCCAAAGCGAGCCTTCACAATAGCTGAACGCTAACACTGCATACTCGTTCCACTTCCAGAACCGGGCTACGGCGAGGCAGTTCTCCGGGGGAAAACGGCCCTTCGCGAAGGGCAGATCTGCCGAGCTCATTGCGCGAAAGCGAAAGCAAAGGACGCTTTTCTCCCTCTAACCGCTTTCGTCAGAGGAACGGGGGAAGTCACAGTGTTCTTTCTCTCCCTGAGATACACACATTCTGACGCTGCCCCTGAGCTCCGTTGCTGGCAAGGAACTGAAAGTGACATACATTCCTGTGGGGAAACACAGGGCTTTGCTAGGATTTCTGTAGGCAGTGTGTTTTCCCTGGGCCTCACTGTAGCAACACTATCTCGCCAGGGCAACACTGCATGGCACTTCCTCTGCCAGGAGGGAGCTGCTGCTTTGTAGTTTGTGCTGGGAAACCTTGCTTTGGCAAGTGCGAATTGACCGCATTCAGGCAGAAAGAAAAGAGAATAGCAAGAGGCCTTTTCTCCCCGGCTGCTCTGCCAAGCCCTTCCAGCTCAAACTATGTCGTTGCTCCTCTGGAAGGATCCCTGCACCGCGGCGTAGTTTTTCCGAAGAAGCCTTGCGTTTGCAAGAGCAAATGAGGAATTCGTGGCAGGAAAGAGGAAGGAAAGAAAGTTTCTCTCCCTCTGCCTGCTTTGCTCAGAGGACTGGATGAAGTCAGGGAGTTCTCCCTTTCACTGAGAAACGTGCGGGCTGCTGTTGCCTGGGCGCTCTCTTCTTTGCAAAAGAGTCTGCAGTTCCACGCTTTGAACCCTGGAAAGGCGCCGGGCTCTGCTAAGATTTCCCCCGGCGCTTCGTTTGCCCTGGGCCAAAGCGAGCCTTCACAATAGCTGAACCCTAACACTGCATACTCGTTCCACTTCCAGAACCGGGCTACGGCGAGGCAGTTCTCCGGGGGAAAACGGCCCTTCGCGAAGGGTAGATCTGCCGAGCTCCTTGCGGGAAAGCGAAAGCAAAGGACGCTTTTCTCCCTCTAACCGCTTTCGTCAGAGGAACGGGGGAAGTCACAGTGTTCTTTCTCTCCCTGAGATACAGACAATGTGACGCTGCCCCTGAGCTCCGTTGCTGGCAAGGAACTGAAAGTGACATACATTCCTGTGGGGAAACTCAGGGCTCTGCTAGGATTTCTCTAGGCAGTGTGTTTTCCCTGGGCCTCACTGTAGCAACACTATCTCGCCAGGGCAACACTGCATGGCACTTCCTCTGCCAGGAGAGAGCTGCTGCTTTGTAGTTTGTGCTGGGAAACCTTGCTTTGGCAAGTGCGAATTGACCGCATTCAGGCAGAAAGAAAAGAGAATAGCAAGAGGCCTTTTCTCCCCGGCTGCTCTGCCAAGCCCTTCCAGCTCAAACTATGTCGTTGCTCCTCTGGAAGGATCCCTGCACCGCGGCGTAGTTTTTCCGAAGAAGCCCTGCGTTTGCAAGAGCAAATGAGGAATTCGTGGCAGGAAAGAGGAAGGAAAGAAAGTTTCTCTCCCTCTGCCTGCTTTGCTCAGAGGACTGGATGAAGTCAGGGACTTCTCCCTTTCACTGAGAAACGTGCGGGCTGCTGTTGCCTGGGCGCTCTCTTCTTTGCAAAAGAGTCTGCAGTTCCACGCTTTGAACCGTGGAAAGGCGCCGGGCTCTGCTAAGATTTCCCCCGGCGCTTCGTTTGCCCTGGGCCAAAGCGAGCCTTCACAATAGCTGAACGCTAACACTGCATACTCGTTCCACTTCCAGAACCGGGCTACGGCGAGGCAGTTCTCCGGGGGAAAACGGCCCTTCGCGAAGGGCAGATCTGCCGAGCTCCTTGCGGGAAAGCGAAAGCAAAGGACGCTTTTCTCCCTCTAACCGCTTTCGTCAGAGGAACGGGGGAAGTCACAGTGTTCTTTCTCTCCCTGAGATACACACAATCTGACGTTGCCTCTGAGCTCCGTTGCTGGCAAGGAACTGAAAGTGACATACATTCCTGTGGGGAAACTCAGGGCTCTGCTAGGATTTCTCTAGGCAGTGTGTTTTCCCTGGGCCTCACTGTAGCAACACTATCTCGCCAGGGCAACACTGCATGGCACTTCCTCTGCCAGGAGAGAGTAGCAGCTTTGTAGTTTGTGCTGGGAAACCTTGCTTTAGCAAGTGCGAATTGACCGCATTCAGGCAGAAAGAAAAGAGAATAGCAAGAGGCCTTTTCTCCCCGGCTGCTCTGCCAAGCCCTTCCAGCTCAAACTATGTCGTTGCTCCTCTGGAAGGATCCCTGCACCGCGGCGTAGTTTTTCCGAAGAAGCCCTGCGTTTGCAAGAGCAAATGAGGAATTCGTGGCAGGAAAGAGGAAGGAAAGAAAGTTTCTCTCCCTCTGCCTGCTTTGCTCAGAGGACTGGATGAAGTCAGGGACTTCTCCCTTTCACTGAGAAACGTGCGGGCTGCTGTTGCCTGGGCGCTCTCTTCTTTGCAAAAGAGTCTGCAGTTCCACGCTTTGAACCGTGGAAAGGCGCCGGGCTCTGCTAAGATTTCCCCCGGCGCTTCGTTTGCCCTGGGCCAAAGCGAGCCTTCACAATAGCTGAACGCTAACACTGCATACTCGTTCCACTTCCAGAACCGGGCTACGGCGAGGCAGTTCTCCGGGGGAAAACGGCCCTTCGCGAAGGGCAGATCTGCCGAGCTCCTTGCGGGAAAGCGAAAGCAAAGGACGCTTTTCTCCCTCTAACCGCTTTCGTCAGAGGAACGGGGGAAGTCACAGTGTTCTTTCTCTCCCTGAGATACACACAATCTGACGTTGCCTCTGAGCTCCGTTGCTGGCAAGGAACTGAAAGTGACATACATTGCTGTGGGGAAACACAGGGCTCTGCTAGGATTTCTGTAGGCAGTGTGTTTTCCCTGGGCCTCACTGTAGCAACACTATCTCGCCAGGGCAACACTGCATGGCACTTCCTCTGCCAGGAGAGAGTCGCTGCTTTGTAGTTTGTGCTGGGAAACCTTGCTTTGGCAAGTGCGAATTGACCGCATTCAGGCAGAAAGAAAAGAGAATAGCAAGAGGCCTTTTCTCCCCGGCTGCTCTGCCAAGCCCTTCCAGCTCAAACTATGTCGTTGCTCCTCTGGAAGGATCCCTGCACCGCGGCGTAGTTTTTCCGAAGAAGCCCTGCGTTTGCAAGAGCAAATGAGGAATTCGTGGCAGGAAAGAGGAAGGAAAGAAAGTTTCTCTCCCTCTGCCTGCTTTGCTCAGAGGACTGGATGAAGTCAGGGACTTCTCCCTTTCACTGAGAAACGTGCGGGCTGCTGTTGCCTGGGCGCTCTCTTCTTTGCAAAAGAGTCTGCAGTTCCACGCTTTGAACCGTGGAAAGGCGCCGGGCTCTGCTAAGATTTCCCCCGGCGCTTCGTTTGCCCTGGGCCAAAGCGAGCCTTCACAATAGCTGAACGCTAACACTGCATACTCGTTCCACTTCCAGAACCGGGCTACGGCGAGGCAGTTCTCCGGGGGAAAACGGCCCTTCGCGAAGGGCAGATCTGCCGAGCTCATTGCGCGAAAGCGAAAGCAAAGGACGCTTTTCTCCCTCTAACCGCTTTCGTCAGAGCAACGGGGGAAGTCACAGTGTTCTTTCTCTCCCTGAGATACACACATTCTGACGCTGCCCCTGAGCTCCGTTGCTGGCAAGGAACTGAAAGTGACATACATTCCTGTGGGGAAACTCAGGGCTCTGCTAGGATTTCTGTAGGCAGTGTATTTTCCCTGGGCCTCACTGTAGCAACACTATCTCGCCAGGGCAACACTGCATGGCACTTCCTCTGCCAGGAGGGAGTAGCTGCTTTGTAGTTTGTGCTGGGAAACCTTGCTTTGGCAAGTGCGAATTGACCGCATTCAGGCAGAAAGAAAAGAGAATAGCAAGAGGCCTTTTCTCCCCGGCTGCTCTGCCAAGCCCTTCCAGCTCAAACTATGTCGTTGCTCCTCTGGAAGGATCCCTGCACCGCGGCGTAGTTTTTCCGAAGAAGCCCTGCGTTTGCAAGAGCAAATGAGGAATTCGTGGCAGGAAAGAGGAAGGAAAGAAAGTTTCTCTCCCTCTGCCTGCTTTGCTCAGAGGACTGGATGAAGTCAGGGACTTCTCCCTTTCACTGAGAAACGTGCGGGCTGCTGTTGCCTGGGCGCTCTCTTCTTTGCAAAAGAGTCTGCAGTTCCACGCTTTGAACCGTGGAAAGGCGCCGGGCTCTGCTAAGATTTCCCCCGGCGCTTCGTTTGCCCTGGGCCAAAGCGAGCCTTCACAATAGCTGAACGCTAACACTGCATACTCGTTCCACTTCCAGAACCGGGCTACGGCGAGGCAGTTCTCCGGGGGAAAACGGCCCTTCGCGAAGGGCAGATCTGCCGAGCTCCTTGCGGGAAAGCGAAAGCAAAGGACGCTTTTCTCCCTCTAACCGCTTTCGTCAGAGGAACGGGGGAAGTCACAGTGTTCTTTCTCTCCCTGAGATACACACAATCTGACGTTGCCTCTGAGCTCCGTTGCTGGCAAGGAACTGAAACTGACATGCATTGCTGTGGGGAAACACAGGGCTCTGCTAGGATTTCTGTAGGCAGTGTGTTTTCCCTGGGCTCACTGTAGCAACACTATCTCGCCAGGGCAACACTGCATGGCACTTCCTCTGCCAGGAGAGAGCTGCTGCTTTGTAGTTTGTGCTGGGAAACCTTGCTTTGGCAAGTGCGAATTGACCGCATTCAGGCAGAAAGAAAAGAGAATAGCAAGAGGCCTTTTCTCCCCGGCTGCTCTGCCAAGCCCTTCCAGCTCAAACTATGTCGTTGCTCCTCTGGAAGGATCCCTGCACCGCGGCGTAGTTTTTCCGAAGAAGCCCTGCGTTTGCAAGAGCAAATGAGGAATTCGTGGCAGGAAAGAGGAAGGAAAGAAAGTTTCTCTCCCTCTGCCTGCTTTGCTCAGAGGACTGGATGAAGTCAGGGACTTCTCCCTTTCACTGAGAAACGTGCGGGCTGCTGTTGCCTGGGCGCTCTCTTCTTTGCAAAAGAGTCTGCAGTTCCACGCTTTGAACCGTGGAAAGGCGCCGGGCTCTGCTAAGATTTCCCCCGGCGCTTCGTTTGCCCTGGGCCAAAGCGAGCCTTCACAATAGCTGAACGCTAACACTGCATACTCGTTCCACTTCCAGAACCGGGCTACGGCGAGGCAGTTCTCCGGGGGAAAACGGCCCTTCGCGAAGGGCAGATCTGCCGAGCTCCTTGCGGGAAAGCGAAAGCAAAGGACGCTTTTCTCCCTCTAACCGCTTTCGTCAGAGGAACGGGGGAAGTCACAGTGTTCTTTCTCTCCCTGAGATACACACAATCTGACGTTGCCTCTGAGCTCCGTTGCTGGCAAGGAACTGAAAGTGACATACATTGCTGTGGGGAAACACAGGGCTCTGCTAGGATTTCTGTAGGCAGTGTGTTTTCCCTGGGCCTCACTGTAGCAACACTATCTCGCCAGGGCAACACTGCATGGCACTTCCTCTGCCAGGAGAGAGTCGCTGCTTTGTAGTTTGTGCTGGGAAACCTTGCTTTGGCAAGTGCGAATTGACCGCATTCAGGCAGAAAGAAAAGAGAATAGCAAGAGGCCTTTTCTCCCCGGCTGCTCTGCCAAGCCCTTCCAGCTCAAACTATGTCGTTGCTCCTCTGGAAGGATCCCTGCACCGCGGCCTAGTTTTTCCGAAGAAGCCCTGCGTTTGCAAGAGCAAATGAGGAATTCGTGGCAGGAAAGAGGAAGGAAAGAAAGTTTCTCTCCCTCTGCCTGCTTTGCTCAGAGGACTGGATGAAGTCAGGGACTTCTCCCTTTCACTGAGAAACGTGCGGGCTGCTGTTGCCTGGGCGCTCTCTTCTTTGCAAAAGAGTCTGCAGTTCCACGCTTTGAACCGTGGAAAGGCGCCGGGCTCTGCTAAGATTTCCCCCGGCGCTTCGTTTGCCCTGGGCCAAAGCGAGCCTTCACAATAGCTGAACGCTAACACTGCATACTCGTTCCACTTCCAGAACCGGGCTACGGCGAGGCAGTTCTCCGGGGGAAAACGGCCCTTCGCGAAGGGCAGATCTGCCGAGCTCATTGCGCGAAAGCGAAAGCAAAGGACGCTTTTCTCCCTCTAACCGCTTTCGTCAGAGGAACGGGGGAAGTCACAGTGTTCTTTCTCTCCCTGAGATACACACAATCTGACGTTGCCTCTGAGCTCCGTTGCTGGCAAGGAACTGAAACTGACATACATTCCTGTGGGGAAACACAGGGCTTTGCTAGGATTTCTCTAGGCAGTGTGTTTTCCCTGGGCCTCACTGTAGCAACACTATCTCGCCAGGGCAACACTGCATGGCACTTCCTCTGCCAGGAGAGAGCTGCTGCTTTGTAGTTTGTGCTGGGAAAACTTGCTTTGGCAAGTGCGAATTGACCGCATTCAGGCAGAAAGAAAAGAGAATAGCAAGAGGCCTTTTCTCCCCGGCTGCTCTGCCAAGCCCTTCCAGCTCAAACTATGTCGTTGCTCCTCTGGAAGGATCCCTGCACCGCGGCCTAGTTTTTCCGAAGAAGCCCTGCGTTTGCAAGAGCAAATGAGGAATTCGTGGCAGGAAAGAGGAAGGAAAGAAAGTTTCTCTAACTCTGCCTGCTTTGCTCAGAGGACTGGATGAAGTCAGGGACTTCTCCCTTTCACTGAGAAACGTGCGGGCTGCTGTTGCCTGGGCGCTCTCTTCTTTGCAAAAGAGTCTGCAGTTCCACGCTTTGAACCGCGGAAAGGCGCCGGGCTCTGCTAAGATTCCCCCCGGCGCTTCGTTTGCCCTGGGCCAAAGCGAGCCTTCACAATAGCTGAACGCTAACACTGCATACTCGTTCCACTTCCAGAACCGGGCTACGGCGAGGCAGTTCTCCGGGGGAAAACGGCCCTTCGCGAAGGGCAGATCTGCCGAGCTCCTTGCGGGAAAGCGAAAGCAAAGGACGCTTTTCTCCCTCTAACCGCTTTCGTCAGAGGAACGGGGGAAGTCACAGTGTTCTTTCTCTCCCTGAGATACACACAATCTGACGTTGCCTCTGAGCTCCGTTGCTGGCAAGGAACTGAAACTGACATACATTCCTGTGGGGAAACACAGGGCTTTGCTAGGATTTCTCTAGGCAGTGTGTTTTCCCTGGGCCTCACTGTAGCAACACTATCTCGCCAGGGCAACACTGCATGGCACTTCCTCTGCCAGGAGAGAGCTGCTGCTTTGTAGTTTGTGCTGGGAAAACTTGCTTTGGCAAGTGCGAATTGACCGCATTCAGGCAGAAAGAAAAGAGAATAGCAAGAGGCCTTTTCTCCCCGGCTGCTCTGCCAAGCCCTTCCAGCTCAAACTATGTCGTTGCTCCTCTGGAAGGATCCCTGCACCGCGGCCTAGTTTTTCCGAAGAAGCCCTGCGTTTGCAAGAGCAAATGAGGAATTCGTGGCAGGAAAGAGGAAGGAAAGAAAGTTTCTCTAACTCTGCCTGCTTTGCTCAGAGGACTGGATGAAGTCAGGGACTTCTCCCTTTCACTGAGAAACGTGCGGGCTGCTGTTGCCTGGGCGCTCTCTTCTTTGCAAAAGAGTCTGCAGTTCCACGCTTTGAACCGCGGAAAGGCGCCGGGCTCTGCTAAGATTCCCCCCGGCGCTTCGTTTGCCCTGGGCCAAAGCGAGCCTTCACAATAGCTGAACGCTAACACTGCATACTCGTTCCACTTCCAGAACCGGGCTACGGCGAGGCAGTTCTCCGGGGGAAAACGGCCCTTCGCGAAGGGCAGATCTGCCGAGCTCCTTGCGGGAAAGCGAAAGCAAAGGACGCTTTTCTCCCTCTAACCGCTTTCGTCAGAGGAACGGGGGAAGTCACAGTGTTCTTTCTCTCCCTGAGATACACACAATCTGACGTTGCCTCTGAGCTCCGTTGCTGGCAAGGAACTGAAAGTGACATACATTGCTGTGGGGCAACACAGGGCTCTGCTAGGATTTCTGTAGGCAGTGTGTTTTCCCTGGGCCTCACTGTAGCAACACTATCTCGCCAGGGCAACACTGCATGGCACTTCCTCTGCCAGGAGGGAGTAGCTGCTTTGTAGTTTGTGCTGGGAAACCTTGCTTTGGCAAGTGCGAATTGACCGCATTCAGGCAGAAAGAAAAGAGAATAGCAAGAGGCCTTTTCTCCCCGGCTGCTCTGCCAAGCCCTTCCAGCTCAAACTATGTCGTTGCTCCTCTGGAAGGATCCCTGCACCGCGGCCTAGTTTTTCCGAAGAAGCCCTGCGTTTGCAAGAGCAAATGAGGAATTCGTGGCAGGAAAGAGGAAGGAAAGAAAGTTTCTCTCCCTCTGCCTGCTTTGCTCAGAGGACTGGATGAAGTCAGGGACTTCTCCCTTTCACTGAGAAACGTGCGGGCTGCTGTTGCCTGGGCGCTCTCTTCTTTGCAAAAGAGTCTGCAGTTCCACGCTTTGAACCGTGGAAAGGCGCCGGGCTCTGCTAAGATTTCCCCCGGCGCTTCGTTTGCCCTGGGCCAAAGCGAGCCTTCACAATAGCTGAACGCTAACACTGCATACTCGTTCCACTTCCAGAACCGGGCTACGGCGAGGCAGTTCTCCGGGGGAAAACGGCCCTTCGCGAAGGGCAGATCTGCCGAGCTCCTTGCGGGAAAGCGAAAGCAAAGGACGCTTTTCTCCCTCTAACCGCTTTCGTCAGAGGAACGGGGGAAGTCACAGTGTTCTTTCTCTCCCTGAGATACACACAATCTGACGTTGCCTCTGAGCTCCGTTGCTGGCAAGGAACTGAAAGTGACATACATTGCTGTGGGGCAACACAGGGCTCTGCTAGGATTTCTGTAGGCAGTGTGTTTTCCCTGGGCCTCACTGTAGCAACACTATCTCGCCAGGGCAACACTGCATGGCACTTCCTCTGCCAGGAGGGAGTAGCTGCTTTGTAGTTTGTGCTGGGAAACCTTGCTTTGGCAAGTGCGAATTGACCGCATTCAGGCAGAAAGAAAAGAGAATAGCAAGAGGCCTTTTCTCCCCGGCTGCTCTGCCAAGCCCTTCCAGCTCAAACTATGTCGTTGCTCCTCTGGAAGGATCCCTGCACCGCGGCCTAGTTTTTCCGAAGAAGCCCTGCGTTTGCAAGAGCAAATGAGGAATTCGTGGCAGGAAAGAGGAAGGAAAGAAAGTTTCTCTCCCTCTGCCTGCTTTGCTCAGAGGACTGGATGAAGTCAGGGACTTCTCCCTTTCACTGAGAAACGTGCGGGCTGCTGTTGCCTGGGCGCTCTCTTCTTTGCAAAAGAGTCTGCAGTTCCACGCTTTGAACCGTGGAAAGGCGCCGGGCTCTGCTAAGATTTCCCCCGGCGCTTCGTTTGCCCTGGGCCAAAGCGAGCCTTCACAATAGCTGAACGCTAACACTGCATACTCGTTCCACTTCCAGAACCGGGCTACGGCGAGGCAGTTCTCCGGGGGAAAACGGCCCTTCGCGAAGGGCAGATCTGCCGAGCTCATTGCGCGAAAGCGAAAGCAAAGGACGCTTTTCTCCCTCTAACCGCTTTCGTCAGAGGAACGGGGGAAGTCACAGTGTTCTTTCTCTCCCTGAGATACACACATTCTGACGCTGCCCCTGAGCTCCGTTGCTGGCAAGGAACTGAAAGTGACATACATTCCTGTGGGGAAACTCAGGGCTCTGCTAGGATTTCTGTAGGCAGTGTGTTTTCCCTGGGCCTCACTGTAGCAACACTATCTCGCCAGGGCAACACTGCATGGCACTTCCTCTGCCAGGAGGGAGCTGCTGCTTTGTAGTTTGTGCTGGGAAACCTTGCTTTGGCAAGTGCGAATTGACCGCATTCAGGCAGAAAGAAAAGAGAATAGCAAGAGGCCTTTTCTCCCCGGCTGCTCTGCCAAGCCCTTCCAGCTCAAACTATGTCGTTGCTCCTCTGGAAGGATCCCTGCACCGCGGCGTAGTTTTTCCGAAGAAGCCCTGCGTTTGCAAGAGCAAATGAGGAATTCGTGGCAGGAAAGAGGAAGGAAAGAAAGTTTCTCTCCCTCTGCCTGCTTTGCTCAGAGGACTGGATGAAGTCAGGGAGTTCTCCCTTTCACTGAGAAACGTGCGGGCTGCTGTTGCCTGGGCGCTCTCTTCTTTGCAAAAGAGTCTGCAGTTCCACGCTTTGAACCGCGGAAAGGCGCCGGGCTCTGCTAAGATTCCCCCCGGCGCTTCGTTTGCCCTGGGCCAAAGCGAGCCTTCACAATAGCTGAACGCTAACACTGCATACTCGTTCCACTTCCAGAACCGGGCTACGGCGAGGCAGTTCTCCGGGGGAAAACGGCCCTTCGCGAAGGGCAGATCTGCCGAGCTCCTTGCGGGAAAGCGAAAGCAAAGGACGCTTTTCTCCCTCTAACCGCTTTCGTCAGAGGAACGGGGGAAGTCACAGTGTTCTTTCTCTCCCTGAGATACACACAATCTGACGTTGCCTCTGAGCTCCGTTGCTGGCAAGGAACTGAAAGTGACATACATTGCTGTGGGGCAACACAGGGCTCTGCTAGGATTTCTGTAGGCAGTGTGTTTTCCCTGGGCCTCACTGTAGCAACACTATCTCGCCAGGGCAACACTGCATGGCACTTCCTCTGCCAGGAGGGAGTAGCTGCTTTGTAGTTTGTGCTGGGAAACCTTGCTTTGGCAAGTGCGAATTGACCGCATTCAGGCAGAAAGAAAAGAGAATAGCAAGAGGCCTTTTCTCCCCGGCTGCTCTGCCAAGCCCTTCCAGCTCAAACTATGTCGTTGCTCCTCTGGAAGGATCCCTGCACCGCGGCCTAGTTTTTCCGAAGAAGCCCTGCGTTTGCAAGAGCAAATGAGGAATTCGTGGCAGGAAAGAGGAAGGAAAGAAAGTTTCTCTCCCTCTGCCTGCTTTGCTCAGAGGACTGGATGAAGTCAGGGACTTCTCCCTTTCACTGAGAAACGTGCGGGCTGCTGTTGCCTGGGCGCTCTCTTCTTTGCAAAAGAGTCTGCAGTTCCACGCTTTGAACCGTGGAAAGGCGCCGGGCTCTGCTAAGATTTCCCCCGGCGCTTCGTTTGCCCTGGGCCAAAGCGAGCCTTCACAATAGCTGAACGCTAACACTGCATACTCGTTCCACTTCCAGAACCGGGCTACGGCGAGGCAGTTCTCCGGGGGAAAACGGCCCTTCGCGAAGGGCAGATCTGCCGAGCTCCTTGCGGGAAAGCGAAAGCAAAGGACGCTTTTCTCCCTCTAACCGCTTTCGTCAGAGGAACGGGGGAAGTCACAGTGTTCTTTCTCTCCCTGAGATACACACAATCTGACGTTGCCTCTGAGCTCCGTTGCTGGCAAGGAACTGAAAGTGACATACATTGCTGTGGGGCAACACAGGGCTCTGCTAGGATTTCTGTAGGCAGTGTGTTTTCCCTGGGCCTCACTGTAGCAACACTATCTCGCCAGGGCAACACTGCATGGCACTTCCTCTGCCAGGAGGGAGTAGCTGCTTTGTAGTTTGTGCTGGGAAACCTTGCTTTGGCAAGTGCGAATTGACCGCATTCAGGCAGAAAGAAAAGAGAATAGCAAGAGGCCTTTTCTCCCCGGCTGCTCTGCCAAGCCCTTCCAGCTCAAACTATGTCGTTGCTCCTCTGGAAGGATCCCTGCACCGCGGCCTAGTTTTTCCGAAGAAGCCCTGCGTTTGCAAGAGCAAATGAGGAATTCGTGGCAGGAAAGAGGAAGGAAAGAAAGTTTCTCTCCCTCTGCCTGCTTTGCTCAGAGGACTGGATGAAGTCAGGGACTTCTCCCTTTCACTGAGAAACGTGCGGGCTGCTGTTGCCTGGGCGCTCTCTTCTTTGCAAAAGAGTCTGCAGTTCCACGCTTTGAACCGTGGAAAGGCGCCGGGCTCTGCTAAGATTTCCCCCGGCGCTTCGTTTGCCCTGGGCCAAAGCGAGCCTTCACAATAGCTGAACGCTAACACTGCATACTCGTTCCACTTCCAGAACCGGGCTACGGCGAGGCAGTTCTCCGGGGGAAAACGGCCCTTCGCGAAGGGCAGATCTGCCGAGCTCCTTGCGGGAAAGCGAAAGCAAAGGACGCTTTTCTCCCTCTAACCGCTTTCGTCAGAGGAACGGGGGAAGTCACAGTGTTCTTTCTCTCCCTGAGATACACACAATCTGACGTTGCCTCTGAGCTCCGTTGCTGGCAAGGAACTGAAAGTGACATACATTGCTGTGGGGCAACACAGGGCTCTGCTAGGATTTCTGTAGGCAGTGTGTTTTCCCTGGGCCTCACTGTAGCAACACTATCTCGCCAGGGCAACACTGCATGGCACTTCCTCTGCCAGGAGGGAGTAGCTGCTTTGTAGTTTGTGCTGGGAAACCTTGCTTTGGCAAGTGCGAATTGACCGCATTCAGGCAGAAAGAAAAGAGAATAGCAAGAGGCCTTTTCTCCCCGGCTGCTCTGCCAAGCCCTTCCAGCTCAAACTATGTCGTTGCTCCTCTGGAAGGATCCCTGCACCGCGGCCTAGTTTTTCCGAAGAAGCCCTGCGTTTGCAAGAGCAAATGAGGAATTCGTGGCAGGAAAGAGGAAGGAAAGAAAGTTTCTCTCCCTCTGCCTGCTTTGCTCAGAGGACTGGATGAAGTCAGGGACTTCTCCCTTTCACTGAGAAACGTGCGGGCTGCTGTTGCCTGGGCGCTCTCTTCTTTGCAAAAGAGTCTGCAGTTCCACGCTTTGAACCGTGGAAAGGCGCCGGGCTCTGCTAAGATTTCCCCCGGCGCTTCGTTTGCCCTGGGCCAAAGCGAGCCTTCACAATAGCTGAACGCTAACACTGCATACTCGTTCCACTTCCAGAACCGGGCTACGGCGAGGCAGTTCTCCGGGGGAAAACGGCCCTTCGCGAAGGGCAGATCTGCCGAGCTCATTGCGCGAAAGCGAAAGCAAAGGACGCTTTTCTCCCTCTAACCGCTTTCGTCAGAGGAACGGGGGAAGTCACAGTGTTCTTTCTCTCCCTGAGATACACACATTCTGACGCTGCCCCTGAGCTCCGTTGCTGGCAAGGAACTGAAAGTGACATACATTCCTGTGGGGAAACTCAGGGCTCTGCTAGGATTTCTGTAGGCAGTGTGTTTTCCCTGGGCCTCACTGTAGCAACACTATCTCGCCAGGGCAACACTGCATGGCACTTCCTCTGCCAGGAGGGAGCTGCTGCTTTGTAGTTTGTGCTGGGAAACCTTGCTTTGGCAAGTGCGAATTGACCGCATTCAGGCAGAAAGAAAAGAGAATAGCAAGAGGCCTTTTCTCCCCGGCTGCTCTGCCAAGCCCTTCCAGCTCAAACTATGTCGTTGCTCCTCTGGAAGGATCCCTGCACCGCGGCGTAGTTTTTCCGAAGAAGCCCTGCGTTTGCAAGAGCAAATGAGGAATTCGTGGCAGGAAAGAGGAAGGAAAGAAAGTTTCTCTCCCTCTGCCTGCTTTGCTCAGAGGACTGGATGAAGTCAGGGAGTTCTCCCTTTCACTGAGAAACGTGCGGGCTGCTGTTGCCTGGGCGCTCTCTTCTTTGCAAAAGAGTCTGCAGTTCCACGCTTTGAACCGTGGAAAGGCGCCGGGCTCTGCTAAGATTTCCCCCGGCGCTTCGTTTGCCCTGGGCCAAAGCGAGCCTTCACAATAGCTGAACGCTAACACTGCATACTCGTTCCACTTCCAGAACCGGGCTACGGCGAGGCAGTTCTCCGGGGGAAAACGGCCCTTCGCGAAGGGCAGATCTGCCGAGCTCCTTGCGGGAAAGCGAAAGCAAAGGACGCTTTTCTCCCTCTAACCGCTTTCGTCAGAGGAACGGGGGAAGTCACAGTGTTCTTTCTCTCCCTGAGATACACACAATCTGACGTTGCCTCTGAGCTCCGTTGCTGGCAAGGAACTGAAAGTGACATACATTGCTGTGGGGAAACACAGGGCTCTGCTAGGATTTCTGTAGGCAGTGTGTTTTCCCTGGGCCTCACTGTAGCAACACTATCTCGCCAGGGCAACACTGCATGGCACTTCCTCTGCCAGGAGAGAGTCGCTGCTTTGTAGTTTGTGCTGGGAAACCTTGCTTTGGCAAGTGCCAATTGACCGCATTCAGGCAGAAAGAAAAGAGAATAGCAAGAGGCCTTTTCTCCCCGGCTGCTCTGCCAAGCCCTTCCAGCTCAAACTATGTCGTTGCTCCTCTGGAAGGATCCCTGCACCGCGGCCTAGTTTTTCCGAAGAAGCCCTGCGTTTGCAAGAGCAAATGAGGAATTCGTGGCAGGAAAGAGGAAGGAAAGAAAGTTTCTCTCCCTCTGCCTGCTTTGCTCAGAGGACTGGATGAAGTCAGGGACTTCTCCCTTTCACTGAGAAACGTGCGGGCTGCTGTTGCCTGGGCGCTCTCTTCTTTGCAAAAGAGTCTGCAGTTCCACGCTTTGAACCGTGGAAAGGCGCCGGGCTCTGCTAAGATTTCCCCCGGCGCTTCGTTTGCCCTGGGCCAAAGCGAGCCTTCACAATAGCTGAACGCTAACACTGCATACTCGTTCCACTTCCAGAACCGGGCTACGGCGAGGCAGTTCTCCGGGGGAAAACGGCCCTTCGCGAAGGGCAGATCTGCCGAGCTCCTTGCGGGAAAGCGAAAGCAAAGGACGCTTTTCTCCCTCTAACCGCTTTCGTCAGAGGAACGGGGGAAGTCACAGTGTTCTTTCTCTCCCTGAGATACACACAATCTGACGTTGCCTCTGAGCTCCGTTGCTGGCAAGGAACTGAAAGTGACATACATTCCTGTGGGGAAACTCAGGGCTCTGCTAGGATTTCTCTAGGCAGTGTGTTTTCCCTGGGCCTCGCTGTAGCAACACTATCTCGCCAGGGCAACACTGCATGGCACTTCCTCTGCCAGGAGAGAGCTGCTGCTTTGTAGTTTGTGCTGGGAAACCTTGCTTTGGCAAGTGCGAATTGACCGCATTCAGGCAGAAAGAAAAGAGAATAGCAAGAGGCCTTTTCTCCCCGGCTGCTCTGCCAAGCCCTTCCAGCTCAAACTATGTCGTTGCTCCTCTGGAAGGATCCCTGCACCGCGGCCTAGTTTTTCCGAAGAAGCCCTGCGTTTGCAAGAGCAAATGAGGAATTCGTGGCAGGAAAGAGGAAGGAAAGAAAGTTTCTCTCCCTCTGCCTGCTTTGCTCAGAGGACTGGATGAAGTCAGGGACTTCTCCCTTTCACTGAGAAACGTGCGGGCTGCTGTTGCCTGGGCGCTCTCTTCTTTGCAAAAGAGTCTGCAGTTCCACGCTTTGAACCGCGGAAAGGCGCCGGGCTCTGCTAAGATTCCCCCCGGCGCTTCGTTTGCCCCGGGCCAAAGCGAGCCTTCACAATAGCTGAACGCTAACACTGCATACTCGTTCCACTTCCAGAACCGGGCTACGGCGAGGCAGTTCTCCGGGGGAAAACGGCCCTTCGCGAAGGGCAGATCTGCCGAGCTCCTTGCGGGAAAGCGAAAGCAAAGGACGCTTTTCTCCCTCTAACCGCTTTCGTCAGAGGAACGGGGGAAGTCACAGTGTTCTTTCTCTCCCTGAGATACACACAATCTGACGTTGCCTCTGAGCTCCGTTGCTGGCAAGGAACTGAAACTGACATACATTCCTGTGGGGAAACACAGGGCTTTGCTAGGATTTCTCTAGGCAGTGTGTTTTCCCTGGGCCTCACTGTAGCAACACTATCTCGCCAGGGCAACACTGCATGGCACTTCCTCTGCCAGGAGAGAGCTGCTGCTTTGTAGTTTGTGCTGGGAAAACTTGCTTTGGCAAGTGCGAATTGACCGCATTCAGGCAGAAAGAAAAGAGAATAGCAAGAGGCCTTTTCTCCCCGGCTGCTCTGCCAAGCCCTTCCAGCTCAAACTATGTCGTTGCTCCTCTGGAAGGATCCCTGCACCGCGGCCTAGTTTTTCCGAAGAAGCCCTGCGTTTGCAAGAGCAAATGAGGAATTCGTGGCAGGAAAGAGGAAGGAAAGAAAGTTTCTCTAACTCTGCCTGCTTTGCTCAGAGGACTGGATGAAGTCAGGGACTTCTCCCTTTCACTGAGAAACGTGCGGGCTGCTGTTGCCTGGGCGCTCTCTTCTTTGCAAAAGAGTCTGCAGTTCCACGCTTTGAACCGCGGAAAGGCGCCGGGCTCTGCTAAGATTCCCCCCGGCGCTTCGTTTGCCCCGGGCCAAAGCGAGCCTTCACAATAGCTGAACGCTAACACTGCATACTCGTTCCACTTCCAGAACCGGGCTACGGCGAGGCAGTTCTCCGGGGGAAAACGGCCCTTCGCGAAGGGCAGATCTGCCGAGCTCCTTGCGGGAAAGCGAAAGCAAAGGACGCTTTTCTCCCTCTAACCGCTTTCGTCAGAGGAACGGGGGAAGTCACAGTGTTCTTTCTCTCCCTGAGATACACACAATCTGACGTTGCCTCTGAGCTCCGTTGCTGGCAAGGAACTGAAACTGACATACATTCCTGTGGGGAAACACAGGGCTTTGCTAGGATTTCTCTAGGCAGTGTGTTTTCCCTGGGCCTCACTGTAGCAACACTATCTCGCCAGGGCAACACTGCATGGCACTTCCTCTGCCAGGAGAGAGCTGCTGCTTTGTAGTTTGTGCTGGGAAAACTTGCTTTGGCAAGTGCGAATTGACCGCATTCAGGCAGAAAGAAAAGAGAATAGCAAGAGGCCTTTTCTCCCCGGCTGCTCTGCCAAGCCCTTCCAGCTCAAACTATGTCGTTGCTCCTCTGGAAGGATCCCTGCACCGCGGCCTAGTTTTTCCGAAGAAGCCCTGCGTTTGCAAGAGCAAATGAGGAATTCGTGGCAGGAAAGAGGAAGGAAAGAAAGTTTCTCTAACTCTGCCTGCTTTGCTCAGAGGACTGGATGAAGTCAGGGACTTCTCCCTTTCACTGAGAAACGTGCGGGCTGCTGTTGCCTGGGCGCTCTCTTCTTTGCAAAAGAGTCTGCAGTTCCACGCTTTGAACCGCGGAAAGGCGCCGGGCTCTGCTAAGATTCCCCCCGGCGCTTCGTTTGCCCTGGGCCAAAGCGAGCCTTCACAATAGCTGAACGCTAACACTGCATACTCGTTCCACTTCCAGAACCGGGCTACGGCGAGGCAGTTCTCCGGGGGAAAACGGCCCTTCGCGAAGGGCAGATCTGCCGAGCTCCTTGCGGGAAAGCGAAAGCAAAGGACGCTTTTCTCCCTCTAACCGCTTTCGTCAGAGGAACGGGGGAAGTCACAGTGTTCTTTCTCTCCCTGAGATACACACAATCTGACGTTGCCTCTGAGCTCCGTTGCTGGCAAGGAACTGAAAGTGACATACATTCCTGTGGGGAAACACAGGGCTTTGCTAGGATTTCTCTAGGCAGTGTGTTTTCCCTGGGCCTCACTGTAGCAACACTATCTCGCCAGGGCAACACTGCATGGCACTTCCTCTGCCAGGAGAGAGCTGCTGCTTTGTAGTTTGTGCTGGGAAACCTTGCTTTGGCAAGTGCGAATTGACCGCATTCAGGCAGAAAGAAAAGAGAATAGCAAGAGGCCTTTTCTCCCCGGCTGCTCTGCCAAGCCCTTCCAGCTCAAACTATGTCGTTGCTCCTCTGGAAGGATCCCTGCACCGCGGCGTAGTTTTTCCGAAGAAGCCCTGCGTTTGCAAGAGCAAATGAGGAATTCGTGGCAGGAAAGAGGAAGGAAAGAAAGTTTCTCTCCCTCTGCCTGCTTTGCTCAGAGGACTGGATGAAGTCAGGGACTTCTCCCTTTCACTGAGAAACGTGCGGGCTGCTGTTGCCTGGGCGCTCTCTTCTTTGCAAAAGAGTCTGCAGTTCCACGCTTTGAACCGTGGAAAGGCGCCGGGCTCTGCTAAGATTTCCCCCGGCGCTTCGTTTGCCCTGGGCCAAAGCGAGCCTTCACAATAGCTGAACGCTAACACTGCATACTCGTTCCACTTCCAGAACCGGGCTACGGCGAGGCAGTTCTCCGGGGGAAAACGGCCCTTCGCGAAGGGCAGATCTGCCGAGCTCATTGCGCGAAAGCGAAAGCAAAGGACGCTTTTCTCCCTCTAACCGCTTTCGTCAGAGGAACGGGGGAAGTCACAGTGTTCTTTCTCTCCCTGAGATACACACATTCTGACGCTGCCCCTGAGCTCCGTTGCTGGCAAGGAACTGAAAGTGACATACATTCCTGTGGGGAAACTCAGGGCTCTGCTAGGATTTCTGTAGGCAGTGTGTTTTCCCTGGGCCTCACTGTAGCAACACTATCTCGCCAGGGCAACACTGCATGGCACTTCCTCTGCCAGGAGGGAGCTGCTGCTTTGTAGTTTGTGCTGGGAAACCTTGCTTTGGCAAGTGCGAATTGACCGCATTCAGGCAGAAAGAAAAGAGAATAGCAAGAGGCCTTTTCTCCCCGGCTGCTCTGCCAAGCCCTTCCAGCTCAAACTATGTCGTTGCTCCTCTGGAAGGATCCCTGCACCGCGGCGTAGTTTTTCCGAAGAAGCCCTGCGTTTGCAAGAGCAAATGAGGAATTCGTGGCAGGAAAGAGGAAGGAAAGAAAGTTTCTCTCCCTCTGCCTGCTTTGCTCAGAGGACTGGATGAAGTCAGGGACTTCTCCCTTTCACTGAGAAACGTGCGGGCTGCTGTTGCCTGGGCGCTCTCTTCTTTGCAAAAGAGTCTGCAGTTCCACGCTTTGAACCGTGGAAAGGCGCCGGGCTCTGCTAAGATTTCCCCCGGCGCTTCGTTTGCCCTGGGCCAAAGCGAGCCTTCACAATAGCTGAACGCTAACACTGCATACTCGTTCCACTTCCAGAACCGGGCTACGGCGAGGCAGTTCTCCGGGGGAAAACGGCCCTTCGCGAAGGGCAGATCTGCCGAGCTCCTTGCGGGAAAGCGAAAGCAAAGGACGCTTTTCTCCCTCTAACCGCTTTCGTCAGAGGAACGGGGGAAGTCACAGTGTTCTTTCTCTCCCTGAGATACACACAATCTGACGTTGCCTCTGAGCTCCGTTGCTGGCAAAGAACTGAAAGTGACATACATTCCTGTGGGGAAACTCATTGCTCTGCTAGGATTTCTCTAGGCAGTGTGTTTTCCCTGGGCCTCGCTGTAGCAACACTATCTCGCCAGGGCAACACTGCATGGCACTTCCTCTGCCAGGAGAGAGCTGCTGCTTTGTAGTTTGTGCTGGGAAACCTTGCTTTGGCAAGTGCGAATTGACCGCATTCAGGCAGAAAGAAAAGAGAATAGCAAGAGGCCTTTTCTCCCCGGCTGCTCTGCCAAGCCCTTCCAGCTCAAACTATGTCGTTGCTCCTCTGGAAGGATCCCTGCACCGCGGCCTAGTTTTTCCGAAGAAGCCCTGCGTTTGCAAGAGCAAATGAGGAATTCGTGGCAGGAAAGAGGAAGGAAAGAAAGTTTCTCTCCCTCTGCCTGCTTTGCTCAGAGGACTGGATGAAGTCAGGGACTTCTCCCTTTCACTGAGAAACGTGCGGGCTGCTGTTGCCTGGGCGCTCTCTTCTTTGCAAAAGAGTCTGCAGTTCCACGCTTTGAACCGCGGAAAGGCGCCGGGCTCTGCTAAGATTCCCCCCGGCGCTTCGTTTGCCCCGGGCCAAAGCGAGCCTTCACAATAGCTGAACGCTAACACTGCATACTCGTTCCACTTCCAGAACCGGGCTACGGCGAGGCAGTTCTCCGGGGGAAAACGGCCCTTCGCGAAGGGCAGATCTGCCGAGCTCCTTGCGGGAAAGCGAAAGCAAAGGACGCTTTTCTCCCTCTAACCGCTTTCGTCAGAGGAACGGGGGAAGTCACAGTGTTCTTTCTCTCCCTGAGATACACACAATCTGACGTTGCCTCTGAGCTCCGTTGCTGGCAAGGAACTGAAACTGACATACATTCCTGTGGGGAAACACAGGGCTTTGCTAGGATTTCTCTAGGCAGTGTGTTTTCCCTGGGCCTCACTGTAGCAACACTATCTCGCCAGGGCAACACTGCATGGCACTTCCTCTGCCAGGAGAGAGCTGCTGCTTTGTAGTTTGTGCTGGGAAAACTTGCTTTGGCAAGTGCGAATTGACCGCATTCAGGCAGAAAGAAAAGAGAATAGCAAGAGGCCTTTTCTCCCCGGCTGCTCTGCCAAGCCCTTCCAGCTCAAACTATGTCGTTGCTCCTCTGGAAGGATTCCTGCACCGCGGCCTAGTTTTTCCGAAGAAGCCCTGCGTTTGCAAGAGCAAATGAGGAATTCGTGGCAGGAAAGAGGAAGGAAAGAAAGTTTCTCTCCCTCTGCCTGCTTTGCTCAGAGGACTGGATGAAGTCAGGGACTTCTCCCTTTCACTGAGAAACGTGCGGGCTGCTGTTGCCTGGGCGCTCTCTTCTTTGCAAAAGAGTCTGCAGTTCCACGCTTTGAACCGCGGAAAGGCGCCGGGCTCTGCTAAGATTCCCCCCGGCGCTTCGTTTGCCCCGGGCCAAAGCGAGCCTTCACAATAGCTGAACGCTAACACTGCATACTCGTTCCACTTCCAGAACCGGGCTACGGCGAGGCAGTTCTCCGGGGGAAAACGGCCCTTCGCGAAGGGCAGATCTGCCGAGCTCCTTGCGGGAAAGCGAAAGCAAAGGACGCTTTTCTCCCTCTAACCGCTTTCGTCAGAGGAACGGGGGAAGTCACAGTGTTCTTTCTCTCCCTGAGATACACACAATCTGACGTTGCCTCTGAGCTCCGTTGCTGGCAAGGAACTGAAACTGACATACATTCCTGTGGGGAAACACAGGGCTTTGCTAGGATTTCTCTAGGCAGTGTGTTTTCCCTGGGCCTCACTGTAGCAACACTATCTCGCCAGGGCAACACTGCATGGCACTTCCTCTGCCAGGAGAGAGCTGCTGCTTTGTAGTTTGTGCTGGGAAAACTTGCTTTGGCAAGTGCGAATTGACCGCATTCAGGCAGAAAGAAAAGAGAATAGCAAGAGGCCTTTTCTCCCCGGCTGCTCTGCCAAGCCCTTCCAGCTCAAACTATGTCGTTGCTCCTCTGGAAGGATCCCTGCACCGCGGCGTAGTTTTTCCGAAGAAGCCCTGCGTTTGCAAGAGCAAATGAGGAATTCGTGGCAGGAAAGAGGAAGGAAAGAAAGTTTCTCTAACTCTGCCTGCTTTGCTCAGAGGACTGGATGAAGTCAGGGACTTCTCCCTTTCACTGAGAAACGTGCGGGCTGCTGTTGCCTGGGCGCTCTCTTCTTTGCAAAAGAGTCTGCAGTTCCACGCTTTGAACCGCGGAAAGGCGCCGGGCTCTGCTAAGATTCCCCCCGGCGCTTCGTTTGCCCTGGGCCAAAGCGAGCCTTCACAATAGCTGAACGCTAACACTGCATACTCGTTCCACTTCCAGAACCGGGCTACGGCGAGGCAGTTCTCCGGGGGAAAACGGCCCTTCGCGAAGGGCAGATCTGCCGAGCTCCTTGCGGGAAAGCGAAAGCAAAGGACGCTTTTCTCCCTCTAACCGCTTTCGTCAGAGGAACGGGGGAAGTCACAGTGTTCTTTCTCTCCCTGAGATACACACAATCTGACGTTGCCTCTGAGCTCCGTTGCTGGCAAGGAACTGAAAGTGACATACATTCCTGTGGGGAAACTCATTGCTCTGCTAGGATTTCTCTAGGCAGTGTGTTTTCCCTGGGCCTCGCTGTAGCAACACTATCTCGCCAGGGCAACACTGCATGGCACTTCCTCTGCCAGGAGAGAGCTGCTGCTTTGTAGTTTGTGCTGGGAAACCTTGCTTTGGCAAGTGCGAATTGACCGCATTCAGGCAGAAAGAAAAGAGAATAGCAAGAGGCCTTTTCTCCCCGGCTGCTCTGCCAAGCCCTTCCAGCTCAAACTATGTCGTTGCTCCTCTGGAAGGATCCCTGCACCGCGGCGTAGTTTTTCCGAAGAAGCCCTGCGTTTGCAAGAGCAAATGAGGAATTCGTGGCAGGAAAGAGGAAGGAAAGAAAGTTTCTCTCCCTCTGCCTGCTTTGCTCAGAGGACTGGATGAAGTCAGGGACTTCTCCCTTTCACTGAGAAACGTGCGGGCTGCTGTTGCCTGGGCGCTCTCTTCTTTGCAAAAGAGTCTGCAGTTCCACGCTTTGAACCGCGGAAAGGCGCCGGGCTCTGCTAAGATTCCCCCCGGCGCTTCGTTTGCCCCGGGCCAAAGCGAGCCTTCACAATAGCTGAACGCTAACACTGCATACTCGTTCCACTTCCAGAACCGGGCTACGGCGAGGCAGTTCTCCGGGGGAAAACGGCCCTTCGCGAAGGGCAGATCTGCCGAGCTCCTTGCGGGAAAGCGAAAGCAAAGGACGCTTTTCTCCCTCTAACCGCTTTCGTCAGAGGAACGGGGGAAGTCACAGTGTTCTTTCTCTCCCTGAGATACACACAATCTGACGTTGCCTCTGAGCTCCGTTGCTGGCAAGGAACTGAAACTGACATACATTCCTGTGGGGAAACACAGGGCTTTGCTAGGATTTCTCTAGGCAGTGTGTTTTCCCTGGGCCTCACTGTAGCAACACTATCTCGCCAGGGCAACACTGCATGGCACTTCCTCTGCCAGGAGAGAGCTGCTGCTTTGTAGTTTGTGCTGGGAAAACTTGCTTTGGCAAGTGCGAATTGACCGCATTCAGGCAGAAAGAAAAGAGAATAGCAAGAGGCCTTTTCTCCCCGGCTGCTCTGCCAAGCCCTTCCAGCTCAAACTATGTCGTTGCTCCTCTGGAAGGATTCCTGCACCGCGGCCTAGTTTTTCCGAAGAAGCCCTGCGTTTGCAAGAGCAAATGAGGAATTCGTGGCAGGAAAGAGGAAGGAAAGAAAGTTTCTCTCCCTCTGCCTGCTTTGCTCAGAGGACTGGATGAAGTCAGGGACTTCTCCCTTTCACTGAGAAACGTGCGGGCTGCTGTTGCCTGGGCGCTCTCTTCTTTGCAAAAGAGTCTGCAGTTCCACGCTTTGAACCGCGGAAAGGCGCCGGGCTCTGCTAAGATTCCCCCCGGCGCTTCGTTTGCCCCGGGCCAAAGCGAGCCTTCACAATAGCTGAACGCTAACACTGCATACTCGTTCCACTTCCAGAACCGGGCTACGGCGAGGCAGTTCTCCGGGGGAAAACGGCCCTTCGCGAAGGGCAGATCTGCCGAGCTCCTTGCGGGAAAGCGAAAGCAAAGGACGCTTTTCTCCCTCTAACCGCTTTCGTCAGAGGAACGGGGGAAGTCACAGTGTTCTTTCTCTCCCTGAGATACACACAATCTGACGTTGCCTCTGAGCTCCGTTGCTGGCAAGGAACTGAAACTGACATACATTCCTGTGGGGAAACACAGGGCTTTGCTAGGATTTCTCTAGGCAGTGTGTTTTCCCTGGGCCTCACTGTAGCAACACTATCTCGCCAGGGCAACACTGCATGGCACTTCCTCTGCCAGGAGAGAGCTGCTGCTTTGTAGTTTGTGCTGGGAAAACTTGCTTTGGCAAGTGCGAATTGACCGCATTCAGGCAGAAAGAAAAGAGAATAGCAAGAGGCCTTTTCTCCCCGGCTGCTCTGCCAAGCCCTTCCAGCTCAAACTATGTCGTTGCTCCTCTGGAAGGATCCCTGCACCGCGGCGTAGTTTTTCCGAAGAAGCCCTGCGTTTGCAAGAGCAAATGAGGAATTCGTGGCAGGAAAGAGGAAGGAAAGAAAGTTTCTCTAACTCTGCCTGCTTTGCTCAGAGGACTGGATGAAGTCAGGGACTTCTCCCTTTCACTGAGAAACGTGCGGGCTGCTGTTGCCTGGGCGCTCTCTTCTTTGCAAAAGAGTCTGCAGTTCCACGCTTTGAACCGCGGAAAGGCGCCGGGCTCTGCTAAGATTCCCCCCGGCGCTTCGTTTGCCCTGGGCCAAAGCGAGCCTTCACAATAGCTGAACGCTAACACTGCATACTCGTTCCACTTCCAGAACCGGGCTACGGCGAGGCAGTTCTCCGGGGGAAAACGGCCCTTCGCGAAGGGCAGATCTGCCGAGCTCCTTGCGGGAAAGCGAAAGCAAAGGACGCTTTTCTCCCTCTAACCGCTTTCGTCAGAGGAACGGGGGAAGTCACAGTGTTCTTTCTCTCCCTGAGATACACACAATCTGACGTTGCCTCTGAGCTCCGTTGCTGGCAAGGAACTGAAAGTGACATACATTCCTGTGGGGAAACACAGGGCTTTGCTAGGATTTCTCTAGGCAGTGTGTTTTCCCTGGGCCTCACTGTAGCAACACTATCTCGCCAGGGCAACACTGCATGGCACTTCCTCTGCCAGGAGAGAGCTGCTGCTTTGTAGTTTGTGCTGGGAAACCTTGCTTTAGCAAGTGCGAATTGACCGCATTCAGGCAGAAAGAAAAGAGAATAGCAAGAGGCCTTTTCTCCCCGGCTGCTCTGCCAAGCCCTTCCAGCTCAAACTATGTCGTTGCTCCTCTGGAAGGATTCCTGCACCGCGGCCTAGTTTTTCCGAAGAAGCCCTGCGTTTGCAAGAGCAAATGAGGAATTCGTGGCAGGAAAGAGGAAGGAAAGAAAGTTTCTCTCCCTCTGCCTGCTTTGCTCAGAGGACTGGATGAAGTCAGGGACTTCTCCCTTTCACTGAGAAACGTGCGGGCTGCTGTTGCCTGGGCGCTCTCTTCTTTGCAAAAGAGTCTGCAGTTCCACGCTTTGAACCGCGGAAAGGCGCCGGGCTCTGCTAAGATTCCCCCCGGCGCTTCGTTTGCCCCGGGCCAAAGCGAGCCTTCACAATAGCTGAACGCTAACACTGCATACTCGTTCCACTTCCAGAACCGGGCTACGGCGAGGCAGTTCTCCGGGGGAAAACGGCCCTTCGCGAAGGGCAGATCTGCCGAGCTCCTTGCGGGAAAGCGAAAGCAAAGGACGCTTTTCTCCCTCTAACCGCTTTCGTCAGAGGAACGGGGGAAGTCACAGTGTTCTTTCTCTCCCTGAGATACACACAATCTGACGTTGCCTCTGAGCTCCGTTGCTGGCAAGGAACTGAAACTGACATACATTCCTGTGGGGAAACACAGGGCTTTGCTAGGATTTCTCTAGGCAGTGTGTTTTCCCTGGGCCTCACTGTAGCAACACTATCTCGCCAGGGCAACACTGCATGGCACTTCCTCTGCCAGGAGAGAGCTGCTGCTTTGTAGTTTGTGCTGGGAAAACTTGCTTTGGCAAGTGCGAATTGACCGCATTCAGGCAGAAAGAAAAGAGAATAGCAAGAGGCCTTTTCTCCCCGGCTGCTCTGCCAAGCCCTTCCAGCTCAAACTATGTCGTTGCTCCTCTGGAAGGATCCCTGCACCGCGGCGTAGTTTTTCCGAAGAAGCCCTGCGTTTGCAAGAGCAAATGAGGAATTCGTGGCAGGAAAGAGGAAGGAAAGAAAGTTTCTCTAACTCTGCCTGCTTTGCTCAGAGGACTGGATGAAGTCAGGGACTTCTCCCTTTCACTGAGAAACGTGCGGGCTGCTGTTGCCTGGGCGCTCTCTTCTTTGCAAAAGAGTCTGCAGTTCCACGCTTTGAACCGCGGAAAGGCGCCGGGCTCTGCTAAGATTCCCCCCGGCGCTTCGTTTGCCCTGGGCCAAAGCGAGCCTTCACAATAGCTGAACGCTAACACTGCATACTCGTTCCACTTCCAGAACCGGGCTACGGCGAGGCAGTTCTCCGGGGGAAAACGGCCCTTCGCGAAGGGCAGATCTGCCGAGCTCCTTGCGGGAAAGCGAAAGCAAAGGACGCTTTTCTCCCTCTAACCGCTTTCGTCAGAGGAACGGGGGAAGTCACAGTGTTCTTTCTCTCCCTGAGATACACACAATCTGACGTTGCCTCTGAGCTCCGTTGCTGGCAAGGAACTGAAAGTGACATACATTCCTGTGGGGAAACACAGGGCTTTGCTAGGATTTCTCTAGGCAGTGTGTTTTCCCTGGGCCTCACTGTAGCAACACTATCTCGCCAGGGCAACACTGCATGGCACTTCCTCTGCCAGGAGAGAGCTGCTGCTTTGTAGTTTGTGCTGGGAAACCTTGCTTTAGCAAGTGCGAATTGACCGCATTCAGGCAGAAAGAAAAGAGAATAGCAAGAGGCCTTTTCTCCCCGGCTGCTCTGCCAAGCCCTTCCAGCTCAAACTATGTCGTTGCTCCTCTGGAAGGATCCCTGCACCGCGGCGTAGTTTTTCCGAAGAAGCCCTGCGTTTGCAAGAGCAAATGAGGAATTCGTGGCAGGAAAGAGGAAGGAAAGAAAGTTTCTCTCCCTCTGCCTGCTTTGCTCAGAGGACTGGATGAAGTCAGGGACTTCTCCCTTTCACTGAGAAACGTGCGGGCTGCTGTTGCCTGGGCGCTCTCTTCTTTGCAAAAGAGTCTGCAGTTCCACGCTTTGAACCGCGGAAAGGCGCCGGGCTCTGCTAAGATTCCCCCCGGCGCTTCGTTTGCCCCGGGCCAAAGCGAGCCTTCACAATAGCTGAACGCTAACACTGCATACTCGTTCCACTTCCAGAACCGGGCTACGGCGAGGCAGTTCTCCGGGGGAAAACGGCCCTTCGCGAAGGGCAGATCTGCCGAGCTCCTTGCGGGAAAGCGAAAGCAAAGGACGCTTTTCTCCCTCTAACCGCTTTCGTCAGAGGAACGGGGGAAGTCACAGTGTTCTTTCTCTCCCTGAGATACACACAATCTGACGTTGCCTCTGAGCTCCGTTGCTGGCAAGGAACTGAAACTGACATACATTCCTGTGGGGAAACACAGGGCTTTGCTAGGATTTCTCTAGGCAGTGTGTTTTCCCTGGGCCTCACTGTAGCAACACTATCTCGCCAGGGCAACACTGCATGGCACTTCCTCTGCCAGGAGAGAGCTGCTGCTTTGTAGTTTGTGCTGGGAAAACTTGCTTTGGCAAGTGCGAATTGACCGCATTCAGGCAGAAAGAAAAGAGAATAGCAAGAGGCCTTTTCTCCCCGGCTGCTCTGCCAAGCCCTTCCAGCTCAAACTATGTCGTTGCTCCTCTGGAAGGATCCCTGCACCGCGGCGTAGTTTTTCCGAAGAAGCCCTGCGTTTGCAAGAGCAAATGAGGAATTCGTGGCAGGAAAGAGGAAGGAAAGAAAGTTTCTCTAACTCTGCCTGCTTTGCTCAGAGGACTGGATGAAGTCAGGGACTTCTCCCTTTCACTGAGAAACGTGCGGGCTGCTGTTGCCTGGGCGCTCTCTTCTTTGCAAAAGAGTCTGCAGTTCCACGCTTTGAACCGCGGAAAGGCGCCGGGCTCTGCTAAGATTCCCCCCGGCGCTTCGTTTGCCCTGGGCCAAAGCGAGCCTTCACAATAGCTGAACGCTAACACTGCATACTCGTTCCACTTCCAGAACCGGGCTACGGCGAGGCAGTTCTCCGGGGGAAAACGGCCCTTCGCGAAGGGCAGATCTGCCGAGCTCCTTGCGGGAAAGCGAAAGCAAAGGACGCTTTTCTCCCTCTAACCGCTTTCGTCAGAGGAACGGGGGAAGTCACAGTGTTCTTTCTCTCCCTGAGATACACACAATCTGACGTTGCCTCTGAGCTCCGTTGCTGGCAAGGAACTGAAAGTGACATACATTCCTGTGGGGAAACACAGGGCTTTGCTAGGATTTCTCTAGGCAGTGTGTTTTCCCTGGGCCTCACTGTAGCAACACTATCTCGCCAGGGCAACACTGCATGGCACTTCCTCTGCCAGGAGAGAGCTGCTGCTTTGTAGTTTGTGCTGGGAAACCTTGCTTTAGCAAGTGCGAATTGACCGCATTCAGGCAGAAAGAAAAGAGAATAGCAAGAGGCCTTTTCTCCCCGGCTGCTCTGCCAAGCCCTTCCAGCTCAAACTATGTCGTTGCTCCTCTGGAAGGATTCCTGCACCGCGGCCTAGTTTTTCCGAAGAAGCCCTGCGTTTGCAAGAGCAAATGAGGAATTCGTGGCAGGAAAGAGGAAGGAAAGAAAGTTTCTCTCCCTCTGCCTGCTTTGCTCAGAGGACTGGATGAAGTCAGGGACTTCTCCCTTTCACTGAGAAACGTGCGGGCTGCTGTTGCCTGGGCGCTCTCTTCTTTGCAAAAGAGTCTGCAGTTCCACGCTTTGAACCGCGGAAAGGCGCCGGGCTCTGCTAAGATTCCCCCCGGCGCTTCGTTTGCCCCGGGCCAAAGCGAGCCTTCACAATAGCTGAACGCTAACACTGCATACTCGTTCCACTTCCAGAACCGGGCTACGGCGAGGCAGTTCTCCGGGGGAAAACGGCCCTTCGCGAAGGGCAGATCTGCCGAGCTCCTTGCGGG
The DNA here is from genome assembly GCF_024166365.1 of Elephas maximus indicus. NCBI lineage: Eukaryota > Metazoa > Chordata > Mammalia > Proboscidea > Elephantidae > Elephas > Elephas maximus. The sequence continues at coordinate 5,831,032 of NC_064831.1, forward strand.
AAAGCGAAAGCAAAGGACGCTTTTCTCCCTCTAACCGCTTTCGTCAGAGGAACGGGGGAAGTCACAGTGTTCTTTCTCTCCCTGAGATACACACAATCTGACGTTGCCTCTGAGCTCCGTTGCTGGCAAGGAACTGAAACTGACATACATTCCTGTGGGGAAACACAGGGCTTTGCTAGGATTTCTCTAGGCAGTGTGTTTTCCCTGGGCCTCACTGTAGCAACACTATCTCGCCAGGGCAACACTGCATGGCACTTCCTCTGCCAGGAGAGAGCTGCTGCTTTGTAGTTTGTGCTGGGAAAACTTGCTTTGGCAAGTGCGAATTGACCGCATTCAGGCAGAAAGAAAAGAGAATAGCAAGAGGCCTTTTCTCCCCGGCTGCTCTGCCAAGCCCTTCCAGCTCAAACTATGTCGTTGCTCCTCTGGAAGGATCCCTGCACCGCGGCGTAGTTTTTCCGAAGAAGCCCTGCGTTTGCAAGAGCAAATGAGGAATTCGTGGCAGGAAAGAGGAAGGAAAGAAAGTTTCTCTAACTCTGCCTGCTTTGCTCAGAGGACTGGATGAAGTCAGGGACTTCTCCCTTTCACTGAGAAACGTGCGGGCTGCTGTTGCCTGGGCGCTCTCTTCTTTGCAAAAGAGTCTGCAGTTCCACGCTTTGAACCGCGGAAAGGCGCCGGGCTCTGCTAAGATTCCCCCCGGCGCTTCGTTTGCCCTGGGCCAAAGCGAGCCTTCACAATAGCTGAACGCTAACACTGCATACTCGTTCCACTTCCAGAACCGGGCTACGGCGAGGCAGTTCTCCGGGGGAAAACGGCCCTTCGCGAAGGGCAGATCTGCCGAGCTCCTTGCGGGAAAGCGAAAGCAAAGGACGCTTTTCTCCCTCTAACCGCTTTCGTCAGAGGAACGGGGGAAGTCACAGTGTTCTTTCTCTCCCTGAGATACACACAATCTGACGTTGCCTCTGAGCTCCGTTGCTGGCAAGGAACTGAAAGTGACATACATTCCTGTGGGGAAACACAGGGCTTTGCTAGGATTTCTCTAGGCAGTGTGTTTTCCCTGGGCCTCACTGTAGCAACACTATCTCGCCAGGGCAACACTGCATGGCACTTCCTCTGCCAGGAGAGAGCTGCTGCTTTGTAGTTTGTGCTGGGAAACCTTGCTTTAGCAAGTGCGAATTGACCGCATTCAGGCAGAAAGAAAAGAGAATAGCAAGAGGCCTTTTCTCCCCGGCTGCTCTGCCAAGCCCTTCCAGCTCAAACTATGTCGTTGCTCCTCTGGAAGGATCCCTGCACCGCGGCGTAGTTTTTCCGAAGAAGCCCTGCGTTTGCAAGAGCAAATGAGGAATTCGTGGCAGGAAAGAGGAAGGAAAGAAAGTTTCTCTCCCTCTGCCTGCTTTGCTCAGAGGACTGGATGAAGTCAGGGACTTCTCCCTTTCACTGAGAAACGTGCGGGCTGCTGTTGCCTGGGCGCTCTCTTCTTTGCAAAAGAGTCTGCAGTTCCACGCTTTGAACCGTGGAAAGGCGCCGGGCTCTGCTAAGATTTCCCCCGGCGCTTCGTTTGCCCTGGGCCAAAGCGAGCCTTCACAATAGCTGAACCCTAACACTGCATACTCGTTCCACTTCCAGAACCGGGCTACGGCGAGGCAGTTCTCCGGGGGAAAACGGCCCTTCGCGAAGGGCAGATCTGCCGAGCTCCTTGCGGGAAAGCGAAAGCAAAGGACGCTTTTCTCCCTCTAACCGCTTTCGTCAGAGGAACGGGGGAAGTCACAGTGTTCTTTCTCTCCCTGAGATACACACAATCTGACGTTGCCTCTGAGCTCCGTTGCTGGCAAGGAACTGAAAGTGACATACATTGCTGTGGGGAAACACAGGGCTCTGCTAGGATTTCTCTAGGCAGTGTGTTTTCCCTGGGCCTCACTGTAGCAACACTATCTCGCCAGGGCAACACTGCATGGCACTTCCTCTGCCAGGAGAGAGTCGCTGCTTTGTAGTTTGTGCTGGGAAACCTTGCTTTGGCAAGTGCGAATTGACCGCATTCAGGCAGAAAGAAAAGAGAATAGCAAGAGGCCTTTTCTCCCCGGCTGCTCTGCCAAGCCCTTCCAGCTCAAACTATGTCGTTGCTCCTCTGGAAGGATCCCTGCACCGCGGCGTAGTTTTTCCGAAGAAGCCCTGCGTTTGCAAGAGCAAATGAGGAATTCGTGGCAGGAAAGAGGAAGGAAAGAAAGTTTCTCTCCCTCTGCCTGCTTTGCTCAGAGGACTGGATGAAGTCAGGGACTTCTCCCTTTCACTGAGAAACGTGCGGGCTGCTGTTGCCTGGGCGCTCTCTTCTTTGCAAAAGAGTCTGCAGTTCCACGCTTTGAACCGTGGAAAGGCGCCGGGCTCTGCTAAGATTTCCCCCGGCGCTTCGTTTGCCCCGGGCCAAAGCAAGCCTTCACAATAGCTGAACGCTAACACTGCATACTCGTTCCACTTCCAGAACCGGGCTACGGCGAGGCAGTTCTCCGGGGGAAAACGGCCCTTCGCGAAGGGCAGATCTGCCGAGCTCATTGCGCGAAAGCGAAAGCAAAGGACGCTTTTCTCCCTCTAACCGCTTTCGTCAGAGGAACGGGGGAAGTCACAGTGTTCTTTCTCTCCCTGAGATACAGACAATGTGACGCTGCCCCTGAGCTCCGTTGCTGGCAAGGAACTGAAAGTGACATACATTCCTGTGGGGAAACTCAGGGCTCTGCTAGGATTTCTGTAGGCAGTGTGTTTTCCCTGGGCCTCACTGTAGCAACACTATCTCGCCAGGGCAACACTGCATGGCACTTCCTCTGCCAGGAGGGAGCTGCTGCTTTGTAGTTTGTGCTGGGAAACCTTGCTTTGGCAAGTGCCAATTGACCGCATTCAGGCAGAAAGAAAAGAGAATAGCAAGAGGCCTTTTCTCCCCGGCTGCTCTGCCAAGCCCTTCCAGCTCAAACTATGTCGTTGCTCCTCTGGAAGGATCCCTGCACCGCGGCGTAGTTTTTCCGAAGAAGCCCTGCGTTTGCAAGAGCAAATGAGGAATTCGTGGCAGGAAAGAGGAAGGAAAGAAAGTTTCTCTCCCTCTGCCTGCTTTGCTCAGAGGACTGGATGAAGTCAGGGACTTCTCCCTTTCACTGAGAAACGTGCGGGCTGCTGTTGCCTGGGCGCTCTCTTCTTTGCAAAAGAGTCTGCAGTTCCACGCTTTGAACCGTGGAAAGGCGCCGGGCTCTGCTAAGATTTCCCCCGGCGCTTCGTTTGCCCTGGGCCAAAGCGAGCCTTCACAATAGCTGAACGCTAACACTGCATACTCGTTCCACTTCCAGAACCGGGCTACGGCGAGGCAGTTCTCCGGGGGAAAACGGCCCTTCGCGAAGGGCAGATCTGCCGAGCTCATTGCGCGAAAGCGAAAGCAAAGGACGCTTTTCTCCCTCTAACCGCTTTCGTCAGAGGAACGGGGGAAGTCACAGTGTTCTTTCTCTCCCTGAGATACACACATTCTGACGCTGCCCCTGAGCTCCGTTGCTGGCAAGGAACTGAAAGTGACATACATTCCTGTTGGGAAACTCAGGGCTCTGCTAGGATTTCTGTAGGCAGTGTGTTTTCCCTGGGCCTCACTGTAGCAACACTATCTCGCCAGGGCAACACTGCATGGCACTTCCTCTGCCAGGAGGGAGCTGCTGCTTTGTAGTTTGTGCTGGGAAACCTTGCTTTGGCAAGTGCGAATTGACCGCATTCAGGCAGAAAGAAAAGAGAATAGCAAGAGGCCTTTTCTCCCCGGCTGCTCTGCCAAGCCCTTCCAGCTCAAACTATGTCGTTGCTCCTCTGGAAGGATCCCTGCACCGCGGCCTAGTTTTTCCGAAGAAGCCCTGCGTTTGCAAGAGCAAATGAGGAATTCGTGGCAGGAAAGAGGAAGGAAAGAAAGTTTCTCTCCCTCTGCCTGCTTTGCTCAGAGGACTGGATGAAGTCAGGGAGTTCTCCCTTTCACTGAGAAACGTGCGGGCTGCTGTTGCCTGGGCGCTCTCTTCTTTGCAAAAGAGTCTGCAGTTCCACGCTTTGAACCGTGGAAAGGCGCCGGGCTCTGCTAAGATTTCCCCCGGCGCTTCGTTTGCCCTGGGCCAAAGCGAGCCTTCACAATAGCTGAACGCTAACACTGCATACTCGTTCCACTTCCAGAACCGGGCTACGGCGAGGCAGTTCTCCGGGGGAAAACGGCCCTTCGCGAAGGGCAGATCTGCCGAGCTCCTTGCGGGAAAGCGAAAGCAAAGGACGCTTTTCTCCCTCTAACCGCTTTCGTCAGAGGAACGGGGGAAGTCACAGTGTTCTTTCTCTCCCTGAGATACACACAATCTGACGTTGCCTCTGAGCTCCGTTGCTGGCAAGGAACTGAAAGTGACATACATTGCTGTGGGGAAACACAGGGCTCTGCTAGGATTTCTGTAGGCAGTGTGTTTTCCCTGGGCCTCACTGTAGCAACACTATCTCGCCAGGGCAACACTGCATGGCACTTCCTCTGCCAGGAGAGAGTCGCTGCTTTGTAGTTTGTGCTGGGAAACCTTGCTTTGGCAAGTGCGAATTGACCGCATTCAGGCAGAAAGAAAAGAGAATAGCAAGAGGCCTTTTCTCCCCGGCTGCTCTGCCAAGCCCTTCCAGCTCAAACTATGTCGTTGCTCCTCTGGAAGGATCCCTGCACCGCGGCCTAGTTTTTCCGAAGAAGCCCTGCGTTTGCAAGAGCAAATGAGGAATTCGTGGCAGGAAAGAGGAAGGAAAGAAAGTTTCTCTCCCTCTGCCTGCTTTGCTCAGAGGACTGGATGAAGTCAGGGACTTCTCCCTTTCACTGAGAAACGTGCGGGCTGCTGTTGCCTGGGCGCTCTCTTCTTTGCAAAAGAGTCTGCAGTTCCACGCTTTGAACCGTGGAAAGGCGCCGGGCTCTGCTAAGATTTCCCCCGGCGCTTCGTTTGCCCTGGGCCAAAGCGAGCCTTCACAATAGCTGAACGCTAACACTGCATACTCGTTCCACTTCCAGAACCGGGCTACGGCGAGGCAGTTCTCCGGGGGAAAACGGCCCTTCGCGAAGGGCAGATCTGCCGAGCTCATTGCGCGAAAGCGAAAGCAAAGGACGCTTTTCTCCCTCTAACCGCTTTCGTCAGAGGAACGGGGGAAGTCACAGTGTTCTTTCTCTCCCTGAGATACACACATTCTGACGCTGCCCCTGAGCTCCGTTGCTGGCAAGGAACTGAAAGTGACATACATTCCTGTGGGGAAACACAGGGCTTTGCTAGGATTTCTCTAGGCAGTGTGTTTTCCCTGGGCCTCACTGTAGCAACACTATCTCGCCAGGGCAACACTGCATGGCACTTCCTCTGCCAGGAGGGAGCTGCTGCTTTGTAGTTTGTGCTGGGAAACCTTGCTTTGGCAAGTGCGAATTGACCGCATTCAGGCAGAAAGAAAAGAGAATAGCAAGAGGCCTTTTCTCCCCGGCTGCTCTGCCAAGCCCTTCCAGCTCAAACTATGTCGTTGCTCCTCTGGAAGGATCCCTGCACCGCGGCGTAGTTTTTCCGAAGAAGCCTTGCGTTTGCAAGAGCAAATGAGGAATTCGTGGCAGGAAAGAGGAAGGAAAGAAAGTTTCTCTCCCTCTGCCTGCTTTGCTCAGAGGACTGGATGAAGTCAGGGAGTTCTCCCTTTCACTGAGAAATGTGCGGGCTGCTGTTGCCTGGGCGCTCTCTTCTTTGCAAAAGAGTCTGCAGTTCCACGCTTTGAACCGTGGAAAGGCGCCGGGCTCTGCTAAGATTTCCCCCGGCGCTTCGTTTGCCCTGGGCCAAAGCGAGCCTTCACAATAGCTGAACCCTAACACTGCATACTCGTTCCACTTCCAGAACCGGGCTACGGCGAGGCAGTTCTCCGGGGGAAAACGGCCCTTCGCGAAGGGTAGATCTGCCGAGCTCCTTGCGGGAAAGCGAAAGCAAAGGACGCTTTTCTCCCTCTAACCGCTTTCGTCAGAGGAACGGGGGAAGTCACAGTGTTCTTTCTCTCCCTGAGATACAGACAATGTGACGCTGCCCCTGAGCTCCGTTGCTGGCAAGGAACTGAAAGTGACATACATTCCTGTGGGGAAACTCAGGGCTCTGCTAGGATTTCTCTAGGCAGTGTGTTTTCCCTGGGCCTCACTGTAGCAACACTATCTCGCCAGGGCAACACTGCATGGCACTTCCTCTGCCAGGAGAGAGCTGCTGCTTTGTAGTTTGTGCTGGGAAACCTTGCTTTGGCAAGTGCCAATTGACCGCATTCAGGCAGAAAGAAAAGAGAATAGCAAGAGGCCTTTTCTCCCCGGCTGCTCTGCCAAGCCCTTCCAGCTCAAACTATGTCGTTGCTCCTCTGGAAGGATCCCTGCACCGCGGCGTAGTTTTTCCGAAGAAGCCCTGCGTTTGCAAGAGCAAATGAGGAATTCGTGGCAGGAAAGAGGAAGGAAAGAAAGTTTCTCTCCCTCTGCCTGCTTTGCTCAGAGGACTGGATGAAGTCAGGGACTTCTCCCTTTCACTGAGAAACGTGCGGGCTGCTGTTGCCTGGGCGCTCTCTTCTTTGCAAAAGAGTCTGCAGTTCCACGCTTTGAACCGTGGAAAGGCGCCGGGCTCTGCTAAGATTTCCCCCGGCGCTTCGTTTGCCCTGGGCCAAAGCGAGCCTTCACAATAGCTGAACGCTAACACTGCATACTCGTTCCACTTCCAGAACCGGGCTACGGCGAGGCAGTTCTCCGGGGGAAAACGGCCCTTCGCGAAGGGCAGATCTGCCGAGCTCCTTGCGGGAAAGCGAAAGCAAAGGACGCTTTTCTCCCTCTAACCGCTTTCGTCAGAGGAACGGGGGAAGTCACAGTGTTCTTTCTCTCCCTGAGATACACACAATCTGACGTTGCCTCTGAGCTCCGTTGCTGGCAAGGAACTGAAACTGACATACATTCCTGTGGGGAAACTCAGGGCTCTGCTAGGATTTCTCTAGGCAGTGTGTTTTCCCTGGGCCTCACTGTAGCAACACTATCTCGCCAGGGCAACACTGCATGGCACTTCCTCTGCCAGGAGAGAGTAGCAGCTTTGTAGTTTGTGCTGGGAAACCTTGCTTTAGCAAGTGCGAATTGACCGCATTCAGGCAGAAAGAAAAGAGAATAGCAAGAGGCCTTTTCTCCCCGGCTGCTCTGCCAAGCCCTTCCAGCTCAAACTATGTCGTTGCTCCTCTGGAAGGATCCCTGCACCGCGGCCTAGTTTTTCCGAAGAAGCCCTGCGTTTGCAAGAGCAAATGAGGAATTCGTGGCAGGAAAGAGGAAGGAAAGAAAGTTTCTCTCCCTCTGCCTGCTTTGCTCAGAGGACTGGATGAAGTCAGGGACTTCTCCCTTTCACTGAGAAACGTGCGGGCTGCTGTTGCCTGGGCGCTCTCTTCTTTGCAAAAGAGTCTGCAGTTCCACGCTTTGAACCGTGGAAAGGCGCCGGGCTCTGCTAAGATTTCCCCCGGCGCTTCGTTTGCCCTGGGCCAAAGCGAGCCTTCACAATAGCTGAACGCTAACACTGCATACTCGTTCCACTTCCAGAACCGGGCTACGGCGAGGCAGTTCTCCGGGGGAAAACGGCCCTTCGCGAAGGGCAGATCTGCCGAGCTCCTTGCGGGAAAGCGAAAGCAAAGGACGCTTTTCTCCCTCTAACCGCTTTCGTCAGAGGAACGGGGGAAGTCACAGTGTTCTTTCTCTCCCTGAGATACACACAATCTGACGTTGCCTCTGAGCTCCGTTGCTGGCAAGGAACTGAAAGTGACATACATTGCTGTGGGGCAACACAGGGCTCTGCTAGGATTTCTGTAGGCAGTGTGTATTCCCTGGGCCTCACTGTAGCAACACTATCTCGCCAGGGCAACACTGCATGGCACTTCCTCTGCCAGGAGAGAGTCGCTGCTTTGTAGTTTGTGCTGGGAAACCTTGCTTTGGCAAGTGCCAATTGACCGCATTCAGGCAGAAAGAAAAGAGAATAGCAAGAGGCCTTTTCTCCCCGGCTGCTCTGCCAAGCCCTTCCAGCTCAAACTATGTCGTTGCTCCTCTGGAAGGATCCCTGCACCGCGGCGTAGTTTTTCCGAAGAAGCCCTGCGTTTGCAAGAGCAAATGAGGAATTCGTGGCAGGAAAGAGGAAGGAAAGAAAGTTTCTCTCCCTCTGCCTGCTTTGCTCAGAGGACTGGATGAAGTCAGGGACTTCTCCCTTTCACTGAGAAACGTGCGGGCTGCTGTTGCCTGGGCGCTCTCTTCTTTGCAAAAGAGTCTGCAGTTCCACGCTTTGAACCGTGGAAAGGCGCCGGGCTCTGCTAAGATTTCCCCCGGCGCTTCGTTTGCCCTGGGCCAAAGCGAGCCTTCACAATAGCTGAACGCTAACACTGCATACTCGTTCCACTTCCAGAACCGGGCTACGGCGAGGCAGTTCTCCGGGGGAAAACGGCCCTTCGCGAAGGGCAGATCTGCCGAGCTCATTGCGCGAAAGCGAAAGCAAAGGACGCTTTTCTCCCTCTAACCGCTTTCGTCAGAGGAACGGGGGAAGTCACAGTGTTCTTTCTCTCCCTGAGATACACACATTCTGACGCTGCCCCTGAGCTCCGTTGCTGGCAAGGAACTGAAAGTGACATACATTCCTGTGGGGAAACTCAGGGCTCTGCTAGGATTTCTGTAGGCAGTGTGTTTTCCCTGGGCCTCACTGTAGCAACACTATCTCGCCAGGGCAACACTGCATGGCACTTCCTCTGCCAGGAGGGAGCTGCTGCTTTGTAGTTTGTGCTGGGAAACCTTGCTTTGGCAAGTGCGAATTGACCGCATTCAGGCAGAAAGAAAAGAGAATAGCAAGAGGCCTTTTCTCCCCGGCTGCTCTGCCAAGCCCTTCCAGCTCAAACTATGTCGTTGCTCCTCTGGAAGGATCCCTGCACCGCGGCCTAGTTTTTCCGAAGAAGCCCTGCGTTTGCAAGAGCAAATGAGGAATTCGTGGCAGGAAAGAGGAAGGAAAGAAAGTTTCTCTCCCTCTGCCTGCTTTGCTCAGAGGACTGGATGAAGTCAGGGAGTTCTCCCTTTCACTGAGAAACGTGCGGGCTGCTGTTGCCTGGGCGCTCTCTTCTTTGCAAAAGAGTCTGCAGTTCCACGCTTTGAACCGTGGAAAGGCGCCGGGCTCTGCTAAGATTTCCCCCGGCGCTTCGTTTGCCCTGGGCCAAAGCGAGCCTTCACAATAGCTGAACGCTAACACTGCATACTCGTTCCACTTCCAGAACCGGGCTACGGCGAGGCAGTTCTCCGGGGGAAAACGGCCCTTCGCGAAGGGCAGATCTGCCGAGCTCCTTGCGGGAAAGCGAAAGCAAAGGACGCTTTTCTCCCTCTAACCGCTTTCGTCAGAGGAACGGGGGAAGTCACAGTGTTCTTTCTCTCCCTGAGATACACACAATCTGACGTTGCCTCTGAGCTCCGTTGCTGGCAAGGAACTGAAAGTGACATACATTGCTGTGGGGAAACACAGGGCTCTGCTAGGATTTCTGTAGGCAGTGTGTTTTCCCTGGGCCTCACTGTAGCAACACTATCTCGCCAGGGCAACACTGCATGGCACTTCCTCTGCCAGGAGAGAGTCGCTGCTTTGTAGTTTGTGCTGGGAAACCTTGCTTTGGCAAGTGCGAATTGACCGCATTCAGGCAGAAAGAAAAGAGAATAGCAAGAGGCCTTTTCTCCCCGGCTGCTCTGCCAAGCCCTTCCAGCTCAAACTATGTCGTTGCTCCTCTGGAAGGATCCCTGCACCGCGGCCTAGTTTTTCCGAAGAAGCCCTGCGTTTGCAAGAGCAAATGAGGAATTCGTGGCAGGAAAGAGGAAGGAAAGAAAGTTTCTCTCCCTCTGCCTGCTTTGCTCAGAGGACTGGATGAAGTCAGGGACTTCTCCCTTTCACTGAGAAACGTGCGGGCTGCTGTTGCCTGGGCGCTCTCTTCTTTGCAAAAGAGTCTGCAGTTCCACGCTTTGAACCGTGGAAAGGCGCCGGGCTCTGCTAAGATTTCCCCCGGCGCTTCGTTTGCCCTGGGCCAAAGCGAGCCTTCACAATAGCTGAACGCTAACACTGCATACTCGTTCCACTTCCAGAACCGGGCTACGGCGAGGCAGTTCTCCGGGGGAAAACGGCCCTTCGCGAAGGGCAGATCTGCCGAGCTCATTGCGCGAAAGCGAAAGCAAAGGACGCTTTTCTCCCTCTAACCGCTTTCGTCAGAGGAACGGGGGAAGTCACAGTGTTCTTTCTCTCCCTGAGATACACACATTCTGACGCTGCCCCTGAGCTCCGTTGCTGGCAAGGAACTGAAAGTGACATACATTCCTGTGGGGAAACACAGGGCTTTGCTAGGATTTCTCTAGGCAGTGTGTTTTCCCTGGGCCTCACTGTAGCAACACTATCTCGCCAGGGCAACACTGCATGGCACTTCCTCTGCCAGGAGGGAGCTGCTGCTTTGTAGTTTGTGCTGGGAAACCTTGCTTTGGCAAGTGCGAATTGACCGCATTCAGGCAGAAAGAAAAGAGAATAGCAAGAGGCCTTTTCTCCCCGGCTGCTCTGCCAAGCCCTTCCAGCTCAAACTATGTCGTTGCTCCTCTGGAAGGATCCCTGCACCGCGGCGTAGTTTTTCCGAAGAAGCCTTGCGTTTGCAAGAGCAAATGAGGAATTCGTGGCAGGAAAGAGGAAGGAAAGAAAGTTTCTCTCCCTCTGCCTGCTTTGCTCAGAGGACTGGATGAAGTCAGGGAGTTCTCCCTTTCACTGAGAAATGTGCGGGCTGCTGTTGCCTGGGCGCTCTCTTCTTTGCAAAAGAGTCTGCAGTTCCACGCTTTGAACCGTGGAAAGGCGCCGGGCTCTGCTAAGATTTCCCCCGGCGCTTCGTTTGCCCTGGGCCAAAGCGAGCCTTCACAATAGCTGAACCCTAACACTGCATACTCGTTCCACTTCCAGAACCGGGCTACGGCGAGGCAGTTCTCCGGGGGAAAACGGCCCTTCGCGAAGGGTAGATCTGCCGAGCTCCTTGCGGGAAAGCGAAAGCAAAGGACGCTTTTCTCCCTCTAACCGCTTTCGTCAGAGGAACGGGGGAAGTCACAGTGTTCTTTCTCTCCCTGAGATACAGACAATGTGACGCTGCCCCTGAGCTCCGTTGCTGGCAAGGAACTGAAAGTGACATACATTCCTGTGGGGAAACTCAGGGCTCTGCTAGGATTTCTCTAGGCAGTGTGTTTTCCCTGGGCCTCACTGTAGCAACACTATCTCGCCAGGGCAACACTGCATGGCACTTCCTCTGCCAGGAGAGAGCTGCTGCTTTGTAGTTTGTGCTGGGAAACCTTGCTTTGGCAAGTGCCAATTGACCGCATTCAGGCAGAAAGAAAAGAGAATAGCAAGAGGCCTTTTCTCCCCGGCTGCTCTGCCAAGCCCTTCCAGCTCAAACTATGTCGTTGCTCCTCTGGAAGGATCCCTGCACCGCGGCGTAGTTTTTCCGAAGAAGCCCTGCGTTTGCAAGAGCAAATGAGGAATTCGTGGCAGGAAAGAGGAAGGAAAGAAAGTTTCTCTCCCTCTGCCTGCTTTGCTCAGAGGACTGGATGAAGTCAGGGACTTCTCCCTTTCACTGAGAAACGTGCGGGCTGCTGTTGCCTGGGCGCTCTCTTCTTTGCAAAAGAGTCTGCAGTTCCACGCTTTGAACCGTGGAAAGGCGCCGGGCTCTGCTAAGATTTCCCCCGGCGCTTCGTTTGCCCTGGGCCAAAGCGAGCCTTCACAATAGCTGAACGCTAACACTGCATACTCGTTCCACTTCCAGAACCGGGCTACGGCGAGGCAGTTCTCCGGGGGAAAACGGCCCTTCGCGAAGGGCAGATCTGCCGAGCTCCTTGCGGGAAAGCGAAAGCAAAGGACGCTTTTCTCCCTCTAACCGCTTTCGTCAGAGGAACGGGGGAAGTCACAGTGTTCTTTCTCTCCCTGAGATACACACAATCTGACGTTGCCTCTGAGCTCCGTTGCTGGCAAGGAACTGAAACTGACATACATTCCTGTGGGGAAACTCAGGGCTCTGCTAGGATTTCTCTAGGCAGTGTGTTTTCCCTGGGCCTCACTGTAGCAACACTATCTCGCCAGGGCAACACTGCATGGCACTTCCTCTGCCAGGAGAGAGTCGCTGCTTTGTAGTTTGTGCTGGGAAACCTTGCTTTGGCAAGTGCGAATTGACCGCATTCAGGCAGAAAGAAAAGAGAATAGCAAGAGGCCTTTTCTCCCCGGCTGCTCTGCCAAGCCCTTCCAGCTCAAACTATGTCGTTGCTCCTCTGGAAGGATCCCTGCACCGCGGCGTAGTTTTTCCGAAGAAGCCCTGCGTTTGCAAGAGCAAATGAGGAATTCGTGGCAGGAAAGAGGAAGGAAAGAAAGTTTCTCTCCCTCTGCCTGCTTTGCTCAGAGGACTGGATGAAGTCAGGGACTTCTCCCTTTCACTGAGAAACGTGCGGGCTGCTGTTGCCTGGGCGCTCTCTTCTTTGCAAAAGAGTCTGCAGTTCCACGCTTTGAACCGTGGAAAGGCGCCGGGCTCTGCTAAGATTTCCCCCGGCGCTTCGTTTGCCCCGGGCCAAAGCGAGCCTTCACAATAGCTGAACGCTAACACTGCATACTCGTTCCACTTCCAGAACCGGGCTACGGCGAGGCAGTTCTCCGGGGGAAAACGGCCCTTCGCGAAGGGCAGATCTGCCGAGCTCATTGCGCGAAAGCGAAAGCAAAGGACGCTTTTCTCCCTCTAACCGCTTTCGTCAGAGGAACGGGGGAAGTCACAGTGTTCTTTCTCTCCCTGAGATACAGACAATGTGACGCTGCCCCTGAGCTCCGTTGCTGGCAAGGAACTGAAAGTGACATACATTCCTGTGGGGAAACTCAGGGCTCTGCTAGGATTTCTGTAGGCAGTGTGTTTTCCCTGGGCCTCACTGTAGCAACACTATCTCGCCAGGGCAACACTGCATGGCACTTCCTCTGCCAGGAGGGAGCTGCTGCTTTGTAGTTTGTGCTGGGAAACCTTGCTTTGGCAAGTGCCAATTGACCGCATTCAGGCAGAAAGAAAAGAGAATAGCAAGAGGCCTTTTCTCCCCGGCTGCTCTGCCAAGCCCTTCCAGCTCAAACTATGTCGTTGCTCCTCTGGAAGGATCCCTGCACCGCGGCGTAGTTTTTCCGAAGAAGCCCTGCGTTTGCAAGAGCAAATGAGGAATTCGTGGCAGGAAAGAGGAAGGAAAGAAAGTTTCTCTCCCTCTGCCTGCTTTGCTCAGAGGACTGGATGAAGTCAGGGACTTCTCCCTTTCACTGAGAAACGTGCGGGCTGCTGTTGCCTGGGCGCTCTCTTCTTTGCAAAAGAGTCTGCAGTTCCACGCTTTGAACCGTGGAAAGGCGCCGGGCTCTGCTAAGATTTCCCCCGGCGCTTCGTTTGCCCTGGGCCAAAGCGAGCCTTCACAATAGCTGAACGCTAACACTGCATACTCGTTCCACTTCCAGAACCGGGCTACGGCGAGGCAGTTCTCCGGGGGAAAACGGCCCTTCGCGAAGGGCAGATCTGCCGAGCTCATTGCGCGAAAGCGAAAGCAAAGGACGCTTTTCTCCCTCTAACCGCTTTCGTCAGAGGAACGGGGGAAGTCACAGTGTTCTTTCTCTCCCTGAGATACACACATTCTGACGCTGCCCCTGAGCTCCGTTGCTGGCAAGGAACTGAAAGTGACATACATTCCTGTGGGGAAACTCAGGGCTCTGCTAGGATTTCTGTAGGCAGTGTGTTTTCCCTGGGCCTCACTGTAGCAACACTATCTCGCCAGGGCAACACTGCATGGCACTTCCTCTGCCAGGAGGGAGCTGCTGCTTTGTAGTTTGTGCTGGGAAACCTTGCTTTGGCAAGTGCGAATTGACCGCATTCAGGCAGAAAGAAAAGAGAATAGCAAGAGGCCTTTTCTCCCCGGCTGCTCTGCCAAGCCCTTCCAGCTCAAACTATGTCGTTGCTCCTCTGGAAGGATCCCTGCACCGCGGCCTAGTTTTTCCGAAGAAGCCCTGCGTTTGCAAGAGCAAATGAGGAATTCGTGGCAGGAAAGAGGAAGGAAAGAAAGTTTCTCTCCCTCTGCCTGCTTTGCTCAGAGGACTGGATGAAGTCAGGGAGTTCTCCCTTTCACTGAGAAACGTGCGGGCTGCTGTTGCCTGGGCGCTCTCTTCTTTGCAAAAGAGTCTGCAGTTCCACGCTTTGAACCGTGGAAAGGCGCCGGGCTCTGCTAAGATTTCCCCCGGCGCTTCGTTTGCCCTGGGCCAAAGCGAGCCTTCACAATAGCTGAACGCTAACACTGCATACTCGTTCCACTTCCAGAACCGGGCTACGGCGAGGCAGTTCTCCGGGGGAAAACGGCCCTTCGCGAAGGGCAGATCTGCCGAGCTCCTTGCGGGAAAGCGAAAGCAAAGGACGCTTTTCTCCCTCTAACCGCTTTCGTCAGAGGAACGGGGGAAGTCACAGTGTTCTTTCTCTCCCTGAGATACACACAATCTGACGTTGCCTCTGAGCTCCGTTGCTGGCAAGGAACTGAAAGTGACATACATTGCTGTGGGGAAACACAGGGCTCTGCTAGGATTTCTGTAGGCAGTGTGTTTTCCCTGGGCCTCACTGTAGCAACACTATCTCGCCAGGGCAACACTGCATGGCACTTCCTCTGCCAGGAGAGAGTCGCTGCTTTGTAGTTTGTGCTGGGAAACCTTGCTTTGGCAAGTGCGAATTGACCGCATTCAGGCAGAAAGAAAAGAGAATAGCAAGAGGCCTTTTCTCCCCGGCTGCTCTGCCAAGCCCTTCCAGCTCAAACTATGTCGTTGCTCCTCTGGAAGGATCCCTGCACCGCGGCCTAGTTTTTCCGAAGAAGCCCTGCGTTTGCAAGAGCAAATGAGGAATTCGTGGCAGGAAAGAGGAAGGAAAGAAAGTTTCTCTCCCTCTGCCTGCTTTGCTCAGAGGACTGGATGAAGTCAGGGACTTCTCCCTTTCACTGAGAAACGTGCGGGCTGCTGTTGCCTGGGCGCTCTCTTCTTTGCAAAAGAGTCTGCAGTTCCACGCTTTGAACCGTGGAAAGGCGCCGGGCTCTGCTAAGATTTCCCCCGGCGCTTCGTTTGCCCTGGGCCAAAGCGAGCCTTCACAATAGCTGAACGCTAACACTGCATACTCGTTCCACTTCCAGAACCGGGCTACGGCGAGGCAGTTCTCCGGGGGAAAACGGCCCTTCGCGAAGGGCAGATCTGCCGAGCTCATTGCGCGAAAGCGAAAGCAAAGGACGCTTTTCTCCCTCTAACCGCTTTCGTCAGAGGAACGGGGGAAGTCACAGTGTTCTTTCTCTCCCTGAGATACACACATTCTGACGCTGCCCCTGAGCTCCGTTGCTGGCAAGGAACTGAAAGTGACATACATTCCTGTGGGGAAACACAGGGCTTTGCTAGGATTTCTCTAGGCAGTGTGTTTTCCCTGGGCCTCACTGTAGCAACACTATCTCGCCAGGGCAACACTGCATGGCACTTCCTCTGCCAGGAGGGAGCTGCTGCTTTGTAGTTTGTGCTGGGAAACCTTGCTTTGGCAAGTGCGAATTGACCGCATTCAGGCAGAAAGAAAAGAGAATAGCAAGAGGCCTTTTCTCCCCGGCTGCTCTGCCAAGCCCTTCCAGCTCAAACTATGTCGTTGCTCCTCTGGAAGGATCCCTGCACCGCGGCGTAGTTTTTCCGAAGAAGCCTTGCGTTTGCAAGAGCAAATGAGGAATTCGTGGCAGGAAAGAGGAAGGAAAGAAAGTTTCTCTCCCTCTGCCTGCTTTGCTCAGAGGACTGGATGAAGTCAGGGAGTTCTCCCTTTCACTGAGAAATGTGCGGGCTGCTGTTGCCTGGGCGCTCTCTTCTTTGCAAAAGAGTCTGCAGTTCCACGCTTTGAACCGTGGAAAGGCGCCGGGCTCTGCTAAGATTTCCCCCGGCGCTTCGTTTGCCCTGGGCCAAAGCGAGCCTTCACAATAGCTGAACCCTAACACTGCATACTCGTTCCACTTCCAGAACCGGGCTACGGCGAGGCAGTTCTCCGGGGGAAAACGGCCCTTCGCGAAGGGTAGATCTGCCGAGCTCCTTGCGGGAAAGCGAAAGCAAAGGACGCTTTTCTCCCTCTAACCGCTTTCGTCAGAGGAACGGGGGAAGTCACAGTGTTCTTTCTCTCCCTGAGATACAGACAATGTGACGCTGCCCCTGAGCTCCGTTGCTGGCAAGGAACTGAAAGTGACATACATTCCTGTGGGGAAACTCAGGGCTCTGCTAGGATTTCTCTAGGCAGTGTGTTTTCCCTGGGCCTCACTGTAGCAACACTATCTCGCCAGGGCAACACTGCATGGCACTTCCTCTGCCAGGAGAGAGCTGCTGCTTTGTAGTTTGTGCTGGGAAACCTTGCTTTGGCAAGTGCCAATTGACCGCATTCAGGCAGAAAGAAAAGAGAATAGCAAGAGGCCTTTTCTCCCCGGCTGCTCTGCCAAGCCCTTCCAGCTCAAACTATGTCGTTGCTCCTCTGGAAGGATCCCTGCACCGCGGCGTAGTTTTTCCGAAGAAGCCCTGCGTTTGCAAGAGCAAATGAGGAATTCGTGGCAGGAAAGAGGAAGGAAAGAAAGTTTCTCTCCCTCTGCCTGCTTTGCTCAGAGGACTGGATGAAGTCAGGGACTTCTCCCTTTCACTGAGAAACGTGCGGGCTGCTGTTGCCTGGGCGCTCTCTTCTTTGCAAAAGAGTCTGCAGTTCCACGCTTTGAACCGTGGAAAGGCGCCGGGCTCTGCTAAGATTTCCCCCGGCGCTTCGTTTGCCCTGGGCCAAAGCGAGCCTTCACAATAGCTGAACGCTAACACTGCATACTCGTTCCACTTCCAGAACCGGGCTACGGCGAGGCAGTTCTCCGGGGGAAAACGGCCCTTCGCGAAGGGCAGATCTGCCGAGCTCATTGCGCGAAAGCGAAAGCAAAGGACGCTTTTCTCCCTCTAACCGCTTTCGTCAGAGGAACGGGGGAAGTCACAGTGTTCTTTCTCTCCCTGAGATACACACATTCTGACGCTGCCCCTGAGCTCCGTTGCTGGCAAGGAACTGAAAGTGACATACATTCCTGTGGGGAAACTCAGGGCTCTGCTAGGATTTCTGTAGGCAGTGTGTTTTCCCTGGGCCTCACTGTAGCAACACTATCTCGCCAGGGCAACACTGCATGGCACTTCCTCTGCCAGGAGGGAGCTGCTGCTTTGTAGTTTGTGCTGGGAAACCTTGCTTTGGCAAGTGCGAATTGACCGCATTCAGGCAGAAAGAAAAGAGAATAGCAAGAGGCCTTTTCTCCCCGGCTGCTCTGCCAAGCCCTTCCAGCTCAAACTATGTCGTTGCTCCTCTGGAAGGATCCCTGCACCGCGGCCTAGTTTTTCCGAAGAAGCCCTGCGTTTGCAAGAGCAAATGAGGAATTCGTGGCAGGAAAGAGGAAGGAAAGAAAGTTTCTCTCCCTCTGCCTGCTTTGCTCAGAGGACTGGATGAAGTCAGGGAGTTCTCCCTTTCACTGAGAAACGTGCGGGCTGCTGTTGCCTGGGCGCTCTCTTCTTTGCAAAAGAGTCTGCAGTTCCACGCTTTGAACCGTGGAAAGGCGCCGGGCTCTGCTAAGATTTCCCCCGGCGCTTCGTTTGCCCTGGGCCAAAGCGAGCCTTCACAATAGCTGAACGCTAACACTGCATACTCGTTCCACTTCCAGAACCGGGCTACGGCGAGGCAGTTCTCCGGGGGAAAACGGCCCTTCGCGAAGGGCAGATCTGCCGAGCTCCTTGCGGGAAAGCGAAAGCAAAGGACGCTTTTCTCCCTCTAACCGCTTTCGTCAGAGGAACGGGGGAAGTCACAGTGTTCTTTCTCTCCCTGAGATACACACAATCTGACGTTGCCTCTGAGCTCCGTTGCTGGCAAGGAACTGAAAGTGACATACATTGCTGTGGGGAAACACAGGGCTCTGCTAGGATTTCTGTAGGCAGTGTGTTTTCCCTGGGCCTCACTGTAGCAACACTATCTCGCCAGGGCAACACTGCATGGCACTTCCTCTGCCAGGAGAGAGTCGCTGCTTTGTAGTTTGTGCTGGGAAACCTTGCTTTGGCAAGTGCGAATTGACCGCATTCAGGCAGAAAGAAAAGAGAATAGCAAGAGGCCTTTTCTCCCCGGCTGCTCTGCCAAGCCCTTCCAGCTCAAACTATGTCGTTGCTCCTCTGGAAGGATCCCTGCACCGCGGCCTAGTTTTTCCGAAGAAGCCCTGCGTTTGCAAGAGCAAATGAGGAATTCGTGGCAGGAAAGAGGAAGGAAAGAAAGTTTCTCTCCCTCTGCCTGCTTTGCTCAGAGGACTGGATGAAGTCAGGGACTTCTCCCTTTCACTGAGAAACGTGCGGGCTGCTGTTGCCTGGGCGCTCTCTTCTTTGCAAAAGAGTCTGCAGTTCCACGCTTTGAACCGTGGAAAGGCGCCGGGCTCTGCTAAGATTTCCCCCGGCGCTTCGTTTGCCCTGGGCCAAAGCGAGCCTTCACAATAGCTGAACGCTAACACTGCATACTCGTTCCACTTCCAGAACCGGGCTACGGCGAGGCAGTTCTCCGGGGGAAAACGGCCCTTCGCGAAGGGCAGATCTGCCGAGCTCATTGCGCGAAAGCGAAAGCAAAGGACGCTTTTCTCCCTCTAACCGCTTTCGTCAGAGGAACGGGGGAAGTCACAGTGTTCTTTCTCTCCCTGAGATACACACATTCTGACGCTGCCCCTGAGCTCCGTTGCTGGCAAGGAACTGAAAGTGACATACATTCCTGTGGGGAAACACAGGGCTTTGCTAGGATTTCTCTAGGCAGTGTGTTTTCCCTGGGCCTCACTGTAGCAACACTATCTCGCCAGGGCAACACTGCATGGCACTTCCTCTGCCAGGAGGGAGCTGCTGCTTTGTAGTTTGTGCTGGGAAACCTTGCTTTGGCAAGTGCGAATTGACCGCATTCAGGCAGAAAGAAAAGAGAATAGCAAGAGGCCTTTTCTCCCCGGCTGCTCTGCCAAGCCCTTCCAGCTCAAACTATGTCGTTGCTCCTCTGGAAGGATCCCTGCACCGCGGCGTAGTTTTTCCGAAGAAGCCTTGCGTTTGCAAGAGCAAATGAGGAATTCGTGGCAGGAAAGAGGAAGGAAAGAAAGTTTCTCTCCCTCTGCCTGCTTTGCTCAGAGGACTGGATGAAGTCAGGGAGTTCTCCCTTTCACTGAGAAATGTGCGGGCTGCTGTTGCCTGGGCGCTCTCTTCTTTGCAAAAGAGTCTGCAGTTCCACGCTTTGAACCGTGGAAAGGCGCCGGGCTCTGCTAAGATTTCCCCCGGCGCTTCGTTTGCCCTGGGCCAAAGCGAGCCTTCACAATAGCTGAACCCTAACACTGCATACTCGTTCCACTTCCAGAACCGGGCTACGGCGAGGCAGTTCTCCGGGGGAAAACGGCCCTTCGCGAAGGGTAGATCTGCCGAGCTCCTTGCGGGAAAGCGAAAGCAAAGGACGCTTTTCTCCCTCTAACCGCTTTCGTCAGAGGAACGGGGGAAGTCACAGTGTTCTTTCTCTCCCTGAGATACAGACAATGTGACGCTGCCCCTGAGCTCCGTTGCTGGCAAGGAACTGAAAGTGACATACATTCCTGTGGGGAAACTCAGGGCTCTGCTAGGATTTCTCTAGGCAGTGTGTTTTCCCTGGGCCTCACTGTAGCAACACTATCTCGCCAGGGCAACACTGCATGGCACTTCCTCTGCCAGGAGAGAGCTGCTGCTTTGTAGTTTGTGCTGGGAAACCTTGCTTTGGCAAGTGCCAATTGACCGCATTCAGGCAGAAAGAAAAGAGAATAGCAAGAGGCCTTTTCTCCCCGGCTGCTCTGCCAAGCCCTTCCAGCTCAAACTATGTCGTTGCTCCTCTGGAAGGATCCCTGCACCGCGGCGTAGTTTTTCCGAAGAAGCCCTGCGTTTGCAAGAGCAAATGAGGAATTCGTGGCAGGAAAGAGGAAGGAAAGAAAGTTTCTCTCCCTCTGCCTGCTTTGCTCAGAGGACTGGATGAAGTCAGGGACTTCTCCCTTTCACTGAGAAACGTGCGGGCTGCTGTTGCCTGGGCGCTCTCTTCTTTGCAAAAGAGTCTGCAGTTCCACGCTTTGAACCGTGGAAAGGCGCCGGGCTCTGCTAAGATTTCCCCCGGCGCTTCGTTTGCCCTGGGCCAAAGCGAGCCTTCACAATAGCTGAACGCTAACACTGCATACTCGTTCCACTTCCAGAACCGGGCTACGGCGAGGCAGTTCTCCGGGGGAAAACGGCCCTTCGCGAAGGGCAGATCTGCCGAGCTCCTTGCGGGAAAGCGAAAGCAAAGGACGCTTTTCTCCCTCTAACCGCTTTCGTCAGAGGAACGGGGGAAGTCACAGTGTTCTTTCTCTCCCTGAGATACACACAATCTGACGTTGCCTCTGAGCTCCGTTGCTGGCAAGGAACTGAAACTGACATACATTCCTGTGGGGAAACTCAGGGCTCTGCTAGGATTTCTCTAGGCAGTGTGTTTTCCCTGGGCCTCACTGTAGCAACACTATCTCGCCAGGGCAACACTGCATGGCACTTCCTCTGCCAGGAGAGAGTAGCAGCTTTGTAGTTTGTGCTGGGAAACCTTGCTTTAGCAAGTGCGAATTGACCGCATTCAGGCAGAAAGAAAAGAGAATAGCAAGAGGCCTTTTCTCCCCGGCTGCTCTGCCAAGCCCTTCCAGCTCAAACTATGTCGTTGCTCCTCTGGAAGGATCCCTGCACCGCGGCCTAGTTTTTCCGAAGAAGCCCTGCGTTTGCAAGAGCAAATGAGGAATTCGTGGCAGGAAAGAGGAAGGAAAGAAAGTTTCTCTCCCTCTGCCTGCTTTGCTCAGAGGACTGGATGAAGTCAGGGACTTCTCCCTTTCACTGAGAAACGTGCGGGCTGCTGTTGCCTGGGCGCTCTCTTCTTTGCAAAAGAGTCTGCAGTTCCACGCTTTGAACCGTGGAAAGGCGCCGGGCTCTGCTAAGATTTCCCCCGGCGCTTCGTTTGCCCTGGGCCAAAGCGAGCCTTCACAATAGCTGAACGCTAACACTGCATACTCGTTCCACTTCCAGAACCGGGCTACGGCGAGGCAGTTCTCCGGGGGAAAACGGCCCTTCGCGAAGGGCAGATCTGCCGAGCTCCTTGCGGGAAAGCGAAAGCAAAGGACGCTTTTCTCCCTCTAACCGCTTTCGTCAGAGGAACGGGGGAAGTCACAGTGTTCTTTCTCTCCCTGAGATACACACAATCTGACGTTGCCTCTGAGCTCCGTTGCTGGCAAGGAACTGAAAGTGACATACATTGCTGTGCGGCAACACAGGGCTCTGCTAGGATTTCTGTAGGCAGTGTGTATTCCCTGGGCCTCACTGTAGCAACACTATCTCGCCAGGGCAACACTGCATGGCACTTCCTCTGCCAGGAGAGAGTCGCTGCTTTGTAGTTTGTGCTGGGAAACCTTGCTTTGGCAAGTGCCAATTGACCGCATTCAGGCAGAAAGAAAAGAGAATAGCAAGAGGCCTTTTCTCCCCGGCTGCTCTGCCAAGCCCTTCCAGCTCAAACTATGTCGTTGCTCCTCTGGAAGGATCCCTGCACCGCGGCGTAGTTTTTCCGAAGAAGCCCTGCGTTTGCAAGAGCAAATGAGGAATTCGTGGCAGGAAAGAGGAAGGAAAGAAAGTTTCTCTCCCTCTGCCTGCTTTGCTCAGAGGACTGGATGAAGTCAGGGACTTCTCCCTTTCACTGAGAAACGTGCGGGCTGCTGTTGCCTGGGCGCTCTCTTCTTTGCAAAAGAGTCTGCAGTTCCACGCTTTGAACCGTGGAAAGGCGCCGGGCTCTGCTAAGATTTCCCCCGGCGCTTCGTTTGCCCTGGGCCAAAGCGAGCCTTCACAATAGCTGAACGCTAACACTGCATACTCGTTCCACTTCCAGAACCGGGCTACGGCGAGGCAGTTCTCCGGGGGAAAACGGCCCTTCGCGAAGGGCAGATCTGCCGAGCTCATTGCGCGAAAGCGAAAGCAAAGGACGCTTTTCTCCCTCTAACCGCTTTCGTCAGAGGAACGGGGGAAGTCACAGTGTTCTTTCTCTCCCTGAGATACACACATTCTGACGCTGCCCCTGAGCTCCGTTGCTGGCAAGGAACTGAAAGTGACATACATTCCTGTGGGGAAACTCAGGGCTCTGCTAGGATTTCTGTAGGCAGTGTGTTTTCCCTGGGCCTCACTGTAGCAACACTATCTCGCCAGGGCAACACTGCATGGCACTTCCTCTGCCAGGAGGGAGCTGCTGCTTTGTAGTTTGTGCTGGGAAACCTTGCTTTGGCAAGTGCGAATTGACCGCATTCAGGCAGAAAGAAAAGAGAATAGCAAGAGGCCTTTTCTCCCCGGCTGCTCTGCCAAGCCCTTCCAGCTCAAACTATGTCGTTGCTCCTCTGGAAGGATCCCTGCACCGCGGCCTAGTTTTTCCGAAGAAGCCCTGCGTTTGCAAGAGCAAATGAGGAATTCGTGGCAGGAAAGAGGAAGGAAAGAAAGTTTCTCTCCCTCTGCCTGCTTTGCTCAGAGGACTGGATGAAGTCAGGGAGTTCTCCCTTTCACTGAGAAACGTGCGGGCTGCTGTTGCCTGGGCGCTCTCTTCTTTGCAAAAGAGTCTGCAGTTCCACGCTTTGAACCGTGGAAAGGCGCCGGGCTCTGCTAAGATTTCCCCCGGCGCTTCGTTTGCCCTGGGCCAAAGCGAGCCTTCACAATAGCTGAACGCTAACACTGCATACTCGTTCCACTTCCAGAACCGGGCTACGGCGAGGCAGTTCTCCGGGGGAAAACGGCCCTTCGCGAAGGGCAGATCTGCCGAGCTCCTTGCGGGAAAGCGAAAGCAAAGGACGCTTTTCTCCCTCTAACCGCTTTCGTCAGAGGAACGGGGGAAGTCACAGTGTTCTTTCTCTCCCTGAGATACACACAATCTGACGTTGCCTCTGAGCTCCGTTGCTGGCAAGGAACTGAAAGTGACATACATTGCTGTGGGGAAACACAGGGCTCTGCTAGGATTTCTGTAGGCAGTGTGTTTTCCCTGGGCCTCACTGTAGCAACACTATCTCGCCAGGGCAACACTGCATGGCACTTCCTCTGCCAGGAGAGAGTCGCTGCTTTGTAGTTTGTGCTGGGAAACCTTGCTTTGGCAAGTGCGAATTGACCGCATTCAGGCAGAAAGAAAAGAGAATAGCAAGAGGCCTTTTCTCCCCGGCTGCTCTGCCAAGCCCTTCCAGCTCAAACTATGTCGTTGCTCCTCTGGAAGGATCCCTGCACCGCGGCCTAGTTTTTCCGAAGAAGCCCTGCGTTTGCAAGAGCAAATGAGGAATTCGTGGCAGGAAAGAGGAAGGAAAGAAAGTTTCTCTCCCTCTGCCTGCTTTGCTCAGAGGACTGGATGAAGTCAGGGACTTCTCCCTTTCACTGAGAAACGTGCGGGCTGCTGTTGCCTGGGCGCTCTCTTCTTTGCAAAAGAGTCTGCAGTTCCACGCTTTGAACCGTGGAAAGGCGCCGGGCTCTGCTAAGATTTCCCCCGGCGCTTCGTTTGCCCTGGGCCAAAGCGAGCCTTCACAATAGCTGAACGCTAACACTGCATACTCGTTCCACTTCCAGAACCGGGCTACGGCGAGGCAGTTCTCCGGGGGAAAACGGCCCTTCGCGAAGGGCAGATCTGCCGAGCTCATTGCGCGAAAGCGAAAGCAAAGGACGCTTTTCTCCCTCTAACCGCTTTCGTCAGAGGAACGGGGGAAGTCACAGTGTTCTTTCTCTCCCTGAGATACACACATTCTGACGCTGCCCCTGAGCTCCGTTGCTGGCAAGGAACTGAAAGTGACATACATTCCTGTGGGGAAACACAGGGCTTTGCTAGGATTTCTCTAGGCAGTGTGTTTTCCCTGGGCCTCACTGTAGCAACACTATCTCGCCAGGGCAACACTGCATGGCACTTCCTCTGCCAGGAGGGAGCTGCTGCTTTGTAGTTTGTGCTGGGAAACCTTGCTTTGGCAAGTGCGAATTGACCGCATTCAGGCAGAAAGAAAAGAGAATAGCAAGAGGCCTTTTCTCCCCGGCTGCTCTGCCAAGCCCTTCCAGCTCAAACTATGTCGTTGCTCCTCTGGAAGGATCCCTGCACCGCGGCGTAGTTTTTCCGAAGAAGCCTTGCGTTTGCAAGAGCAAATGAGGAATTCGTGGCAGGAAAGAGGAAGGAAAGAAAGTTTCTCTCCCTCTGCCTGCTTTGCTCAGAGGACTGGATGAAGTCAGGGAGTTCTCCCTTTCACTGAGAAATGTGCGGGCTGCTGTTGCCTGGGCGCTCTCTTCTTTGCAAAAGAGTCTGCAGTTCCACGCTTTGAACCGTGGAAAGGCGCCGGGCTCTGCTAAGATTTCCCCCGGCGCTTCGTTTGCCCTGGGCCAAAGCGAGCCTTCACAATAGCTGAACCCTAACACTGCATACTCGTTCCACTTCCAGAACCGGGCTACGGCGAGGCAGTTCTCCGGGGGAAAACGGCCCTTCGCGAAGGGTAGATCTGCCGAGCTCCTTGCGGGAAAGCGAAAGCAAAGGACGCTTTTCTCCCTCTAACCGCTTTCGTCAGAGGAACGGGGGAAGTCACAGTGTTCTTTCTCTCCCTGAGATACAGACAATGTGACGCTGCCCCTGAGCTCCGTTGCTGGCAAGGAACTGAAAGTGACATACATTCCTGTGGGGAAACTCAGGGCTCTGCTAGGATTTCTCTAGGCAGTGTGTTTTCCCTGGGCCTCACTGTAGCAACACTATCTCGCCAGGGCAACACTGCATGGCACTTCCTCTGCCAGGAGAGAGCTGCTGCTTTGTAGTTTGTGCTGGGAAACCTTGCTTTGGCAAGTGCCAATTGACCGCATTCAGGCAGAAAGAAAAGAGAATAGCAAGAGGCCTTTTCTCCCCGGCTGCTCTGCCAAGCCCTTCCAGCTCAAACTATGTCGTTGCTCCTCTGGAAGGATCCCTGCACCGCGGCGTAGTTTTTCCGAAGAAGCCCTGCGTTTGCAAGAGCAAATGAGGAATTCGTGGCAGGAAAGAGGAAGGAAAGAAAGTTTCTCTCCCTCTGCCTGCTTTGCTCAGAGGACTGGATGAAGTCAGGGACTTCTCCCTTTCACTGAGAAACGTGCGGGCTGCTGTTGCCTGGGCGCTCTCTTCTTTGCAAAAGAGTCTGCAGTTCCACGCTTTGAACCGTGGAAAGGCGCCGGGCTCTGCTAAGATTTCCCCCGGCGCTTCGTTTGCCCTGGGCCAAAGCGAGCCTTCACAATAGCTGAACGCTAACACTGCATACTCGTTCCACTTCCAGAACCGGGCTACGGCGAGGCAGTTCTCCGGGGGAAAACGGCCCTTCGCGAAGGGCAGATCTGCCGAGCTCCTTGCGGGAAAGCGAAAGCAAAGGACGCTTTTCTCCCTCTAACCGCTTTCGTCAGAGGAACGGGGGAAGTCACAGTGTTCTTTCTCTCCCTGAGATACACACAATCTGACGTTGCCTCTGAGCTCCGTTGCTGGCAAGGAACTGAAACTGACATACATTCCTGTGGGGAAACTCAGGGCTCTGCTAGGATTTCTCTAGGCAGTGTGTTTTCCCTGGGCCTCACTGTAGCAACACTATCTCGCCAGGGCAACACTGCATGGCACTTCCTCTGCCAGGAGAGAGTAGCAGCTTTGTAGTTTGTGCTGGGAAACCTTGCTTTAGCAAGTGCGAATTGACCGCATTCAGGCAGAAAGAAAAGAGAATAGCAAGAGGCCTTTTCTCCCCGGCTGCTCTGCCAAGCCCTTCCAGCTCAAACTATGTCGTTGCTCCTCTGGAAGGATCCCTGCACCGCGGCCTAGTTTTTCCGAAGAAGCCCTGCGTTTGCAAGAGCAAATGAGGAATTCGTGGCAGGAAAGAGGAAGGAAAGAAAGTTTCTCTCCCTCTGCCTGCTTTGCTCAGAGGACTGGATGAAGTCAGGGACTTCTCCCTTTCACTGAGAAACGTGCGGGCTGCTGTTGCCTGGGCGCTCTCTTCTTTGCAAAAGAGTCTGCAGTTCCACGCTTTGAACCGTGGAAAGGCGCCGGGCTCTGCTAAGATTTCCCCCGGCGCTTCGTTTGCCCTGGGCCAAAGCGAGCCTTCACAATAGCTGAACGCTAACACTGCATACTCGTTCCACTTCCAGAACCGGGCTACGGCGAGGCAGTTCTCCGGGGGAAAACGGCCCTTCGCGAAGGGCAGATCTGCCGAGCTCCTTGCGGGAAAGCGAAAGCAAAGGACGCTTTTCTCCCTCTAACCGCTTTCGTCAGAGGAACGGGGGAAGTCACAGTGTTCTTTCTCTCCCTGAGATACACACAATCTGACGTTGCCTCTGAGCTCCGTTGCTGGCAAGGAACTGAAAGTGACATACATTGCTGTGGGGCAACACAGGGCTCTGCTAGGATTTCTGTAGGCAGTGTGTATTCCCTGGGCCTCACTGTAGCAACACTATCTCGCCAGGGCAACACTGCATGGCACTTCCTCTGCCAGGAGAGAGTCGCTGCTTTGTAGTTTGTGCTGGGAAACCTTGCTTTGGCAAGTGCCAATTGACCGCATTCAGGCAGAAAGAAAAGAGAATAGCAAGAGGCCTTTTCTCCCCGGCTGCTCTGCCAAGCCCTTCCAGCTCAAACTATGTCGTTGCTCCTCTGGAAGGATCCCTGCACCGCGGCGTAGTTTTTCCGAAGAAGCCCTGCGTTTGCAAGAGCAAATGAGGAATTCGTGGCAGGAAAGAGGAAGGAAAGAAAGTTTCTCTCCCTCTGCCTGCTTTGCTCAGAGGACTGGATGAAGTCAGGGACTTCTCCCTTTCACTGAGAAACGTGCGGGCTGCTGTTGCCTGGGCGCTCTCTTCTTTGCAAAAGAGTCTGCAGTTCCACGCTTTGAACCGTGGAAAGGCGCCGGGCTCTGCTAAGATTTCCCCCGGCGCTTCGTTTGCCCTGGGCCAAAGCGAGCCTTCACAATAGCTGAACGCTAACACTGCATACTCGTTCCACTTCCAGAACCGGGCTACGGCGAGGCAGTTCTCCGGGGGAAAACGGCCCTTCGCGAAGGGCAGATCTGCCGAGCTCATTGCGCGAAAGCGAAAGCAAAGGACGCTTTTCTCCCTCTAACCGCTTTCGTCAGAGGAACGGGGGAAGTCACAGTGTTCTTTCTCTCCCTGAGATACACACATTCTGACGCTGCCCCTGAGCTCCGTTGCTGGCAAGGAACTGAAAGTGACATACATTCCTGTGGGGAAACTCAGGGCTCTGCTAGGATTTCTGTAGGCAGTGTGTTTTCCCTGGGCCTCACTGTAGCAACACTATCTCGCCAGGGCAACACTGCATGGCACTTCCTCTGCCAGGAGGGAGCTGCTGCTTTGTAGTTTGTGCTGGGAAACCTTGCTTTGGCAAGTGCGAATTGACCGCATTCAGGCAGAAAGAAAAGAGAATAGCAAGAGGCCTTTTCTCCCCGGCTGCTCTGCCAAGCCCTTCCAGCTCAAACTATGTCGTTGCTCCTCTGGAAGGATCCCTGCACCGCGGCCTAGTTTTTCCGAAGAAGCCCTGCGTTTGCAAGAGCAAATGAGGAATTCGTGGCAGGAAAGAGGAAGGAAAGAAAGTTTCTCTCCCTCTGCCTGCTTTGCTCAGAGGACTGGATGAAGTCAGGGAGTTCTCCCTTTCACTGAGAAACGTGCGGGCTGCTGTTGCCTGGGCGCTCTCTTCTTTGCAAAAGAGTCTGCAGTTCCACGCTTTGAACCGTGGAAAGGCGCCGGGCTCTGCTAAGATTTCCCCCGGCGCTTCGTTTGCCCTGGGCCAAAGCGAGCCTTCACAATAGCTGAACGCTAACACTGCATACTCGTTCCACTTCCAGAACCGGGCTACGGCGAGGCAGTTCTCCGGGGGAAAACGGCCCTTCGCGAAGGGCAGATCTGCCGAGCTCCTTGCGGGAAAGCGAAAGCAAAGGACGCTTTTCTCCCTCTAACCGCTTTCGTCAGAGGAACGGGGGAAGTCACAGTGTTCTTTCTCTCCCTGAGATACACACAATCTGACGTTGCCTCTGAGCTCCGTTGCTGGCAAGGAACTGAAAGTGACATACATTGCTGTGGGGAAACACAGGGCTCTGCTAGGATTTCTGTAGGCAGTGTGTTTTCCCTGGGCCTCACTGTAGCAACACTATCTCGCCAGGGCAACACTGCATGGCACTTCCTCTGCCAGGAGAGAGTCGCTGCTTTGTAGTTTGTGCTGGGAAACCTTGCTTTGGCAAGTGCGAATTGACCGCATTCAGGCAGAAAGAAAAGAGAATAGCAAGAGGCCTTTTCTCCCCGGCTGCTCTGCCAAGCCCTTCCAGCTCAAACTATGTCGTTGCTCCTCTGGAAGGATCCCTGCACCGCGGCCTAGTTTTTCCGAAGAAGCCCTGCGTTTGCAAGAGCAAATGAGGAATTCGTGGCAGGAAAGAGGAAGGAAAGAAAGTTTCTCTCCCTCTGCCTGCTTTGCTCAGAGGACTGGATGAAGTCAGGGACTTCTCCCTTTCACTGAGAAACGTGCGGGCTGCTGTTGCCTGGGCGCTCTCTTCTTTGCAAAAGAGTCTGCAGTTCCACGCTTTGAACCGTGGAAAGGCGCCGGGCTCTGCTAAGATTTCCCCCGGCGCTTCGTTTGCCCTGGGCCAAAGCGAGCCTTCACAATAGCTGAACGCTAACACTGCATACTCGTTCCACTTCCAGAACCGGGCTACGGCGAGGCAGTTCTCCGGGGGAAAACGGCCCTTCGCGAAGGGCAGATCTGCCGAGCTCATTGCGCGAAAGCGAAAGCAAAGGACGCTTTTCTCCCTCTAACCGCTTTCGTCAGAGGAACGGGGGAAGTCACAGTGTTCTTTCTCTCCCTGAGATACACACATTCTGACGCTGCCCCTGAGCTCCGTTGCTGGCAAGGAACTGAAAGTGACATACATTCCTGTGGGGAAACACAGGGCTTTGCTAGGATTTCTCTAGGCAGTGTGTTTTCCCTGGGCCTCACTGTAGCAACACTATCTCGCCAGGGCAACACTGCATGGCACTTCCTCTGCCAGGAGGGAGCTGCTGCTTTGTAGTTTGTGCTGGGAAACCTTGCTTTGGCAAGTGCGAATTGACCGCATTCAGGCAGAAAGAAAAGAGAATAGCAAGAGGCCTTTTCTCCCCGGCTGCTCTGCCAAGCCCTTCCAGCTCAAACTATGTCGTTGCTCCTCTGGAAGGATCCCTGCACCGCGGCGTAGTTTTTCCGAAGAAGCCTTGCGTTTGCAAGAGCAAATGAGGAATTCGTGGCAGGAAAGAGGAAGGAAAGAAAGTTTCTCTCCCTCTGCCTGCTTTGCTCAGAGGACTGGATGAAGTCAGGGACTTCTCCCTTTCACTGAGAAACGTGCGGGCTGCTGTTGCCTGGGCGCTCTCTTCTTTGCAAAAGAGTCTGCAGTTCCACGCTTTGAACCGTGGAAAGGCGCCGGGCTCTGCTAAGATTTCCCCCGGCGCTTCGTTTGCCCTGGGCCAAAGCGAGCCTTCACAATAGCTGAACCCTAACACTGCATACTCGTTCCACTTCCAGAACCGGGCTACGGCGAGGCAGTTCTCCGGGGGAAAACGGCCCTTCGCGAAGGGTAGATCTGCCGAGCTCCTTGCGGGAAAGCGAAAGCAAAGGACGCTTTTCTCCCTCTAACCGCTTTCGTCAGAGGAACGGGGGAAGTCACAGTGTTCTTTCTCTCCCTGAGATACAGACAATGTGACGCTGCCCCTGAGCTCCGTTGCTGGCAAGGAACTGAAAGTGACATACATTCCTGTGGGGAAACTCAGGGCTCTGCTAGGATTTCTCTAGGCAGTGTGTTTTCCCTGGGCCTCACTGTAGCAACACTATCTCGCCAGGGCAACACTGCATGGCACTTCCTCTGCCAGGAGAGAGTAGCAGCTTTGTAGTTTGTGCTGGGAAACCTTGCTTTAGCAAGTGCGAATTGACCGCATTCAGGCAGAAAGAAAAGAGAATAGCAAGAGGCCTTTTCTCCCCGGCTGCTCTGCCAAGCCCTTCCAGCTCAAACTATGTCGTTGCTCCTCTGGAAGGATCCCTGCACCGCGGCGTAGTTTTTCCGAAGAAGCCCTGCGTTTGCAAGAGCAAATGAGGAATTCGTGGCAGGAAAGAGGAAGGAAAGAAAGTTTCTCTCCCTCTGCCTGCTTTGCTCAGAGGACTGGATGAAGTCAGGGACTTCTCCCTTTCACTGAGAAACGTGCGGGCTGCTGTTGCCTGGGCGCTCTCTTCTTTGCAAAAGAGTCTGCAGTTCCACGCTTTGAACCGTGGAAAGGCGCCGGGCTCTGCTAAGATTTCCCCCGGCGCTTCGTTTGCCCTGGGCCAAAGCGAGCCTTCACAATAGCTGAACGCTAACACTGCATACTCGTTCCACTTCCAGAACCGGGCTACGGCGAGGCAGTTCTCCGGGGGAAAACGGCCCTTCGCGAAGGGCAGATCTGCCGAGCTCATTGCGCGAAAGCGAAAGCAAAGGACGCTTTTCTCCCTCTAACCGCTTTCGTCAGAGGAACGGGGGAAGTCACAGTGTTCTTTCTCTCCCTGAGATACACACATTCTGACGCTGCCCCTGAGCTCCGTTGCTGGCAAGGAACTGAAAGTGACATACATTCCTGTGGGGAAACTCAGGGCTCTGCTAGGATTTCTGTAGGCAGTGTGTTTTCCCTGGGCCTCACTGTAGCAACACTATCTCGCCAGGGCAACACTGCATGGCACTTCCTCTGCCAGGAGGGAGCTGCTGCTTTGTAGTTTGTGCTGGGAAACCTTGCTTTGGCAAGTGCGAATTGACCGCATTCAGGCAGAAAGAAAAGAGAATAGCAAGAGGCCTTTTCTCCCCGGCTGCTCTGCCAAGCCCTTCCAGCTCAAACTATGTCGTTGCTCCTCTGGAAGGATCCCTGCACCGCGGCCTAGTTTTTCCGAAGAAGCCTTGCGTTTGCAAGAGCAAATGAGGAATTCGTGGCAGGAAAGAGGAAGGAAAGAAAGTTTCTCTCCCTCTGCCTGCTTTGCTCAGAGGACTGGATGAAGTCAGGGACTTCTCCCTTTCACTGAGAAACGTGCGGGCTGCTGTTGCCTGGGCGCTCTCTTCTTTGCAAAAGAGTCTGCAGTTCCACGCTTTGAACCGTGGAAAGGCGCCGGGCTCTGCTAAGATTTCCCCCGGCGCTTCGTTTGCCCTGGGCCAAAGCGAGCCTTCACAATAGCTGAACCCTAACACTGCATACTCGTTCCACTTCCAGAACCGGGCTACGGCGAGGCAGTTCTCCGGGGGAAAACGGCCCTTCGCGAAGGGTAGATCTGCCGAGCTCCTTGCGGGAAAGCGAAAGCAAAGGACGCTTTTCTCCCTCTAACCGCTTTCGTCAGAGGAACGGGGGAAGTCACAGTGTTCTTTCTCTCCCTGAGATACAGACAATGTGACGCTGCCCCTGAGCTCCGTTGCTGGCAAGGAACTGAAAGTGACATACATTCCTGTGGGGAAACTCAGGGCTCTGCTAGGATTTCTCTAGGCAGTGTGTTTTCCCTGGGCCTCACTGTAGCAACACTATCTCGCCAGGGCAACACTGCATGGCACTTCCTCTGCCAGGAGAGAGCTGCTGCTTTGTAGTTTGTGCTGGGAAACCTTGCTTTGGCAAGTGCGAATTGACCGCATTCAGGCAGAAAGAAAAGAGAATAGCAAGAGGCCTTTTCTCCCCGGCTGCTCTGCCAAGCCCTTCCAGCTCAAACTATGTCGTTGCTCCTCTGGAAGGATCCCTGCACCGCGGCGTAGTTTTTCCGAAGAAGCCCTGCGTTTGCAAGAGCAAATGAGGAATTCGTGGCAGGAAAGAGGAAGGAAAGAAAGTTTCTCTCCCTCTGCCTGCTTTGCTCAGAGGACTGGATGAAGTCAGGGACTTCTCCCTTTCACTGAGAAACGTGCGGGCTGCTGTTGCCTGGGCGCTCTCTTCTTTGCAAAAGAGTCTGCAGTTCCACGCTTTGAACCGTGGAAAGGCGCCGGGCTCTGCTAAGATTTCCCCCGGCGCTTCGTTTGCCCTGGGCCAAAGCGAGCCTTCACAATAGCTGAACGCTAACACTGCATACTCGTTCCACTTCCAGAACCGGGCTACGGCGAGGCAGTTCTCCGGGGGAAAACGGCCCTTCGCGAAGGGCAGATCTGCCGAGCTCCTTGCGGGAAAGCGAAAGCAAAGGACGCTTTTCTCCCTCTAACCGCTTTCGTCAGAGGAACGGGGGAAGTCACAGTGTTCTTTCTCTCCCTGAGATACACACAATCTGACGTTGCCTCTGAGCTCCGTTGCTGGCAAGGAACTGAAACTGACATACATTCCTGTGGGGAAACTCAGGGCTCTGCTAGGATTTCTCTAGGCAGTGTGTTTTCCCTGGGCCTCACTGTAGCAACACTATCTCGCCAGGGCAACACTGCATGGCACTTCCTCTGCCAGGAGAGAGTAGCAGCTTTGTAGTTTGTGCTGGGAAACCTTGCTTTAGCAAGTGCGAATTGACCGCATTCAGGCAGAAAGAAAAGAGAATAGCAAGAGGCCTTTTCTCCCCGGCTGCTCTGCCAAGCCCTTCCAGCTCAAACTATGTCGTTGCTCCTCTGGAAGGATCCCTGCACCGCGGCGTAGTTTTTCCGAAGAAGCCCTGCGTTTGCAAGAGCAAATGAGGAATTCGTGGCAGGAAAGAGGAAGGAAAGAAAGTTTCTCTCCCTCTGCCTGCTTTGCTCAGAGGACTGGATGAAGTCAGGGACTTCTCCCTTTCACTGAGAAACGTGCGGGCTGCTGTTGCCTGGGCGCTCTCTTCTTTGCAAAAGAGTCTGCAGTTCCACGCTTTGAACCGTGGAAAGGCGCCGGGCTCTGCTAAGATTTCCCCCGGCGCTTCGTTTGCCCTGGGCCAAAGCGAGCCTTCACAATAGCTGAACGCTAACACTGCATACTCGTTCCACTTCCAGAACCGGGCTACGGCGAGGCAGTTCTCCGGGGGAAAACGGCCCTTCGCGAAGGGCAGATCTGCCGAGCTCATTGCGCGAAAGCGAAAGCAAAGGACGCTTTTCTCCCTCTAACCGCTTTCGTCAGAGGAACGGGGGAAGTCACAGTGTTCTTTCTCTCCCTGAGATACACACATTCTGACGCTGCCCCTGAGCTCCGTTGCTGGCAAGGAACTGAAAGTGACATACATTCCTGTGGGGAAACTCAGGGCTCTGCTAGGATTTCTGTAGGCAGTGTGTTTTCCCTGGGCCTCACTGTAGCAACACTATCTCGCCAGGGCAACACTGCATGGCACTTCCTCTGCCAGGAGGGAGCTGCTGCTTTGTAGTTTGTGCTGGGAAACCTTGCTTTGGCAAGTGCGAATTGACCGCATTCAGGCAGAAAGAAAAGAGAATAGCAAGAGGCCTTTTCTCCCCGGCTGCTCTGCCAAGCCCTTCCAGCTCAAACTATGTCGTTGCTCCTCTGGAAGGATCCCTGCACCGCGGCCTAGTTTTTCCGAAGAAGCCCTGCGTTTGCAAGAGCAAATGAGGAATTCGTGGCAGGAAAGAGGAAGGAAAGAAAGTTTCTCTCCCTCTGCCTGCTTTGCTCAGAGGACTGGATGAAGTCAGGGAGTTCTCCCTTTCACTGAGAAACGTGCGGGCTGCTGTTGCCTGGGCGCTCTCTTCTTTGCAAAAGAGTCTGCAGTTCCACGCTTTGAACCGTGGAAAGGCGCCGGGCTCTGCTAAGATTTCCCCCGGCGCTTCGTTTGCCCTGGGCCAAAGCGAGCCTTCACAATAGCTGAACGCTAACACTGCATACTCGTTCCACTTCCAGAACCGGGCTACGGCGAGGCAGTTCTCCGGGGGAAAACGGCCCTTCGCGAAGGGCAGATCTGCCGAGCTCCTTGCGGGAAAGCGAAAGCAAAGGACGCTTTTCTCCCTCTAACCGCTTTCGTCAGAGGAACGGGGGAAGTCACAGTGTTCTTTCTCTCCCTGAGATACACACAATCTGACGTTGCCTCTGAGCTCCGTTGCTGGCAAGGAACTGAAAGTGACATACATTGCTGTGGGGAAACACAGGGCTCTGCTAGGATTTCTGTAGGCAGTGTGTTTTCCCTGGGCCTCACTGTAGCAACACTATCTCGCCAGGGCAACACTGCATGGCACTTCCTCTGCCAGGAGAGAGTCGCTGCTTTGTAGTTTGTGCTGGGAAACCTTGCTTTGGCAAGTGCGAATTGACCGCATTCAGGCAGAAAGAAAAGAGAATAGCAAGAGGCCTTTTCTCCCCGGCTGCTCTGCCAAGCCCTTCCAGCTCAAACTATGTCGTTGCTCCTCTGGAAGGATCCCTGCACCGCGGCCTAGTTTTTCCGAAGAAGCCCTGCGTTTGCAAGAGCAAATGAGGAATTCGTGGCAGGAAAGAGGAAGGAAAGAAAGTTTCTCTCCCTCTGCCTGCTTTGCTCAGAGGACTGGATGAAGTCAGGGACTTCTCCCTTTCACTGAGAAACGTGCGGGCTGCTGTTGCCTGGGCGCTCTCTTCTTTGCAAAAGAGTCTGCAGTTCCACGCTTTGAACCGTGGAAAGGCGCCGGGCTCTGCTAAGATTTCCCCCGGCGCTTCGTTTGCCCTGGGCCAAAGCGAGCCTTCACAATAGCTGAACGCTAACACTGCATACTCGTTCCACTTCCAGAACCGGGCTACGGCGAGGCAGTTCTCCGGGGGAAAACGGCCCTTCGCGAAGGGCAGATCTGCCGAGCTCATTGCGCGAAAGCGAAAGCAAAGGACGCTTTTCTCCCTCTAACCGCTTTCGTCAGAGGAACGGGGGAAGTCACAGTGTTCTTTCTCTCCCTGAGATACACACATTCTGACGCTGCCCCTGAGCTCCCTTGCTGGCAAGGAACTGAAAGTGACATACATTCCTGTGGGGAAACACAGGGCTTTGCTAGGATTTCTCTAGGCAGTGTGTTTTCCCTGGGCCTCACTGTAGCAACACTATCTCGCCAGGGCAACACTGCATGGCACTTCCTCTGCCAGGAGGGAGCTGCTGCTTTGTAGTTTGTGCTGGGAAACCTTGCTTTGGCAAGTGCGAATTGACCGCATTCAGGCAGAAAGAAAAGAGAATAGCAAGAGGCCTTTTCTCCCCGGCTGCTCTGCCAAGCCCTTCCAGCTCAAACTATGTCGTTGCTCCTCTGGAAGGATCCCTGCACCGCGGCGTAGTTTTTCCGAAGAAGCCTTGCGTTTGCAAGAGCAAATGAGGAATTCGTGGCAGGAAAGAGGAAGGAAAGAAAGTTTCTCTCCCTCTGCCTGCTTTGCTCAGAGGACTGGATGAAGTCAGGGAGTTCTCCCTTTCACTGAGAAACGTGCGGGCTGCTGTTGCCTGGGCGCTCTCTTCTTTGCAAAAGAGTCTGCAGTTCCACGCTTTGAACCGTGGAAAGGCGCCGGGCTCTGCTAAGATTTCCCCCGGCGCTTCGTTTGCCCTGGGCCAAAGCGAGCCTTCACAATAGCTGAACCCTAACACTGCATACTCGTTCCACTTCCAGAACCGGGCTACGGCGAGGCAGTTCTCCGGGGGAAAACGGCCCTTCGCGAAGGGTAGATCTGCCGAGCTCCTTGCGGGAAAGCGAAAGCAAAGGACGCTTTTCTCCCTCTAACCGCTTTCGTCAGAGGAACGGGGGAAGTCACAGTGTTCTTTCTCTCCCTGAGATACAGACAATGTGACGCTGCCCCTGAGCTCCGTTGCTGGCAAGGAACTGAAAGTGACATACATTCCTGTGGGGAAACTCAGGGCTCTGCTAGGATTTCTCTAGGCAGTGTGTTTTCCCTGGGCCTCACTGTAGCAACACTATCTCGCCAGGGCAACACTGCATGGCACTTCCTCTGCCAGGAGAGAGCTGCTGCTTTGTAGTTTGTGCTGGGAAACCTTGCTTTGGCAAGTGCGAATTGACCGCATTCAGGCAGAAAGAAAAGAGAATAGCAAGAGGCCTTTTCTCCCCGGCTGCTCTGCCAAGCCCTTCCAGCTCAAACTATGTCGTTGCTCCTCTGGAAGGATCCCTGCACCGCGGCGTAGTTTTTCCGAAGAAGCCCTGCGTTTGCAAGAGCAAATGAGGAATTCGTGGCAGGAAAGAGGAAGGAAAGAAAGTTTCTCTCCCTCTGCCTGCTTTGCTCAGAGGACTGGATGAAGTCAGGGACTTCTCCCTTTCACTGAGAAACGTGCGGGCTGCTGTTGCCTGGGCGCTCTCTTCTTTGCAAAAGAGTCTGCAGTTCCACGCTTTGAACCGTGGAAAGGCGCCGGGCTCTGCTAAGATTTCCCCCGGCGCTTCGTTTGCCCTGGGCCAAAGCGAGCCTTCACAATAGCTGAACGCTAACACTGCATACTCGTTCCACTTCCAGAACCGGGCTACGGCGAGGCAGTTCTCCGGGGGAAAACGGCCCTTCGCGAAGGGCAGATCTGCCGAGCTCCTTGCGGGAAAGCGAAAGCAAAGGACGCTTTTCTCCCTCTAACCGCTTTCGTCAGAGGAACGGGGGAAGTCACAGTGTTCTTTCTCTCCCTGAGATACACACAATCTGACGTTGCCTCTGAGCTCCGTTGCTGGCAAGGAACTGAAACTGACATACATTCCTGTGGGGAAACTCAGGGCTCTGCTAGGATTTCTCTAGGCAGTGTGTTTTCCCTGGGCCTCACTGTAGCAACACTATCTCGCCAGGGCAACACTGCATGGCACTTCCTCTGCCAGGAGAGAGTAGCAGCTTTGTAGTTTGTGCTGGGAAACCTTGCTTTAGCAAGTGCGAATTGACCGCATTCAGGCAGAAAGAAAAGAGAATAGCAAGAGGCCTTTTCTCCCCGGCTGCTCTGCCAAGCCCTTCCAGCTCAAACTATGTCGTTGCTCCTCTGGAAGGATCCCTGCACCGCGGCGTAGTTTTTCCGAAGAAGCCCTGCGTTTGCAAGAGCAAATGAGGAATTCGTGGCAGGAAAGAGGAAGGAAAGAAAGTTTCTCTCCCTCTGCCTGCTTTGCTCAGAGGACTGGATGAAGTCAGGGACTTCTCCCTTTCACTGAGAAACGTGCGGGCTGCTGTTGCCTGGGCGCTCTCTTCTTTGCAAAAGAGTCTGCAGTTCCACGCTTTGAACCGTGGAAAGGCGCCGGGCTCTGCTAAGATTTCCCCCGGCGCTTCGTTTGCCCTGGGCCAAAGCGAGCCTTCACAATAGCTGAACGCTAACACTGCATACTCGTTCCACTTCCAGAACCGGGCTACGGCGAGGCAGTTCTCCGGGGGAAAACGGCCCTTCGCGAAGGGCAGATCTGCCGAGCTCCTTGCGGGAAAGCGAAAGCAAAGGACGCTTTTCTCCCTCTAACCGCTTTCGTCAGAGGAACGGGGGAAGTCACAGTGTTCTTTCTCTCCCTGAGATACACACAATCTGACGTTGCCTCTGAGCTCCGTTGCTGGCAAGGAACTGAAAGTGACATACATTGCTGTGGGGAAACACAGGGCTCTGCTAGGATTTCTGTAGGCAGTGTGTATTCCCTGGGCCTCACTGTAGCAACACTATCTCGCCAGGGCAACACTGCATGGCACTTCCTCTGCCAGGAGAGAGTCGCTGCTTTGTAGTTTGTGCTGGGAAACCTTGCTTTGGCAAGTGCGAATTGACCGCATTCAGGCAGAAAGAAAAGAGAATAGCAAGAGGCCTTTTCTCCCCGGCTGCTCTGCCAAGCCCTTCCAGCTCAAACTATGTCGTTGCTCCTCTGGAAGGATCCCTGCACCGCGGCGTAGTTTTTCCGAAGAAGCCCTGCGTTTGCAAGAGCAAATGAGGAATTCGTGGCAGGAAAGAGGAAGGAAAGAAAGTTTCTCTCCCTCTGCCTGCTTTGCTCAGAGGACTGGATGAAGTCAGGGACTTCTCCCTTTCACTGAGAAACGTGCGGGCTGCTGTTGCCTGGGCGCTCTCTTCTTTGCAAAAGAGTCTGCAGTTCCACGCTTTGAACCGTGGAAAGGCGCCGGGCTCTGCTAAGATTTCCCCCGGCGCTTCGTTTGCCCTGGGCCAAAGCGAGCCTTCACAATAGCTGAACGCTAACACTGCATACTCGTTCCACTTCCAGAACCGGGCTACGGCGAGGCAGTTCTAAGGGGGAAAACGGCCCTTCGCGAAGGGCAGATCTGCCGAGCTCATTGCGCGAAAGCGAAAGCAAAGGACGCTTTTCTCCCTCTAACCGCTTTCGTCAGAGCAACGGGGGAAGTCACAGTGTTCTTTCTCTCCCTGAGATACACACATTCTGACGCTGCCCCTGAGCTCCGTTGCTGGCAAGGAACTGAAAGTGACATACATTCCTGTGGGGAAACTCAGGGCTCTGCTAGGATTTCTGTAGGCAGTGTGTTTTCCCTGGGCCTCACTGTAGCAACACTATCTCGCCAGGGCAACACTGCATGGCACTTCCTCTGCCAGGAGGGAGCTGCTGCTTTGTAGTTTGTGCTGGGAAACCTTGCTTTGGCAAGTGCGAATTGACCGCATTCAGGCAGAAAGAAAAGAGAATAGCAAGAGGCCTTTTCTCCCCGGCTGCTCTGCCAAGCCCTTCCAGCTCAAACTATGTCGTTGCTCCTCTGGAAGGATCCCTGCACCGCGGCCTAGTTTTTCCAAAGAAGCCCTGCGTTTGCAAGAGCAAATGAGGAATTCGTGGCAGGAAAGAGGAAGGAAAGAAAGTTTCTCTCCCTCTGCCTGCTTTGCTCAGAGGACTGGATGAAGTCAGGGACTTCTCCCTTTCACTGAGAAACGTGCGGGCTGCTGTTGCCTGGGCGCTCTCTTCTTTGCAAAAGAGTCTGCAGTTCCACGCTTTGAACCGTGGAAAGGCGCCGGGCTCTGCTAAGATTTCCCCCGGCGCTTCGTTTGCCCTGGGCCAAAGCGAGCCTTCACAATAGCTGAACGCTAACACTGCATACTCGTTCCACTTCCAGAACCGGGCTACGGCGAGGCAGTTCTCCGGGGGAAAACGGCCCTTCGCGAAGGGCAGATCTGCCGAGCTCCTTGCGGGAAAGCGAAAGCAAAGGACGCTTTTCTCCCTCTAACCGCTTTCGTCAGAGGAACGGGGGAAGTCACAGTGTTCTTTCTCTCCCTGAGATACACACAATCTGACGTTGCCTCTGAGCTCCGTTGCTGGCAAGGAACTGAAACTGACATGCATTGCTGTGGGGAAACACAGGGCTCTGCTAGGATTTCTGTAGGCAGTGTGTTTTCCCTGGGCCTCACTGTAGCAACACTATCTCGCCAGGGCAACACTGCATGGCACTTCCTCTGCCAGGAGAGAGCTGCTGCTTTGTAGTTTGTGCTGGGAAACCTTGCTTTGGCAAGTGCGAATTGACCGCATTCAGGCAGAAAGAAAAGAGAATAGCAAGAGGCCTTTTCTCCCCGGCTGCTCTGCCAAGCCCTTCCAGCTCAAACTATGTCGTTGCTCCTCTGGAAGGATCCCTGCACCGCGGCCTAGTTTTTCCGAAGAAGCCCTGCGTTTGCAAGAGCAAATGAGGAATTCGTGGCAGGAAAGAGGAAGGAAAGAAAGTTTCTCTCCCTCTGCCTGCTTTGCTCAGAGGACTGGATGAAGTCAGGGACTTCTCCCTTTCACTGAGAAACGTGCGGGCTGCTGTTGCCTGGGCGCTCTCTTCTTTGCAAAAGAGTCTGCAGTTCCACGCTTTGAACCGTGGAAAGGCGCCGGGCTCTGCTAAGATTTCCCCCGGCGCTTCGTTTGCCCTGGGCCAAAGCGAGCCTTCACAATAGCTGAACGCTAACACTGCATACTCGTTCCACTTCCAGAACCGGGCTACGGCGAGGCAGTTCTCCGGGGGAAAACGGCCCTTCGCGAAGGGCAGATCTGCCGAGCTCCTTGCGGGAAAGCGAAAGCAAAGGACGCTTTTCTCCCTCTAACCGCTTTCGTCAGAGGAATGGGGGAAGTCACAGTGTTCTTTCTCTCCCTGAGATACACACAATCTGACGTTGCCTCTGAGCTCCGTTGCTGGCAAGGAACTGAAACTGACATACATTCCTGTGGGGAAACTCAGGGCTCTGCTAGGATTTCTCTAGGCAGTGTGTTTTCCCTGGGCCTCACTGTAGCAACACTATCTCGCCAGGGCAACACTGCATGGCACTTCCTCTGCCAGGAGGGAGCTGCTGCTTTGTAGTTTGTGCTGGGAAACCTTGCTTTGGCAAGTGCGAATTGACCGCATTCAGGCAGAAAGAAAAGAGAATAGCAAGAGGCCTTTTCTCCCCGGCTGCTCTGCCAAGCCCTTCCAGCTCAAACTATGTCGTTGCTCCTCTGGAAGGATCCCTGCACCGCGGCCTAGTTTTTCCGAAGAAGCCCTGCGTTTGCAAGAGCAAATGAGGAATTCGTGGCAGGAAAGAGGAAGGAAAGAAAGTTTCTCTCCCTCTGCCTGCTTTGCTCAGAGGACTGGATGAAGTCAGGGACTTCTCCCTTTCACTGAGAAACGTGCGGGCTGCTGTTGCCTGGGCGCTCTCTTCTTTGCAAAAGAGTCTGCAGTTCCACGCTTTGAACCGTGGAAAGGCGCCGGGCTCTGCTAAGATTTCCCCCGGCGCTTCGTTTGCCCTGGGCCAAAGCGAGCCTTCACAATAGCTGAACCCTAACACTGCATACTCGTTCCACTTCCAGAACCGGGCTACGGCGAGGCAGTTCTCCGGGGGAAAACGGCCCTTCGCGAAGGGCAGATCTGCCGAGCTCCTTGCGGGAAAGCGAAAGCAAAGGACGCTTTTCTCCCTCTAACCGCTTTCGTCAGAGGAACGGGGGAAGTCACAGTGTTCTTTCTCTCCCTGAGATACACACAATCTGACGTTGCCTCTGAGCTCCGTTGCTGGCAAGGAACTGAAAGTGACATACATTGCTGTGGGGAAACACAGGGCTCTGCTAGGATTTCTCTAGGCAGTGTGTTTTCCCTGGGCCTCACTGTAGCAACACTATCTCGCCAGGGCAACACTGCATGGCACTTCCTCTGCCAGGAGAGAGTCGCTGCTTTGTAGTTTGTGCTGGGAAACCTTGCTTTGGCAAGTGCGAATTGACCGCATTCAGGCAGAAAGAAAAGAGAATAGCAAGAGGCCTTTTCTCCCCGGCTGCTCTGCCAAGCCCTTCCAGCTCAAACTATGTCGTTGCTCCTCTGGAAGGATCCCTGCACCGCGGCGTAGTTTTTCCGAAGAAGCCCTGCGTTTGCAAGAGCAAATGAGGAATTCGTGGCAGGAAAGAGGAAGGAAAGAAAGTTTCTCTCCCTCTGCCTGCTTTGCTCAGAGGACTGGATGAAGTCAGGGAGTTCTCCCTTTCACTGAGAAACGTGCGGGCTGCTGTTGCCTGGGCGCTCTCTTCTTTGCAAAAGAGTCTGCAGTTCCACGCTTTGAACCGTGGAAAGGCGCCGGGCTCTGCTAAGATTTCCCCCGGCGCTTCGTTTGCCCTGGGCCAAAGCGAGCCTTCACAATAGCTGAACGCTAACACTGCATACTCGTTCCACTTCCAGAACCGGGCTACGGCGAGGCAGTTCTCCGGGGGAAAACGGCCCTTCGCGAAGGGCAGATCTGCCGAGCTCATTGCGCGAAAGCGAAAGCAAAGGACGCTTTTCTCCCTCTAACCGCTTTCGTCAGAGGAACGGGGGAAGTCACAGTGTTCTTTCTCTCCCTGAGATACAGACAATGTGACGCTGCCCCTGAGCTCCGTTGCTGGCAAGGAACTGAAAGTGACATACATTCCTGTGGGGAAACTCAGGGCTCTGCTAGGATTTCTGTAGGCAGTGTGTTTTCCCTGGGCCTCACTGTAGCAACACTATCTCGCCAGGGCAACACTGCATGGCACTTCCTCTGCCAGGAGAGAGCTGCTGCTTTGTAGTTTGTGCTGGGAAACCTTGCTTTGGCAAGTGCGAATTGACCGCATTCAGGCAGAAAGAAAAGAGAATAGCAAGAGGCCTTTTCTCCCCGGCTGCTCTGCCAAGCCCTTCCAGCTCAAACTATGTCGTTGCTCCTCTGGAAGGATCCCTGCACCGCGGCCTAGTTTTTCCGAAGAAGCCCTGCGTTTGCAAGAGCAAATGAGGAATTCGTGGCAGGAAAGAGGAAGGAAAGAAAGTTTCTCTCCCTCTGCCTGCTTTGCTCAGAGGACTGGATGAAGTCAGGGACTTCTCCCTTTCACTGAGAAACGTGCGGGCTGCTGTTGCCTGGGCGCTCTCTTCTTTGCAAAAGAGTCTGCAGTTCCACGCTTTGAACCGTGGAAAGGCGCCGGGCTCTGCTAAGATTTCCCCCGGCGCTTCGTTTGCCCTGGGCCAAAGCGAGCCTTCACAATAGCTGAACGCTAACACTGCATACTCGTTCCACTTCCAGAACCGGGCTACGGCGAGGCAGTTCTCCGGGGGAAAACGGCCCTTCGCGAAGGGCAGATCTGCCGAGCTCCTTGCGGGAAAGCGAAAGCAAAGGACGCTTTTCTCCCTCTAACCGCTTTCGTCAGAGGAATGGGGGAAGTCACAGTGTTCTTTCTCTCCCTGAGATACACACAATCTGACGTTGCCTCTGAGCTCCGTTGCTGGCAAGGAACTGAAACTGACATACATTCCTGTGGGGAAACTCAGGGCTCTGCTAGGATTTCTGTAGGCAGTGTGTTTTCCCTGGGCCTCACTGTAGCAACACTATCTCGCCAGGGCAACACTGCATGGCACTTCCTCTGCCAGGAGGGAGCTGCTGCTTTGTAGTTTGTGCTGGGAAACCTTGCTTTGGCAAGTGCCAATTGACCGCATTCAGGCAGAAAGAAAAGAGAATAGCAAGAGGCCTTTTCTCCCCGGCTGCTCTGCCAAGCCCTTCCAGCTCAAACTATGTCGTTGCTCCTCTGGAAGGATCCCTGCACCGCGGCGTAGTTTTTCCGAAGAAGCCCTGCGTTTGCAAGAGCAAATGAGGAATTCGTGGCAGGAAAGAGGAAGGAAAGAAAGTTTCTCTCCCTCTGCCTGCTTTGCTCAGAGGACTGGATGAAGTCAGGGACTTCTCCCTTTCACTGAGAAACGTGCGGGCTGCTGTTGCCTGGGCGCTCTCTTCTTTGCAAAAGAGTCTGCAGTTCCACGCTTTGAACCGTGGAAAGGCGCCGGGCTCTGCTAAGATTTCCCCCGGCGCTTCGTTTGCCCTGGGCCAAAGCGAGCCTTCACAATAGCTGAACGCTAACACTGCATACTCGTTCCACTTCCAGAACCGGGCTACGGCGAGGCAGTTCTCCGGGGGAAAACGGCCCTTCGCGAAGGGCAGATCTGCCGAGCTCCTTGCGGGAAAGCGAAAGCAAAGGACGCTTTTCTCCCTCTAAC
The DNA here is from genome assembly GCF_024166365.1 of Elephas maximus indicus. Lineage (NCBI taxonomy): Eukaryota > Metazoa > Chordata > Mammalia > Proboscidea > Elephantidae > Elephas > Elephas maximus. The sequence goes on from NC_064831.1 coordinate 5,874,417, forward strand.
CGCTTTCGTCAGAGGAACGGGGGAAGTCACAGTGTTCTTTCTCTCCCTGAGATACACACAATCTGACGTTGCCTCTGAGCTCCGTTGCTGGCAAGGAACTGAAAGTGACATACATTGCTGTGGGGAAACACAGGGCTCTGCTAGGATTTCTGTAGGCAGTGTGTTTTGCCTGGGCCTCACTGTAGCAACACTATCTCGCCAGGGCAACACTGCATGGCACTTCCTCTGCCAGGAGAGAGTCGCTGCTTTGTAGTTTGTGCTGGGAAACCTTGCTTTGGCAAGTGCGAATTGACCGCATTCAGGCAGAAAGAAAAGAGAATAGCAAGAGGCCTTTTCTCCCCGGCTGCTCTGCCAAGCCCTTCCAGCTCAAACTATGTCGTTGCTCCTCTGGAAGGATCCCTGCACCGCGGCGTAGTTTTTCCGAAGAAGCCCTGCGTTTGCAAGAGCAAATGAGGAATTCGTGGCAGGAAAGAGGAAGGAAAGAAAGTTTCTCTCCCTCTGCCTGCTTTGCTCAGAGGACTGGATGAAGTCAGGGACTTCTCCCTTTCACTGAGAAACGTGCGGGCTGCTGTTGCCTGGGCGCTCTCTTCTTTGCAAAAGAGTCTGCAGTTCCACGCTTTGAACCGTGGAAAGGCGCCGGGCTCTGCTAAGATTTCCCCCAGCGCTTCGTTTGCCCTGGGCCAAAGCGAGCCTTCACAATAGCTGAACGCTAACACTGCATACTCGTTCCACTTCCAGAACCGGGCTACGGCGAGGCAGTTCTCCGGGGGAAAACGGCCCTTCGCGAAGGGCAGATCTGCCGAGCTCATTGCGCGAAAGCGAAAGCAAAGGACGCTTTTCTCCCTCTAACCGCTTTCGTCAGAGGAACGGGGGAAGTCACAGTGTTCTTTCTCTCCCTGAGATACAGACAATGTGACGCTGCCCCTGAGCTCCGTTGCTGGCAAGGAACTGAAAGTGACATACATTCCTGTGGGGAAACTCAGGGCTCTGCTAGGATTTCTGTAGGCAGTGTGTTTTCCCTGGGCCTCACTGTAGCAACACTATCTCGCCAGGGCAACACTGCATGGCACTTCCTCTGCCAGGAGGGAGCTGCTGCTTTGTAGTTTGTGCTGGGAAACCTTGCTTTGGCAAGTGCGAATTGACCGCATTCAGGCAGAAAGAAAAGAGAATAGCAAGAGGCCTTTTCTCCCCGGCTGCTCTGCCAAGCCCTTCCAGCTCAAACTATGTCGTTGCTCCTCTGGAAGGATCCCTGCACCGCGGCCTAGTTTTTCCGAAGAAGCCCTGCGTTTTCAAGAGCAAATGAGGAATTCGTGGCAGGAAAGAGGAAGGAAAGAAAGTTTCTCTCCCTCTGCCTGCTTTGCTCAGAGGACTGGATGAAGTCAGGGAGTTCTCCCTTTCACTGAGAAACGTGCGGGCTGCTGTTGCCTGGGCGCTCTCTTCTTTGCAAAAGAGTCTGCAGTTCCACGCTTTGAACCGTGGAAAGGCGCCGGGCTCTGCTAAGATTTCCCCCGGCGCTTCGTTTGCCCTGGGCCAAAGCGAGCCTTCACAATAGCTGAACGCTAACACTGCATACTCGTTCCACTTCCAGAACCGGGCTACGGCGAGGCAGTTCTCCGGGGGAAAACGGCCCTTCGCGAAGGGCAGATCTGCCGAGCTCCTTGCGGGAAAGCGAAAGCAAAGGACGCTTTTCTCCCTCTAACCGCTTTCGTCAGAGGAACGGGGGAAGTCACAGTGTTCTTTCTCTCCCTGAGATACACACAATCTGACGTTGCCTCTGAGCTCCGTTGCTGGCAAGGAACTGAAAGTGACATACATTGCTGTGGGGCAACACAGGGCTCTGCTAGGATTTCTGTAGGCAGTGTGTTTTCCCTGGGCCTCACTGTAGCAACACTATCTCGCCAGGGCAACACTGCATGGCACTTCCTCTGCCAGGAGAGAGTAGCTGCTTTGTAGTTTGTGCTGGGAAACCTTGCTTTAGCAAGTGCGAATTGACCGCATTCAGGCAGAAAGAAAAGAGAATAGCAAGAGGCCTTTTCTCCCCGGCTGCTCTGCCAAGCCCTTCCAGCTCAAACTATGTCGTTGCTCCTCTGGAAGGATCCCTGCACCGCGGCCTAGTTTTTCTGAAGAAGCCCTGCGTTTTCAAGAGCAAATGAGGAATTCGTGGCAGGAAAGAGGAAGGAAAGAAAGTTTCTCTCCCTCTGCCTGCTTTGCTCAGAGGACTGGATGAAGTCAGGGACTTCTCCCTTTCACTGAGAAACGTGCGGGCTGCTGTTGCCTGGGCGCTCTCTTCTTTGCAAAAGAGTCTGCAGTTCCACGCTTTGAACCGTGGAAAGGCGCCGGGCTCTGCTAAGATTTCCCCCAGCGCTTCGTTTGCCCTGGGCCAAAGCGAGCCTTCACAATAGCTGAACGCTAACACTGCATACTCGTTCCACTTCCAGAACCGGGCTACGGCGAGGCAGTTCTCCGGGGGAAAACGGCCCTTCGCGAAGGGCAGATCTGCCGAGCTCATTGCGCGAAAGCGAAAGCAAAGGACGCTTTTCTCCCTCTAACCGCTTTCGTCAGAGGAACGGGGGAAGTCACAGTGTTCTTTCTCTCCCTGAGATACAGACAATGTGACGCTGCCCCTGAGCTCCGTTGCTGGCAAGGAACTGAAAGTGACATACATTCCTGTGGGGAAACTCAGGGCTCTGCTAGGATTTCTGTAGGCAGTGTGTTTTCCCTGGGCCTCACTGTAGCAACACTATCTCGCCAGGGCAACACTGCATGGCACTTCCTCTGCCAGGAGGGAGCTGCTGCTTTGTAGTTTGTGCTGGGAAACCTTGCTTTGGCAAGTGCGAATTGACCGCATTCAGGCAGAAAGAAAAGAGAATAGCAAGAGGCCTTTTCTCCCCGGCTGCTCTGCCAAGCCCTTCCAGCTCAAACTATGTCGTTGCTCCTCTGGAAGGATCCCTGCACCGCGGCCTAGTTTTTCCGAAGAAGCCCTGCGTTTTCAAGAGCAAATGAGGAATTCGTGGCAGGAAAGAGGAAGGAAAGAAAGTTTCTCTCCCTCTGCCTGCTTTGCTCAGAGGACTGGATGAAGTCAGGGACTTCTCCCTTTCACTGAGAAACGTGCGGGCTGCTGTTGCCTGGGCGCTCTCTTCTTTGCAAAAGAGTCTGCAGTTCCACGCTTTGAACCGTGGAAAGGCGCCGGGCTCTGCTAAGATTTCCCCCGGCGCTTCGTTTGCCCTGGGCCAAAGCGAGCCTTCACAATAGCTGAACGCTAACACTGCATACTCGTTCCACTTCCAGAACCGGGCTACGGCGAGGCAGTTCTCCGGGGGAAAACGGCCCTTCGCGAAGGGCAGATCTGCCGAGCTCCTTGCGGGAAAGCGAAAGCAAAGGACGCTTTTCTCCCTCTAACCGCTTTCGTCAGAGGAACGGGGGAAGTCACAGTGTTCTTTCTCTCCCTGAGATACACACAATCTGACGTTGCCTCTGAGCTCCGTTGCTGGCAAGGAACTGAAAGTGACATACATTGCTGTGGGGCAACACAGGGCTCTGCTAGGATTTCTGTAGGCAGTGTGTTTTCCCTGGGCCTCACTGTAGCAACACTATCTCGCCAGGGCAACACTGCATGGCACTTCCTCTGCCAGGAGAGAGTAGCTGCTTTGTAGTTTGTGCTGGGAAACCTTGCTTTAGCAAGTGCGAATTGACCGCATTCAGGCAGAAAGAAAAGAGAATAGCAAGAGGCCTTTTCTCCCCGGCTGCTCTGCCAAGCCCTTCCAGCTCAAACTATGTCGTTGCTCCTCTGGAAGGATCCCTGCACCGCGGCCTAGTTTTTCCGAAGAAGCCCTGCGTTTTCAAGAGCAAATGAGGAATTCGTGGCAGGAAAGAGGAAGGAAAGAAAGTTTCTCTCCCTCTGCCTGCTTTGCTCAGAGGACTGGATGAAGTCAGGGAGTTCTCCCTTTCACTGAGAAACGTGCGGGCTGCTGTTGCCTGGGCGCTCTCTTCTTTGCAAAAGAGTCTGCAGTTCCACGCTTTGAACCGTGGAAAGGCGCCGGGCTCTGCTAAGATTTCCCCCGGCGCTTCGTTTGCCCTGGGCCAAAGCGAGCCTTCACAATAGCTGAACGCTAACACTGCATACTCGTTCCACTTCCAGAACCGGGCTACGGCGAGGCAGTTCTCCGGGGGAAAACGGCCCTTCGCGAAGGGCAGATCTGCCGAGCTCCTTGCGGGAAAGCGAAAGCAAAGGACGCTTTTCTCCCTCTAACCGCTTTCGTCAGAGGAACGGGGGAAGTCACAGTGTTCTTTCTCTCCCTGAGATACACACAATCTGACGTTGCCTCTGAGCTCCGTTGCTGGCAAGGAACTGAAAGTGACATACATTGCTGTGGGGCAACACAGGGCTCTGCTAGGATTTCTGTAGGCAGTGTGTTTTCCCTGGGCCTCACTGTAGCAACACTATCTCGCCAGGGCAACACTGCATGGCACTTCCTCTGCCAGGAGAGAGTAGCTGCTTTGTAGTTTGTGCTGGGAAACCTTGCTTTAGCAAGTGCGAATTGACCGCATTCAGGCAGAAAGAAAAGAGAATAGCAAGAGGCCTTTTCTCCCCGGCTGCTCTGCCAAGCCCTTCCAGCTCAAACTATGTCGTTGCTCCTCTGGAAGGATCCCTGCACCGCGGCCTAGTTTTTCCGAAGAAGCCCTGCGTTTTCAAGAGCAAATGAGGAATTCGTGGCAGGAAAGAGGAAGGAAAGAAAGTTTCTCTCCCTCTGCCTGCTTTGCTCAGAGGACTGGATGAAGTCAGGGACTTCTCCCTTTCACTGAGAAACGTGCGGGCTGCTGTTGCCTGGGCGCTCTCTTCTTTGCAAAAGAGTCTGCAGTTCCACGCTTTGAACCGTGGAAAGGCGCCGGGCTCTGCTAAGATTTCCCCCGGCGCTTCGTTTGCCCTGGGCCAAAGCGAGCCTTCACAATAGCTGAACCCTAACACTGCATACTCGTTCCACTTCCAGAACCGGGCTACGGCGAGGCAGTTCTCCGGGGGAAAACGGCCCTTCGCGAAGGGCAGATCTGCCGAGCTCCTTGCGGGAAAGCGAAAGCAAAGGACGCTTTTCTCCCTCTAACCGCTTTCGTCAGAGGAACGGGGGAAGTCACAGTGTTCTTTCTCTCCCTGAGATACACACAATCTGACGTTGCCTCTGAGCTCCGTTGCTGGCAAGGAACTGAAAGTGACATACATTGCTGTGGGGAAACACAGGGCTCTGCTAGGATTTCTGTAGGCAGTGTGTTTTCCCTGGGCCTCACTGTAGCAACACTATCTCGCCAGGGCAACACTGCATGGCACTTCCTCTGCCAGGAGAGAGTCGCTGCTTTGTAGTTTGTGCTGGGAAACCTTGCTTTGGCAAGTGCGAATTGACCGCATTCAGGCAGAAAGAAAAGAGAATAGCAAGAGGCCTTTTCTCCCCGGCTGCTCTGCCAAGCCCTTCCAGCTCAAACTATGTCGTTGCTCCTCTGGAAGGATCCCTGCACCGCGGCCTAGTTTTTCCGAAGAAGCCCTGCGTTTGCAAGAGTAAATGAGGAATTCGTGGCAGGAAAGAGGAAGGAAAGAAAGTTTCTCTCCCTCTGCCTGCTTTGCTCAGAGGACTGGATGAAGTCAGGGACTTCTCCCTTTCACTGAGAAACGTGCGGGCTGCTGTTGCCTGGGCGCTCTCTTCTTTGCAAAAGAGTCTGCAGTTCCACGCTTTGAACCGTGGAAAGGCGCCGGGCTCTGCTAAGATTTCCCCCGGCGCTTCGTTTGCCCTGGGCCAAAGCGAGCCTTCACAATAGCTGAACGCTAACACTGCATACTCGTTCCACTTCCTGAACCGGGCTACGGCGAGGCAGTTCTCCGGGGGAAAACGGCCCTTCGCGAAGGGCAGATCTGCCGAGCTCCTTGCGGGAAAGCGAAAGCAAAGGACGCTTTTCTCCCTCTAACCGCTTTCGTCAGAGGAACGGGGGAAGTCACAGTGTTCTTTCTCTCCCTGAGATACACACAATCTGACGTTGCCTCTGAGCTCCGTTGCTGGCAAGGAACTGAAAGTGACATACATTGCTGTGGGGAAACACAGGGCTCTGCTAGGATTTCTGTAGGCAGTGTGTTTTCCCTGGGCCTCACTGTAGCAACACTATCTCGCCAGGGCAACACTGCATGGCACTTCCTCTGCCAGGAGAGAGTAGCTGCTTTGTAGTTTGTGCTGGGAAACCTTGCTTTAGCAAGTGCGAATTGACCGCATTCAGGCAGAAAGAAAAGAGAATAGCAAGAGGCCTTTTCTCCCCGGCTGCTCTGCCAAGCCCTTCCAGCTCAAACTATGTCGTTGCTCCTCTGGAAGGATCCCTGCACCGCGGCCTAGTTTTTCCGAAGAAGCCCTGCGTTTGCAAGAGCAAATGAGGAATTCGTGGCAGGAAAGAGGAAGGAAAGAAAGTTTCTCTCCCTCTGCCTGCTTTGCTCAGAGGACTGGATGAAGTCAGGGACTTCTCCCTTTCACTGAGAAACGTGCGGGCTGCTGTTGCCTGGGCGCTCTCTTCTTTGCAAAAGAGTCTGCAGTTCCACGCTTTGAACCGTGGAAAGGCGCCGGGCTCTGCTAAGATTTCCCCCGGCGCTTCGTTTGCCCTGGGCCAAAGCGAGCCTTCACAATAGCTGAACCCTAACACTGCATACTCGTTCCACTTCCAGAACCGGGCTACGGCGAGGCAGTTCTCCGGGGGAAAACGGCCCTTCGCGAAGGGCAGATCTGCCGAGCTCCTTGCGGGAAAGCGAAAGCAAAGGACGCTTTTCTCCCTCTAACCGCTTTCGTCAGAGGAACGGGGGAAGTCACAGTGTTCTTTCTCTCCCTGAGATACACACAATCTGACGTTGCCTCTGAGCTCCGTTGCTGGCAAGGAACTGAAAGTGACATACATTGCTGTGGGGAAACACAGGGCTCTGCTAGGATTTCTGTAGGCAGTGTGTTTTCCCTGGGCCTCACTGTAGCAACACTATCTCGCCAGGGCAACACTGCATGGCACTTCCTCTGCCAGGAGAGAGTCGCTGCTTTGTAGTTTGTGCTGGGAAACCTTGCTTTGGCAAGTGCGAATTGACCGCATTCAGGCAGAAAGAAAAGAGAATAGCAAGAGGCCTTTTCTCCCCGGCTGCTCTGCCAAGCCCTTCCAGCTCAAACTATGTCGTTGCTCCTCTGGAAGGATCCCTGCACCGCGGCGTAGTTTTTCCGAAGAAGCCTTGCGTTTGCAAGAGCAAATGAGGAATTCGTGGCAGGAAAGAGGAAGGAAAGAAAGTTTCTCTCCCTCTGCCTGCTTTGCTCAGAGGACTGGATGAAGTCAGGGACTTCTCCCTTTCACTGAGAAACGTGCGGGCTGCTGTTGCCTGGGCGCTCTCTTCTTTGCAAAAGAGTCTGCAGTTCCACGCTTTGAACCGTGGAAAGGCGCCGGGCTCTGCTAAGATTTCCCCCGGCGCTTCGTTTGCCCCGGGCCAAAGCGAGCCTTCACAATAGCTGAACGCTAACACTGCATACTCGTTCCACTTCCAGAACCGGGCTACGGCGAGGCAGTTCTCCGGGGGAAAACGGCCCTTCGCGAAGGGCAGATCTGCCGAGCTCATTGCGCGAAAGCGAAAGCAAAGGACGCTTTTCTCCCTCTAACCGCTTTCGTCAGAGGAACGGGGGAAGTCACAGTGTTCTTTCTCTCCCTGAGATACAGACAATGTGACGCTGCCCCTGAGCTCCGTTGCTGGCAAGGAACTGAAAGTGACATACATTCCTGTGGGGAAACTCAGGGCTCTGCTAGGATTTCTGTAGGCAGTGTGTTTTCCCTGGGCCTCACTGTAGCAACACTATCTCGCCAGGGCAACACTGCATGGCACTTCCTCTGCCAGGAGGGAGCTGCTGCTTTGTAGTTTGTGCTGGGAAACCTTGCTTTGGCAAGTGCCAATTGACCGCATTCAGGCAGAAAGAAAAGAGAATAGCAAGAGGCCTTTTCTCCCCGGCTGCTCTGCCAAGCCCTTCCAGCTCAAACTATGTCGTTGCTCCTCTGGAAGGATCCCTGCACCGCGGCCTAGTTTTTCCGAAGAAGCCCTGCGTTTGCAAGAGCAAATGAGGAATTCGTGGCAGGAAAGAGGAAGGAAAGAAAGTTTCTCTCCCTCTGCCTGCTTTGCTCAGAGGACTGGATGAAGTCAGGGACTTCTCCCTTTCACTGAGAAACGTGCGGGCTGCTGTTGCCTGGGCGCTCTCTTCTTTGCAAAAGAGTCTGCAGTTCCACGCTTTGAACCGTGGAAAGGCGCCGGGCTCTGCTAAGATTTCCCCCGGCGCTTCGTTTGCCCTGGGCCAAAGCGATCCTTCACAATAGCTGAACGCTAACACTGCATACTCGTTCCACTTCCAGAACCGGGCTACGGCGAGGCAGTTCTCCGGGGGAAAACGGCCCTTCGCGAAGGGCAGATCTGCCGAGCTCATTGCGCGAAAGCGAAAGCAAAGGACGCTTTTCTCCCTCTAACCGCTTTCGTCAGAGGAACGGGGGAAGTCACAGTGTTCTTTCTCTCCCTGAGATACACACATTCTGACGCTGCCCCTGAGCTCCGTTGCTGGCAAGGAACTGAAAGTGACATACATTCCTGTGGGGAAACTCAGGGCTCTGCTAGGATTTCTGTAGGCAGTGTGTTTTCCCTGGGCCTCACTGTAGCAACACTATCTCGCCAGGGCAACACTGCATGGCACTTCCTCTGCCAGGAGGGAGCTGCTGCTTTGTAGTTTGTGCTGGGAAACCTTGCTTTGGCAAGTGCGAATTGACCGCATTCAGGCAGAAAGAAAAGAGAATAGCAAGAGGCCTTTTCTCCCCGGCTGCTCTGCCAAGCCCTTCCAGCTCAAACTATGTCGTTGCTCCTCTGGAAGGATCCCTGCACCGCGGCCTAGTTTTTCCGAAGAAGCCCTGCGTTTGCAAGAGCAAATGAGGAATTCGTGGCAGGAAAGAGGAAGGAAAGAAAGTTTCTCTCCCTCTGCCTGCTTTGCTCAGAGGACTGGATGAAGTCAGGGACTTCTCCCTTTCACTGAGAAACGTGCGGGCTGCTGTTGCCTGGGCGCTCTCTTCTTTGCAAAAGAGTCTGCAGTTCCACGCTTTGAACCGTGGAAAGGCGCCGGGCTCTGCTAAGATTTCCCCCGGCGCTTCGTTTGCCCTGGGCCAAAGCGAGCCTTCACAATAGCTGAACGCTAACACTGCATACTCGTTCCACTTCCAGAACCGGGCTACGGCGAGGCAGTTCTCCGGGGGAAAACGGCCCTTCGCGAAGGGCAGATCTGCCGAGCTCCTTGCGGGAAAGCGAAAGCAAAGGACGCTTTTCTCCCTCTAACCGCTTTCGTCAGAGGAACGGGGGAAGTCACAGTGTTCTTTCTCTCCCTGAGATACACACAATCTGACGTTGCCTCTGAGCTCCGTTGCTGGCAAGGAACTGAAAGTGACATACATTCCTGTGGGGAAACTCAGGGCTCTGCTAGGATTTCTCTAGGCAGTGTGTTTTCCCTGGGCCTCACTGTAGCAACACTATCTCGCCAGGGCAACACTGCATGGCACTTCCTCTGCCAGGAGAGAGCTGCTGCTTTGTAGTTTGTGCTGGGAAACCTTGCTTTGGCAAGTGCGAATTGACCGCATTCAGGCAGAAAGAAAAGAGAATAGCAAGAGGCCTTTTCTCCCCGGCTGCTCTGCCAAGCCCTTCCAGCTCAAACTATGTCGTTGCTCCTCTGGAAGGATCCCTGCACCGCGGCCTAGTTTTTCCGAAGAAGCCCTGCGTTTGCAAGAGCAAATGAGGAATTCGTGGCAGGAAAGAGGAAGGAAAGAAAGTTTCTCTCCCTCTGCCTGCTTTGCTCAGAGGACTGGATGAAGTCAGGGACTTCTCCCTTTCACTGAGAAACGTGCGGGCTGCTGTTGCCTGGGCGCTCTCTTCTTTGCAAAAGAGTCTGCAGTTCCACGCTTTGAACCGTGGAAAGGCGCCGGGCTCTGCTAAGATTTCCCCCGGCGCTTCGTTTGCCCTGGGCCAAAGCGAGCCTTCACAATAGCTGAACGCTAACACTGCATACTCGTTCCACTTCCAGAACCGGGCTACGGCGAGGCAGTTCTCCGGGGGAAAACGGCCCTTCGCGAAGGGCAGATCTGCCGAGCTCCTTGCGGGAAAGCGAAAGCAAAGGACGCTTTTCTCCCTCTAACCGCTTTCGTCAGAGGAACGGGGGAAGTCACACTGTTCTTTCTCTCCCTGAGATACACACATTCTGACGCTGCCCCTGAGCTCCGTTGCTGGCAAGGAACTGAAAGTGACATACATTCCTGTGGGGAAACTCAGGGCTCTGCTAGGATTTCTGTAGGCAGTGTGTTTTCCCTGGGCCTCACTGTAGCAACACTATCTCGCCAGGGCAACACTGCATGGCACTTCCTCTGCCAGGAGAGAGTAGCTGCTTTGTAGTTTGTGCTGGGAAACCTTGCTTTGGCAAGTGCGAATTGACCGCATTCAGGCAGAAAGAAAAGAGAATAGCAAGAGGCCTTTTCTCCCCGGCTGCTCTGCCAAGCCCTTCCAGCTCAAACTATGTCGTTGCTCCTCTGGAAGGATCCCTGCACCGCGGCGTAGTTTTTCCGAAGAAGCCCTGCGTTTGCAAGAGCAAATGAGGAATTCGTGGCAGGAAAGAGGAAGGAAAGAAAGTTTCTCTCCCTCTGCCTGCTTTGCTCAGAGGACTGGATGAAGTCAGGGAGTTCTCCCTTTCACTGAGAAACGTGCGGGCTGCTGTTGCCTGGGCGCTCTCTTCTTTGCAAAAGAGTCTGCAGTTCCACGCTTTGAACCGTGGAAAGGCGCCGGGCTCTGCTAAGATTTCCCCCGGCGCTTCGTTTGCCCTGGGCCAAAGCGGGCCTTCACAATAGCTGAACGCTAACACTGCATACTCGTTCCACTTCCAGAACCGGGCTACGGCGAGGCAGTTCTCCGGGGGAAAACGGCCCTTCGCGAAGGGCAGATCTGCCGAGCTCCTTGCGGGAAAGCGAAAGCAAAGGACGCTTTTCTCCCTCTAACCGCTTTCGTCAGAGGAACGGGGGAAGTCACAGTGTTCTTTCTCTCCCTGAGATACACACAATCTGACGTTGCCTCTGAGCTCCGTTGCTGGCAAGGAACTGAAAGTGACATACATTCCTGTGGGGAAACTCAGGGCTCTGCTAGGATTTCTCTAGGCAGTGTGTTTTCCCTGGGCCTCACTGTAGCAACACTATCTCGCCAGGGCAACACTGCATGGCACTTCCTCTGCCAGGAGAGTGCTGCTGCTTTGTAGTTTGTGCTGGGAAACCTTGCTTTGGCAAGTGCGAATTGACCGCATTCAGGCAGAAAGAAAAGAGAATAGCAAGAGGCCTTTTCTCCCCGGCTGCTCTGCCAAGCCCTTCCAGCTCAAACTATGTCGTTGCTCCTCTGGAAGGATCCCTGCACCGCGGCCTAGTTTTTCCGAAGAAGCCCTGCGTTTGCAAGAGCAAATGAGGAATTCGTGGCAGGAAAGAGGAAGGAAAGAAAGTTTCTCTCCCTCTGCCTGCTTTGCTCAGATGACTGGATGAAGTCAGGGAGTTCTCCCTTTCACTGAGAAACGTGTGGGCTGCTGTTGCCTGGGCGCTCTCTTCTTTGCAAAAGAGTCTGCAGTTCCACGCTTTGAACCGTGGAAAGGCGCCGGGCTCTGCTAAGATTTCCCCCGGCGCTTCGTTTGCCCTGGGCCAAAGCGAGCCTTCACAATAGCTGAACGCTAACACTGCATACTCGTTCCACTTCCAGAACCGGGCTACGGCGAGGCAGTTCTCCGGGGGAAAACGGCCCTTCGCGAAGGGCAGATCTGCCGAGCTCCTTGCGGGAAAGCGAAAGCAAAGGACGCTTTTCTCCCTCTAACCGCTTTCGTCAGAGGAACGGGGGAAGTCACAGTGTTCTTTCTCTCCCTGAGATACACACAATCTGACGTTGCCTCTGAGCTCCGTTGCTGGCAAGGAACTGAAAGTGACATACATTCCTGTGGGGAAACTCAGGGCTCTGCTAGGATTTCTCTAGGCAGTGTGTTTTCCCTGGGCCTCACTGTAGCAACACTATCTCGCCAGGGCAACACTGCATGGCACTTCCTCTGCCAGGAGAGAGCTGCTGCTTTGTAGTTTGTGCTGGGAAACCTTGCTTTGGCAAGTGCGAATTGACCGCATTCAGGCAGAAAGAAAAGAGAATAGCAAGAGGCCTTTTCTCCCCGGCTGCTCTGCCAAGCCCTTCCAGCTCAAACTATGTCGTTGCTCCTCTGGAAGGATCCCTGCACCGCGGCCTAGTTTTTCCGAAGAAGCCCTGCGTTTGCAAGAGCAAATGAGGAATTCGTGGCAGGAAAGAGGAAGGAAAGAAAGTTTCTCTCCCTCTGCCTGCTTTGCTCAGAGGACTGGATGAAGTCAGGGACTTCTCCCTTTCACTGAGAAACGTGCGGGCTGCTGTTGCCTGGGCGCTCTCTTCTTTGCAAAAGAGTCTGCAGTTCCACGCTTTGAACCGTGGAAAGGCGCCGGGCTCTGCTAAGATTTCCCCCGGCGCTTCGTTTGCCCTGGGCCAAAGCGAGCCTTCACAATAGCTGAACGCTAACACTGCATACTCGTTCCACTTCCAGAACCGGGCTACGGCGAGGCAGTTCTCCGGGGGAAAACGGCCCTTCGCGAAGGGCAGATCTGCCGAGCTCCTTGCGGGAAAGCGAAAGCAAAGGACGCTTTTCTCCCTCTAACCGCTTTCGTCAGAGGAACGGGGGAAGTCACACTGTTCTTTCTCTCCCTGAGATACACACATTCTGACGCTGCCCCTGAGCTCCGTTGCTGGCAAGGAACTGAAAGTGACATACATTCCTGTGGGGAAACTCAGGGCTCTGCTAGGATTTCTGTAGGCAGTGTGTTTTCCCTGGGCCTCACTGTAGCAACACTATCTCGCCAGGGCAACACTGCATGGCACTTCCTCTGCCAGGAGAGAGTAGCTGCTTTGTAGTTTGTGCTGGGAAACCTTGCTTTGGCAAGTGCGAATTGACCGCATTCAGGCAGAAAGAAAAGAGAATAGCAAGAGGCCTTTTCTCCCCGGCTGCTCTGCCAAGCCCTTCCAGCTCAAACTATGTCGTTGCTCCTCTGGAAGGATCCCTGCACCGCGGCGTAGTTTTTCCGAAGAAGCCCTGCGTTTGCAAGAGCAAATGAGGAATTCGTGGCAGGAAAGAGGAAGGAAAGAAAGTTTCTCTCCCTCTGCCTGCTTTGCTCAGAGGACTGGATGAAGTCAGGGAGTTCTCCCTTTCACTGAGAAACGTGCGGGCTGCTGTTGCCTGGGCGCTCTCTTCTTTGCAAAAGAGTCTGCAGTTCCACGCTTTGAACCGTGGAAAGGCGCCGGGCTCTGCTAAGATTTCCCCCGGCGCTTCGTTTGCCCTGGGCCAAAGCGGGCCTTCACAATAGCTGAACGCTAACACTGCATACTCGTTCCACTTCCAGAACCGGGCTACGGCGAGGCAGTTCTCCGGGGGAAAACGGCCCTTCGCGAAGGGCAGATCTGCCGAGCTCCTTGCGGGAAAGCGAAAGCAAAGGACGCTTTTCTCCCTCTAACCGCTTTCGTCAGAGGAACGGGGGAAGTCACAGTGTTCTTTCTCTCCCTGAGATACACACAATCTGACGTTGCCTCTGAGCTCCGTTGCTGGCAAGGAACTGAAAGTGACATACATTCCTGTGGGGAAACTCAGGGCTCTGCTAGGATTTCTCTAGGCAGTGTGTTTTCCCTGGGCCTCACTGTAGCAACACTATCTCGCCAGGGCAACACTGCATGGCACTTCCTCTGCCAGGAGAGTGCTGCTGCTTTGTAGTTTGTGCTGGGAAACCTTGCTTTGGCAAGTGCGAATTGACCGCATTCAGGCAGAAAGAAAAGAGAATAGCAAGAGGCCTTTTCTCCCCGGCTGCTCTGCCAAGCCCTTCCAGCTCAAACTATGTCGTTGCTCCTCTGGAAGGATCCCTGCACCGCGGCCTAGTTTTTCCGAAGAAGCCCTGCGTTTGCAAGAGCAAATGAGGAATTCGTGGCAGGAAAGAGGAAGGAAAGAAAGTTTCTCTCCCTCTGCCTGCTTTGCTCAGATGACTGGATGAAGTCAGGGAGTTCTCCCTTTCACTGAGAAACGTGTGGGCTGCTGTTGCCTGGGCGCTCTCTTCTTTGCAAAAGAGTCTGCAGTTCCACGCTTTGAACCGTGGAAAGGCGCCGGGCTCTGCTAAGATTTCCCCCGGCGCTTCGTTTGCCCTGGGCCAAAGCGAGCCTTCACAATAGCTGAACGCTAACACTGCATACTCGTTCCACTTCCAGAACCGGGCTACGGCGAGGCAGTTCTCCGGGGGAAAACGGCCCTTCGCGAAGGGCAGATCTGCCGAGCTCCTTGCGGGAAAGCGAAAGCAAAGGACGCTTTTCTCCCTCTAACCGCTTTCGTCAGAGGAACGGGGGAAGTCACAGTGTTCTTTCTCTCCCTGAGATACACACAATCTGACGTTGCCTCTGAGCTCCGTTGCTGGCAAGGAACTGAAAGTGACATACATTCCTGTGGGGAAACTCAGGGCTCTGCTAGGATTTCTCTAGGCAGTGTGTTTTCCCTGGGCCTCACTGTAGCAACACTATCTCGCCAGGGCAACACTGCATGGCACTTCCTCTGCCAGGAGAGAGCTGCTGCTTTGTAGTTTGTGCTGGGAAACCTTGCTTTGGCAAGTGCGAATTGACCGCATTCAGGCAGAAAGAAAAGAGAATAGCAAGAGGCCTTTTCTCCCCGGCTGCTCTGCCAAGCCCTTCCAGCTCAAACTATGTCGTTGCTCCTCTGGAAGGATCCCTGCACCGCGGCCTAGTTTTTCCGAAGAAGCCCTGCGTTTGCAAGAGCAAATGAGGAATTCGTGGCAGGAAAGAGGAAGGAAAGAAAGTTTCTCTCCCTCTGCCTGCTTTGCTCAGAGGACTGGATGAAGTCAGGGACTTCTCCCTTTCACTGAGAAACGTGCGGGCTGCTGTTGCCTGGGCGCTCTCTTCTTTGCAAAAGAGTCTGCAGTTCCACGCTTTGAACCGTGGAAAGGCGCCGGGCTCTGCTAAGATTTCCCCCGGCGCTTCGTTTGCCCTGGGCCAAAGCGAGCCTTCACAATAGCTGAACGCTAACACTGCATACTCGTTCCACTTCCAGAACCGGGCTACGGCGAGGCAGTTCTCCGGGGGAAAACGGCCCTTCGCGAAGGGCAGATCTGCCGAGCTCCTTGCGGGAAAGCGAAAGCAAAGGACGCTTTTCTCCCTCTAACCGCTTTCGTCAGAGGAATGGGGGAAGTCACAGTGTTCTTTCTCTCCCTGAGATACACACAATCTGACGTTGCCTCTGAGCTCCGTTGCTGGCAAGGAACTGAAAGTGACATACATTGCTGTGGGGCAACACAGGGCTCTGCTAGGATTTCTGTAGGCAGTGTGTTTTCCCTGGGCCTCACTGTAGCAACACTATCTCGCCAGGGCAACACTGCATGGCACTTCCTCTGCCAGGAGAGAGTAGCTGCTTTGTAGTTTGTGCTGGGAAACCTTGCTTTAGCAAGTGCGAATTGACCGCATTCAGGCAGAAAGAAAAGAGAATAGCAAGAGGCCTTTTCTCCCCGGCTGCTCTGCCAAGCCCTTCCAGCTCAAACTATGTCGTTGCTCCTCTGGAAGGATCCCTGCACCGCGGCGTAGTTTTTCCGAAGAAGCCCTGCGTTTGCAAGAGCAAACGAGGAATTCGTGGCAGGAAAGAGGAAGGAAAGAAAGTTTCTCTCCCTCTGCCTGCTTTGCTCAGAGGACTGGATGAAGTCAGGGACTTCTCCCTTTCACTGAGAAACGTGCGGGCTGCTGTTGCCTGGGCGCTCTCTTCTTTGCAAAAGAGTCTGCAGTTCAACGCTTTGAACCGTGGAAAGGCGCCGGGCTCTGCTAAGATTTCCCCCGGCGCTTCGTTTGCCCTGGGCCAAAGCGAGCCTTCACAATAGCTGAACCCTAACACTGCATACTCGTTCCACTTCCAGAACCGGGCTACGGCGAGGCAGTTCTCCGGGGGAAAACGGCCCTTCGCGAAGGGCAGATCTGCCGAGCTCATTGCGCGAAAGCGAAAGCAAAGGACGCTTTTCTCCCTCTAACCGCTTTCGTCAGAGCAACGGGGGAAGTCACAGTGTTCTTTCTCTCCCTGAGATACACACATTCTGACGCTGCCCCTGAGCTCCGTTGCTGGCAAGGAACTGAAAGTGACATACATTCCTGTGGGGAAACTCAGGGCTCTGCTAGGATTTCTGTAGGCAGTGTGTTTTCCCTGGGCCTCACTGTAGCAACACTATCTCGCCAGGGCAACACTGCATGGCACTTCCTCTGCCAGGAGGGAGCTGCTGCTTTGTAGTTTGTGCTGGGAAACCTTGCTTTGGCAAGTGCGAATTGACCGCATTCAGGCAGAAAGAAAAGAGAATAGCAAGAGGCCTTTTCTCCCCGGCTGCTCTGCCAAGCCCTTCCAGCTCAAACTATGTCGTTGCTCCTCTGGAAGGATCCCTGCACCGCGGCCTAGTTTTTCCGAAGAAGCCCTGCGTTTGCAAGAGCAAATGAGGAATTCGTGGCAGGAAAGAGGAAGGAAAGAAAGTTTCTCTCCCTCTGCCTGCTTTGCTCAGAGGACTGGATGAAGTCAGGGAGTTCTCCCTTTCACTGAGAAACGTGCGGGCTGCTGTTGCCTGGGCGCTCTCTTCTTTGCAAAAGAGTCTGCAGTTCCACGCTTTGAACCGTGGAAAGGCGCCGGGCTCTGCTAAGATTTCCCCCGGCGCTTCGTTTGCCCTGGGCCAAAGCGAGCCTTCACAATAGCTGAACGCTAACACTGCATACTCGTTCCACTTCCAGAACCGGGCTACGGCGAGGCAGTTCTCCGGGGGAAAACGGCCCTTCGCGAAGGGCAGATCTGCCGAGCTCCTTGCGGGAAAGCGAAAGCAAAGGACGCTTTTCTCCCTCTAACCGCTTTCGTCAGAGGAACGGGGGAAGTCACAGTGTTCTTTCTCTCCCTGAGATACACACAATCTGACGTTGCCTCTGAGCTCCGTTGCTGGCAAGGAACTGAAAGTGACATACATTCCTGTGGGGAAACTCAGGGCTCTGCTAGGATTTCTCTAGGCAGTGTGTTTTCCCTGGGCCTCACTGTAGCAACACTATCTCGCCAGGGCAACACTGCATGGCACTTCCTCTGCCAGGAGAGAGCTGCTGCTTTGTAGTTTGTGCTGGGAAACCTTGCTTTGGCAAGTGCGAATTGACCGCATTCAGGCAGAAAGAAAAGAGAATAGCAAGAGGCCTTTTCTCCCCGGCTGCTCTGCCAAGCCCTTCCAGCTCAAACTATGTCGTTGCTCCTCTGGAAGGATCCCTGCACCGCGGCCTAGTTTTTCCGAAGAAGCCCTGCGTTTGCAAGAGCAAATGAGGAATTCGTGGCAGGAAAGAGGAAGGAAAGAAAGTTTCTCTCCCTCTGCCTGCTTTGCTCAGAGGACTGGATGAAGTCAGGGACTTCTCCCTTTCACTGAGAAACGTGCGGGCTGCTGTTGCCTGGGCGCTCTCTTCTTTGCAAAAGAGTCTGCAGTTCCACGCTTTGAACCGTGGAAAGGCGCCGGGCTCTGCTAAGATTTCCCCCGGCGCTTCGTTTGCCCTGGGCCAAAGCGAGCCTTCACAATAGCTGAACGCTAACACTGCATACTCGTTCCACTTCCAGAACCGGGCTACGGCGAGGCAGTTCTCCGGGGGAAAACGGCCCTTCGCGAAGGGCAGATCTGCCGAGCTCCTTGCGGGAAAGCGAAAGCAAAGGACGCTTTTCTCCCTCTAACCGCTTTCGTCAGAGGAACGGGGGAAGTCACAGTGTTCTTTCTCTCCCTGAGATACACACAATCTGACGTTGCCTCTGAGCTCCGTTGCTGGCAAGGAACTGAAAGTGACATACATTCCTGTGGGGAAACTCAGGGCTCTGCTAGGATTTCTCTAGGCAGTGTGTTTTCCCTGGGCCTCACTGTAGCAACACTATCTCGCCAGGGCAACACTGCATGGCACTTCCTCTGCCAGGAGAGAGCTGCTGCTTTGTAGTTTGTGCTGGGAAACCTTGCTTTGGCAAGTGCGAATTGACCGCATTCAGGCAGAAAGAAAAGAGAATAGCAAGAGGCCTTTTCTCCCCGGCTGCTCTGCCAAGCCCTTCCAGCTCAAACTATGTCGTTGCTCCTCTGGAAGGATCCCTGCACCGCGGCCTAGTTTTTCCGAAGAAGCCCTGCGTTTGCAAGAGCAAATGAGGAATTCGTGGCAGGAAAGAGGAAGGAAAGAAAGTTTCTCTCCCTCTGCCTGCTTTGCTCAGAGGACTGGATGAAGTCAGGGACTTCTCCCTTTCACTGAGAAACGTGCGGGCTGCTGTTGCCTGGGCGCTCTCTTCTTTGCAAAAGAGTCTGCAGTTCCACGCTTTGAACCGTGGAAAGGCGCCGGGCTCTGCTAAGATTTCCCCCGGCGCTTCGTTTGCCCTGGGCCAAAGCGAGCCTTCACAATAGCTGAACGCTAACACTGCATACTCGTTCCACTTCCAGAACCGGGCTACGGCGAGGCAGTTCTCCGGGGGAAAACGGCCCTTCGCGAAGGGCAGATCTGCCGAGCTCCTTGCGGGAAAGCGAAAGCAAAGGACGCTTTTCTCCCTCTAACCGCTTTCGTCAGAGGAACGGGGGAAGTCACAGTGTTCTTTCTCTCCCTGAGATACACACAATCTGACGTTGCCTCTGAGCTCCGTTGCTGGCAAGGAACTGAAAGTGACATACATTCCTGTGGGGAAACTCAGGGCTCTGCTAGGATTTCTCTAGGCAGT
Organism: Elephas maximus indicus; assembly: GCF_024166365.1. Classification (NCBI taxonomy): domain Eukaryota; kingdom Metazoa; phylum Chordata; class Mammalia; order Proboscidea; family Elephantidae; genus Elephas; species Elephas maximus. The sequence goes on from NC_064831.1 coordinate 5,893,277, forward strand.
GTGTTTTCCCTGGGCCTCACTGTAGCAACACTATCTCGCCAGGGCAACACTGCATGGCACTTCCTCTGCCAGGAGGGAGCTGCTGCTTTGTAGTTTGTGCTGGGAAACCTTGCTTTGGCAAGTGCGAATTGACCGCATTCAGGCAGAAAGAAAAGAGAATAGCAAGAGGCCTTTTCTCCCCGGCTGCTCTGCCAAGCCCTTCCAGCTCAAACTATGTCGTTGCTCCTCTGGAAGGATCCCTGCACCGCGGCGTAGTTTTTCCGAAGAAGCCCTGCGTTTGCAAGAGCAAATGAGGAATTCGTGGCAGGAAAGAGGAAGGAAAGAAAGTTTCTCTCCCTCTGCCTGCTTTGCTCAGAGGACTGGATGAAGTCAGGGACTTCTCCCTTTCACTGAGAAACGTGCGGGCTGCTGTTGCCTGGGCGCTCTCTTCTTTGCAAAAGAGTCTGCAGTTCCACGCTTTGAACCGTGGAAAGGCGCCGGGCTCTGCTAAGATTTCCCCCGGCGCATCGTTTGCCCTGGGCCAAAGCGAGCCTTCACAATAGCTGAACGCTAACACTGCATACTCGTTCCACTTCCAGAACCGGGCTACGGCGAGGCAGTTCTCCGGGGGAAAACGGCCCTTCGCGAAGGGCAGATCTGCCGAGCTCCTTGCGGGAAAGCGAAAGCAAAGGACGCTTTTCTCCCTCTAACCGCTTTCGTCAGAGGAACGGGGGAAGTCACAGTGTTCTTTCTCTCCCTGAGATACACACAATCTGACGTTGCCTCTGAGCTCCGTTGCTGGCAAAGAACTGAAAGTGACATACATTCCTGTGGGGAAACACAGAGCTTTGCTAGGATTTCTCTAGGCAGTGTGTTTTCCCTGGGCCTCACTGTAGCAACACTGTCTCGCCAGGGCAGAACTGCATGGGATTTCCTCTGCCAGGAGAGAGCTGCTGCTTTGTAGTTAGTGCTGGGAAACCTTGCTTTGGCAAGTGCGAATTGACCGCATTCAGGCAGAAAGAAAAGAGAATAGCAAGAGGCCTTTTCTCCCCGGCTGCTCTGCCAAGCCCTTCCAGCTCAAACTATGTCGTTGCTCCTCTGGAAGGATCCCTGCACCGCGGCGTAGTTTTTCCGAAGAAGCCCTGCGTTTGCAAGAGCAAACGAGGAATTCGTGGCAGGAAAGAGGAAGGAAAGAAAGTTTCTCTCCCTCTGCCTGCTTTGCTCAGAGGACTGGATGAAGTCAGGGAGTTCTCCCTTTCACTGAGAAACGTGCGGGCTGCTGTTGCCTGGGCGCTCTCTTCTTTGCAAAAGAGTCTGCAGTTCCACGCTTTGAACCGTGGAAAGGCGCCGGGCTCTGCTAAGATTTCCCCCGGCGCTTCGTTTGCCCTGGGCCAAAGCGAGCCTTCACAATAGCTGAACGCTAACACTGCATACTCGTTCCACTTCCAGAACCGGGCTACGGCGAGGCAGTTCTCCGGGGGAAAACGGCCCTTCGCGAAGGGCAGATCTGCCGAGCTCATTGCGCGAAAGCGAAAGCAAAGGACGCTTTTCTCCCTCTAACCGCTTTCGTCAGAGCAACGGGGGAAGTCACAGTGTTCTTTCTCTCCCTGAGATACACACATTCTGACGCTGCCCCTGAGCTCCGTTGCTGGCAAGGAACTGAAAGTGACATACATTCCTGTGGGGAAACTCAGGGCTCTGCTAGGATTTCTGTAGGCAGTGTGTTTTCCCTGGGCCTCACTGTAGCAACACTATCTCGCCAGGGCAACACTGCATGGCACTTCCTCTGCCAGGAGGGAGCTGCTGCTTTGTAGTTTGTGCTGGGAAACCTTGCTTTGGCAAGTGCCAATTGACCGCATTCAGGCAGAAAGAAAAGAGAATAGCAAGAGGCCTTTTCTCCCCGGCTGCTCTGCCAAGCCCTTCCAGCTCAAACTATGTCGTTGCTCCTCTGGAAGGATCCCTGCACCGCGGCCTAGTTTTTCCGAAGAAGCCCTGCGTTTGCAAGAGCAAATGAGGAATTCGTGGCAGGAAAGAGGAAGGAAAGAAAGTTTCTCTCCCTCTGCCTGCTTTGCTCAGAGGACTGGATGAAGTCAGGGACTTCTCCCTTTCACTGAGAAACGTGCGGGCTGCTGTTGCCTGGGCGCTCTCTTCTTTGCAAAAGAGTCTGCAGTTCCACGCTTTGAACCGTGGAAAGGCGCCGGGCTCTGCTAAGATTTCCCCCGGCGCTTCGTTTGCCCTGGGCCAAAGCGAGCCTTCACAATAGCTGAACGCTAACACTGCATACTCGTTCCACTTCCAGAACCGGGCTACGGCGAGGCAGTTCTCCGGGGGAAAACGGCCCTTCGCGAAGGGCAGATCTGCCGAGCTCCTTGCGGGAAAGCGAAAGCAAAGGACGCTTTTCTCCCTCTAACCGCTTTCGTCAGAGGAACGGGGGAAGTCACAGTGTTCTTTCTCTCCCTGAGATACACACATTCTGACGCTGCCCCTGAGCTCCGTTGCTGGCAAGGAACTGAAAGTGACATACATTCCTGTGGGGAAACTCAGGGCTCTGCTAGGATTTCTCTAGGCAGTGTGTTTTCCCTGGGCCTCACTGTAGCAACACTATCTCGCCAGGGCAACACTGCATGGCACTTCCTCTGCCAGGAGGGAGCTGCTGCTTTGTAGTTTGTGCTGGGAAACCTTGCTTTGGCAAGTGCGAATTGACCGCATTCAGGCAGAAAGAAAAGAGAATAGCAAGAGGCCTTTTCTCCCCGGCTGCTCTGCCAAGCCCTTCCAGCTCAAACTATGTCGTTGCTCCTCTGGAAGGATCCCTGCACCGCGGCGTAGTTTTTCCGAAGAAGCCCTGCGTTTGCAAGAGCAAATGAGGAATTCGTGGCAGGAAAGAGGAAGGAAAGAAAGTTTCTCTCCCTCTGCCTGCTTTGCTCAGAGGACTGGATGAAGTCAGGGACTTCTCCCTTTCACTGAGAAACGTGCGGGCTGCTGTTGCCTGGGCGCTCTCTTCTTTGCAAAAGAGTCTGCAGTTCCACGCTTTGAACCGTGGAAAGGCGCCGGGCTCTGCTAAGATTTCCCCCGGCGCTTCGTTTGCCCTGGGCCAAAGCGAGCCTTCACAATAGCTGAACGCTAACACTGCATACTCGTTCCACTTCCAGAACCGGGCTACGGCGAGGCAGTTCTCCGGGGGAAAACGGCCCTTCGCGAAGGGCAGATCTGCCGAGCTCCTTGCGGGAAAGCGAAAGCAAAGGACGCTTTTCTCCCTCTAACCGCTTTCGTCAGAGGAACGGGGGAAGTCACAGTGTTCTTTCTCTCCCTGAGATACACACAATCTGACGTTGCCTCTGAGCTCCGTTGCTGGCAAGGAACTGAAAGTGACATACATTCCTGTGGGGAAACTCAGGGCTCTGCTAGGATTTCTCTAGGCAGTGTGTTTTCCCTGGGCCTCACTGTAGCAACACTATCTCGCCAGGGCAACACTGCATGGCACTTCCTCTGCCAGGAGAGAGCTGCTGCTTTGTAGTTTGTGCTGGGAAACCTTGCTTTGGCAAGTGCGAATTGACCGCATTCAGGCAGAAAGAAAAGAGAATAGCAAGAGGCCTTTTCTCCCCGGCTGCTCTGCCAAGCCCTTCCAGCTCAAACTATGTCGTTGCTCCTCTGGAAGGATCCCTGCACCGCGGCCTAGTTTTTCCGAAGAAGCCCTGCGTTTGCAAGAGCAAATGAGGAATTCGTGGCAGGAAAGAGGAAGGAAAGAAAGTTTCTCTCCCTCTGCCTGCTTTGCTCAGAGGACTGGATGAAGTCAGGGACTTCTCCCTTTCACTGAGAAACGTGCGGGCTGCTGTTGCCTGGGCGCTCTCTTCTTTGCAAAAGAGTCTGCAGTTCCACGCTTTGAACCGTGGAAAGGCGCCGGGCTCTGCTAAGATTTCCCCCGGCGCTTCGTTTGCCCTGGGCCAAAGCGAGCCTTCACAATAGCTGAACGCTAACACTGCATACTCGTTCCACTTCCAGAACCGGGCTACGGCGAGGCAGTTCTCCGGGGGAAAACGGCCCTTCGCGAAGGGCAGATCTGCCGAGCTCCTTGCGGGAAAGCGAAAGCAAAGGACGCTTTTCTCCCTCTAACCGCTTTCGTCAGAGGAATGGGGGAAGTCACAGTGTTCTTTCTCTCCCTGAGATACACACAATCTGACGTTGCCTCTGAGCTCCGTTGCTGGCAAGGAACTGAAAGTGACATACATTGCTGTGGGGCAACACAGGGCTCTGCTAGGATTTCTGTAGGCAGTGTGTTTTCCCTGGGCCTCACTGTAGCAACACTATCTCGCCAGGGCAACACTGCATGGCACTTCCTCTGCCAGGAGAGAGTAGCTGCTTTGTAGTTTGTGCTGGGAAACCTTGCTTTAGCAAGTGCGAATTGACCGCATTCAGGCAGAAAGAAAAGAGAATAGCAAGAGGCCTTTTCTCCCCGGCTGCTCTGCCAAGCCCTTCCAGCTCAAACTATGTCGTTGCTCCTCTGGAAGGATCCCTGCACCGCGGCCTAGTTTTTCCGAAGAAGCCCTGCGTTTGCAAGAGCAAATGAGGAATTCGTGGCAGGAAAGAGGAAGGAAAGAAAGTTTCTCTCCCTCTGCCTGCTTTGCTCAGAGGACTGGATGAAGTCAGGGACTTCTCCCTTTCACTGAGAAACGTGCGGGCTGCTGTTGCCTGGGCGCTCTCTTCTTTGCAAAAGAGTCTGCAGTTCCACGCTTTGAACCGTGGAAAGGCGCCGGGCTCTGCTAAGATTTCCCCCGGCGCTTCGTTTGCCCTGGGCCAAAGCGAGCCTTCACAATAGCTGAACGCTAACACTGCATACTCGTTCCACTTCCAGAACCGGGCTACGGCGAGGCAGTTCTCCGGGGGAAAACGGCCCTTCGCGAAGGGCAGATCTGCCGAGCTCCTTGCGGGAAAGCGAAAGCAAAGGACGCTTTTCTCCCTCTAACCGCTTTCGTCAGAGGAACGGGGGAAGTCACAGTGTTCTTTCTCTCCCTGAGATACACACAATCTGACGTTGCCTCTGAGCTCCGTTGCTGGCAAGGAACTGAAAGTGACATACATTGCTGTGGGGCAACACAGGGCTCTGCTAGGATTTCTGTAGGCAGTGTGTTTTCCCTGGGCCTCACTGTAGCAACACTATCTCGCCAGGGCAACACTGCATGGCACTTCCTCTGCCAGGAGAGAGTAGCTGCTTTGTAGTTTGTGCTGGGAAACCTTGCTTTAGCAAGTGCGAATTGACCGCATTCAGGCAGAAAGAAAAGAGAATAGCAAGAGGCCTTTTCTCCCCGGCTGCTCTGCCAAGCCCTTCCAGCTCAAACTATGTCGTTGCTCCTCTGGAAGGATCCCTGCACCGCGGCCTAGTTTTTCCGAAGAAGCCCTGCGTTTGCAAGAGCAAATGAGGAATTCGTGGCAGGAAAGAGGAAGGAAAGAAAGTTTCTCTCCCTCTGCCTGCTTTGCTCAGAGGACTGGATGAAGTCAGGGACTTCTCCCTTTCACTGAGAAACGTGCGGGCTGCTGTTTCCTGGGCGCTCTCTTCTTTGCAAAAGAGTCTGCAGTTCCACGCTTTGAACCGTGGAAAGGCGCCGGGCTCTGCTAAGATTTCCCCCGGCGCTTCGTTTGCCCTGGGCCAAAGCGAGCCTTCACAATAGCTGAACCCTAACACTGCATACTCGTTCCACTTCCAGAACCGGGCTACGGCGAGGCAGTTCTCCGGGGGAAAACGGCCCTTCGCGAAGGGCAGATCTGCCGAGCTCCTTGCGGGAAAGCGAAAGCAAAGGACGCTTTTCTCCCTCTAACCGCTTTCGTCAGAGGAACGGGGGAAGTCACAGTGTTCTTTCTCTCCCTGAGATACACACAATCTGACGTTGCCTCTGAGCTCCGTTGCTGGCAAGGAACTGAAAGTGACATACATTGCTGTGGGGAAACACAGGGCTCTGCTAGGATTTCTGTAGGCAGTGTGTTTTCCCTGGGCCTCACTGTAGCAACACTATCTCGCCAGGGCAACACTGCATGGCACTTCCTCTGCCAGGAGAGAGTCGCTGCTTTGTAGTTTGTGCTGGGAAACCTTGCTTTGGCAAGTGCGAATTGACCGCATTCAGGCAGAAAGAAAAGAGAATAGCAAGAGGCCTTTTCTCCCCGGCTGCTCTGCCAAGCCCTTCCAGCTCAAACTATGTCGTTGCTCCTCTGGAAGGATCCCTGCACCGCGGCGTAGTTTTTCCGAAGAAGCCCTGCGTTTGCGAGAGCAAATGAGGAATTCGTGGCAGGAAAGAGGAAGGAAAGAAAGTTTCTCTCCCTCTGCCTGCTTTGCTCAGAGGACTGGATGAAGTCAGGGACTTCTCCCTTTCACTGAGAAACGTGCGGGCTGCTGTTGCCTGGGCGCTCTCTTCTTTGCAAAAGAGTCTGCAGTTCCACGCTTTGAACCGTGGAAAGGCGCCGGGCTCTGCTAAGATTTCCCCCGGCGCTTCGTTTGCCCTGGGCCAAAGCGAGCCTTCACAATAGCTGAACGCTAACACTGCATACTCGTTCCACTTCCAGAACCGGGCTACGGCGAGGCAGTTCTCCGGGGGAAAACGGCCCTTCGCGAAGGGCAGATCTGCCGAGCTCCTTGCGGGAAAGCGAAAGCAAAGGACGCTTTTCTCCCTCTAACCGCTTTCGTCAGAGGAACGGGGGAAGTCACAGTGTTCTTTCTCTCCCTGAGATACACACATTCTGACGCTGCCCCTGAGCTCCGTTGCTGGCAAGGAACTGAAAGTGACATACATTCCTGTGGGGAAACTCAGGGCTCTGCTAGGATTTCTGTAGGCAGTGTGTTTTCCCTGGGCCTCACTGTAGCAACACTATCTCGCCAGGGCAACACTGCATGGCACTTCCTCTGCCAGGAGGGAGCTGCTGCTTTGTAGTTTGTGCTGGGAAACCTTGCTTTGGCAAGTGCGAATTGACCGCATTCAGGCAGAAAGAAAAGAGAATAGCAAGAGGCCTTTTCTCCCCGGCTGCTCTGCCAAGCCCTTCCAGCTCAAACTATGTCGTTGCTCCTCTGGAAGGATCCCTGCACCGCGGCCTAGTTTTTCCGAAGAAGCCCTGCGTTTGCAAGAGCAAATGAGGAATTCGTGGCAGGAAAGAGGAAGGAAAGAAAGTTTCTCTCCCTCTGCCTGCTTTGCTCAGAGGACTGGATGAAGTCAGGGACTTCTCCCTTTCACTGAGAAACGTGCGGGCTGCTGTTGCCTGGGCGCTCTCTTCTTTGCAAAAGAGTCTGCAGTTCCACGCTTTGAACCGTGGAAAGGCGCCGGGCTCTGCTAAGATTTCCCCCGGCGCTTCGTTTGCCCTGGGCCAAAGCGAGCCTTCACAATAGCTGAACCCTAACACTGCATACTCGTTCCACTTCCAGAACCGGGCTACGGCGAGGCAGTTCTCCGGGGGAAAACGGCCCTTCGCGAAGGGCAGATCTGCCGAGCTCCTTGCGGGAAAGCGAAAGCAAAGGACGCTTTTCTCCCTCTAACCGCTTTCGTCAGAGGAACGGGGGAAGTCACAGTGTTCTTTCTCTCCCTGAGATACACACATTCTGACGCTGCCCCTGAGCTCCGTTGCTGGCAAGGAACTGAAAGTGACATACATTCCTGTGGGGAAACTCAGGGCTCTGCTAGGATTTCTGTAGGCAGTGTGTTTTCCCTGGGCCTCACTGTAGCAACACTATCTCGCCAGGGCAACACTGCATGGCACTTCCTCTGCCAGGAGGGAGCTGCTGCTTTGTAGTTTGTGCTGGGAAACCTTGCTTTGGCAAGTGCCAATTGACCGCATTCAGGCAGAAAGAAAAGAGAATAGCAAGAGGCCTTTTCTCCCCGGCTGCTCTGCCAAGCCCTTCCAGCTCAAACTATGTCGTTGCTCCTCTGGAAGGATCCCTGCACCGCGGCCTAGTTTTTCCGAAGAAGCCCTGCGTTTGCAAGAGCAAATGAGGAATTCGTGGCAGGAAAGAGGAAGGAAAGAAAGTTTCTCTCCCTCTGCCTGCTTTGCTCAGAGGACTGGATGAAGTCAGGGACTTCTCCCTTTCACTGAGAAACGTGCGGGCTGCTGTTGCCTGGGCGCTCTCTTCTTTGCAAAAGAGTCTGCAGTTCCACGCTTTGAACCGTGGAAAGGCGCCGGGCTCTGCTAAGATTTCCCCCGGCGCTTCGTTTGCCCTGGGCCAAAGCGAGCCTTCACAATAGCTGAACGCTAACACTGCATACTCGTTCCACTTCCAGAACCGGGCTACGGCGAGGCAGTTCTCCGGGGGAAAACGGCCCTTCGCGAAGGGCAGATCTGCCGAGCTCCTTGCGGGAAAGCGAAAGCAAAGGACGCTTTTCTCCCTCTAACCGCTTTCGTCAGAGGAACGGGGGAAGTCACAGTGTTCTTTCTCTCCCTGAGATACACACAATCTGACGTTGCCTCTGAGCTCCGTTGCTGGCAAGGAACTGAAAGTGACATACATTCCTGTGGGGAAACTCAGGGCTCTGCTAGGATTTCTCTAGGCAGTGTGTTTTCCCTGGGCCTCACTGTAGCAACACTATCTCGCCAGGGCAACACTGCATGGCACTTCCTCTGCCAGGAGAGAGCTGCTGCTTTGTAGTTTGTGCTGGGAAACCTTGCTTTGGCAAGTGCGAATTGACCGCATTCAGGCAGAAAGAAAAGAGAATAGCAAGAGGCCTTTTCTCCCCGGCTGCTCTGCCAAGCCCTTCCAGCTCAAACTATGTCGTTGCTCCTCTGGAAGGATCCCTGCACCGCGGCCTAGTTTTTCCGAAGAAGCCCTGCGTTTGCAAGAGCAAATGAGGAATTCGTGGCAGGAAAGAGGAAGGAAAGAAAGTTTCTCTCCCTCTGCCTGCTTTGCTCAGAGGACTGGATGAAGTCAGGGACTTCTCCCTTTCACTGAGAAACGTGCGGGCTGCTGTTGCCTGGGCGCTCTCTTCTTTGCAAAAGAGTCTGCAGTTCCACGCTTTGAACCGTGGAAAGGCGCCGGGCTCTGCTAAGATTTCCCCCGGCGCTTCGTTTGCCCTGGGCCAAAGCGAGCCTTCACAATAGCTGAACGCTAACACTGCATACTCGTTCCACTTCCAGAACCGGGCTACGGCGAGGCAGTTCTCCGGGGGAAAACGGCCCTTCGCGAAGGGCAGATCTGCCGAGCTCCTTGCGGGAAAGCGAAAGCAAAGGACGCTTTTCTCCCTCTAACCGCTTTCGTCAGAGGAATGGGGGAAGTCACAGTGTTCTTTCTCTCCCTGAGATACACACAATCTGACGTTGCCTCTGAGCTCCGTTGCTGGCAAGGAACTGAAAGTGACATACATTGCTGTGGGGCAACACAGGGCTCTGCTAGGATTTCTGTAGGCAGTGTGTTTTCCCTGGGCCTCACTGTAGCAACACTATCTCGCCAGGGCAACACTGCATGGCACTTCCTCTGCCAGGAGAGAGTAGCTGCTTTGTAGTTTGTGCTGGGAAACCTTGCTTTAGCAAGTGCGAATTGACCGCATTCAGGCAGAAAGAAAAGAGAATAGCAAGAGGCCTTTTCTCCCCGGCTGCTCTGCCAAGCCCTTCCAGCTCAAACTATGTCGTTGCTCCTCTGGAAGGATCCCTGCACCGCGGCCTAGTTTTTCCGAAGAAGCCCTGCGTTTGCAAGAGCAAATGAGGAATTCGTGGCAGGAAAGAGGAAGGAAAGAAAGTTTCTCTCCCTCTGCCTGCTTTGCTCAGAGGACTGGATGAAGTCAGGGACTTCTCCCTTTCACTGAGAAACGTGCGGGCTGCTGTTGCCTGGGCGCTCTCTTCTTTGCAAAAGAGTCTGCAGTTCCACGCTTTGAACCGTGGAAAGGCGCCGGGCTCTGCTAAGATTTCCCCCGGCGCTTCGTTTGCCCTGGGCCAAAGCGAGCCTTCACAATAGCTGAACGCTAACACTGCATACTCGTTCCACTTCCAGAACCGGGCTACGGCGAGGCAGTTCTCCGGGGGAAAACGGCCCTTCGCGAAGGGCAGATCTGCCGAGCTCCTTGCGGGAAAGCGAAAGCAAAGGACGCTTTTCTCCCTCTAACCGCTTTCGTCAGAGGAACGGGGGAAGTCACAGTGTTCTTTCTCTCCCTGAGATACACACATTCTGACGCTGCCCCTGAGCTCCGTTGCTGGCAAGGAACTGAAAGTGACATACATTCCTGTGGGGAAACTCAGGGCTCTGCTAGGATTTCTGTAGGCAGTGTGTTTTCCCTGGGCCTCACTGTAGCAACACTATCTCGCCAGGGCAACACTGCATGGCACTTCCTCTGCCAGGAGGGAGCTGCTGCTTTGTAGTTTGTGCTGGGAAACCTTGCTTTGGCAAGTGCGAATTGACCGCATTCAGGCAGAAAGAAAAGAGAATAGCAAGAGGCCTTTTCTCCCCGGCTGCTCTGCCAAGCCCTTCCAGCTCAAACTATGTCGTTGCTCCTCTGGAAGGATCCCTGCACCGCGGCCTAGTTTTTCCGAAGAAGCCCTGCGTTTGCAAGAGCAAATGAGGAATTCGTGGCAGGAAAGAGGAAGGAAAGAAAGTTTCTCTCCCTCTGCCTGCTTTGCTCAGAGGACTGGATGAAGTCAGGGACTTCTCCCTTTCACTGAGAAACGTGCGGGCTGCTGTTGCCTGGGCGCTCTCTTCTTTGCAAAAGAGTCTGCAGTTCCACGCTTTGAACCGTGGAAAGGCGCCGGGCTCTGCTAAGATTTCCCCCGGCGCTTCGTTTGCCCTGGGCCAAAGCGAGCCTTCACAATAGCTGAACCCTAACACTGCATACTCGTTCCACTTCCAGAACCGGGCTACGGCGAGGCAGTTCTCGGGGGAAAACGGCCCTTCGCGAAGGGCAGATCTGCCGAGCTCCTTGCGGGAAAGCGAAAGCAAAGGACGCTTTTCTCCCTCTAACCGCTTTCGTCAGAGGAACGGGGGAAGTCACAGTGTTCTTTCTCTCCCTGAGATACACACAATCTGACGTTGCCTCTGAGCTCCGTTGCTGGCAAGGAACTGAAAGTGACATACATTGCTGTGGGGAAACACAGGGCTCTGCTAGGATTTCTGTAGGCAGTGTGTTTTCCCTGGGCCTCACTGTAGCAACACTATCTCGCCAGGGCAACACTGCATGGCACTTCCTCTGTCAGGAGAGAGTCGCTGCTTTGTAGTTTGTGCTGGGAAACCTTGCTTTGGCAAGTGCGAATTGACCGCATTCAGGCAGAAAGAAAAGAGAATAGCAAGAGGCCTTTTCTCCCCGGCTGCTCTGCCAAGCCCTTCCAGCTCAAACTATGTCGTTGCTCCTCTGGAAGGATCCCTGCACCGCGGCCTAGTTTTTCCGAAGAAGCCCTGCGTTTGCAAGAGCAAATGAGGAATTCGTGGCAGGAAAGAGGAAGGAAAGAAAGTTTCTCTCCCTCTGCCTGCTTTGCTCAGAGGACTGGATGAAGTCAGGGACTTCTCCCTTTCACTGAGAAACGTGCGGGCTGCTGTTGCCTGGGCGCTCTCTTCTTTGCAAAAGAGTCTGCAGTTCCACGCTTTGAACCGTGGAAAGGCGCCGGGCTCTGCTAAGATTTCCCCCGGCGCTTCGTTTGCCCTGGGCCAAAGCGAGCCTTCACAATAGCTGAACGCTAACACTGCATACTCGTTCCACTTCCAGAACCGGGCTACGGCGAGGCAGTTCTCCGGGGGAAAACGGCCCTTCGCGAAGGGCAGATCTGCCGAGCTCCTTGCGGGAAAGCGAAAGCAAAGGACGCTTTTCTCCCTCTAACCGCTTTCGTCAGAGGAACGGGGGAAGTCACAGTGTTCTTTCTCTCCCTGAGATACACACATTCTGACGCTGCCCCTGAGCTCCGTTGCTGGCAAGGAACTGAAAGTGACATACATTCCTGTGGGGAAACTCAGGGCTCTGCTAGGATTTCTGTAGGCAGTGTGTTTTCCCTGGGCCTCACTGTAGCAACACTATCTCGCCAGGGCAACACTGCATGGCACTTCCTCTGCCAGGAGGGAGCTGCTGCTTTGTAGTTTGTGCTGGGAAACCTTGCTTTGGCAAGTGCGAATTGACCGCATTCAGGCAGAAAGAAAAGAGAATAGCAAGAGGCCTTTTCTCCCCGGCTGCTCTGCCAAGCCCTTCCAGCTCAAACTATGTCGTTGCTCCTCTGGAAGGATCCCTGCACCGCGGCCTAGTTTTTCCGAAGAAGCCCTGCGTTTGCAAGAGCAAATGAGGAATTCGTGGCAGGAAAGAGGAAGGAAAGAAAGTTTCTCTCCCTCTGCCTGCTTTGCTCAGAGGACTGGATGAAGTCAGGGACTTCTCCCTTTCACTGAGAAACGTGCGGGCTGCTGTTGCCTGGGCGCTCTCTTCTTTGCAAAAGAGTCTGCAGTTCCACGCTTTGAACCGTGGAAAGGCGCCGGGCTCTGCTAAGATTTCCCCCGGCGCTTCGTTTGCCCTGGGCCAAAGCGAGCCTTCACAATAGCTGAACGCTAACACTGCATACTCGTTCCACTTCCAGAACCGGGCTACGGCGAGGCAGTTCTCCGGGGGAAAACGGCCCTTCGCGAAGGGCAGATCTGCCGAGCTCCTTGCGGGAAAGCGAAAGCAAAGGACGCTTTTCTCCCTCTAACCGCTTTCGTCAGAGGAACGGGGGAAGTCACAGTGTTCTTTCTCTCCCTGAGATACACACAATCTGACGTTGCCTCTGAGCTCCGTTGCTGGCAAGGAACTGAAAGTGACATACATTGCTGTGGGGAAACACAGGGCTCTGCTAGGATTTCTGTAGGCAGTGTGTTTTCCCTGGGCCTCACTGTAGCAACACTATCTCGCCAGGGCAACACTGCATGGCACTTCCTCTGCCAGGAGAGAGCTGCTGCTTTGTAGTTTGTGCTGGGAAACCTTGCTTTGGCAAGTGCGAATTGACCGCATTCAGGCAGAAAGAAAAGAGAATAGCAAGAGGCCTTTTCTCCCCGGCTGCTCTGCCAAGCCCTTCCAGCTCAAACTATGTCGTTGCTCCTCTGGAAGGATCCCTGCACCGCGGCCTAGTTTTTCCGAAGAAGCCCTGCGTTTGCAAGAGCAAATGAGGAATTCGTGGCAGGAAAGAGGAAGGAAAGAAAGTTTCTCTCCCTCTGCCTGCTTTGCTCAGAGGACTGGATGAAGTCAGGGACTTCTCCCTTTCACTGAGAAACGTGCGGGCTGCTGTTGCCTGGGCGCTCTCTTCTTTGCAAAAGAGTCTGCAGTTCCACGCTTTGAACCGTGGAAAGGCGCCGGGCTCTGCTAAGATTTCCCCCGGCGCTTCGTTTGCCCTGGGCCAAAGCGAGCCTTCACAATAGCTGAACCCTAACACTGCATACTCGTTCCACTTCCAGAACCGGGCTACGGCGAGGCAGTTCTCCGGGGGAAAACGGCCCTTCGCGAAGGGCAGATCTGCCGAGCTCCTTGCGGGAAAGCGAAAGCAAAGGACGCTTTTCTCCCTCTAACCGCTTTCGTCAGAGGAACGGGGGAAGTCACAGTGTTCTTTCTCTCCCTGAGATACACACATTCTGACGCTGCCCCTGAGCTCCGTTGCTGGCAAGGAACTGAAAGTGACATACATTCCGGTGGGGAAACTCAGGGCTCTGCTAGGATTTCTGTAGGCAGTGTGTTTTCCCTGGGCCTCACTGTAGCAACACTATCTCGCCAGGGCAACACTGCATGGCACTTCCTCTGCCAGGAGGGAGCTGCTGCTTTGTAGTTTGTGCTGGGAAACCTTGCTTTGGCAAGTGCGAATTGACCGCATTCAGGCAGAAAGAAAAGAGAATAGCAAGAGGCCTTTTCTCCCCGGCTGCTCTGCCAAGCCCTTCCAGCTCAAACTATGTCGTTGCTCCTCTGGAAGGATCCCTGCACCGCGGCCTAGTTTTTCCGAAGAAGCCCTGCGTTTGCAAGAGCAAATGAGGAATTCGTGGCAGGAAAGAGGAAGGAAAGAAAGTTTCTCTCCCTCTGCCTGCTTTGCTCAGAGGACTGGATGAAGTCAGGGACTTCTCCCTTTCACTGAGAAACGTGCGGGCTGCTGTTGCCTGGGCGCTCTCTTCTTTGCAAAAGAGTCTGCAGTTCCACGCTTTGAACCGTGGAAAGGCGCCGGGCTCTGCTAAGATTTCCCCCGGCGCTTCGTTTGCCCTGGGCCAAAGCGAGCCTTCACAATAGCTGAACGCTAACACTGCATACTCGTTCCACTTCCAGAACCGGGCTACGGCGAGGCAGTTCTCCGGGGGAAAACGGCCCTTCGCGAAGGGCAGATCTGCCGAGCTCCTTGCGGGAAAGCGAAAGCAAAGGACGCTTTTCTCCCTCTAACCGCTTTCGTCAGAGGAACGGGGGAAGTCACAGTGTTCTTTCTCTCCCTGAGATACACACAATCTGACGTTGCCTCTGAGCTCCGTTGCTGGCAAGGAACTGAAAGTGACATACATTGCTGTGGGGAAACACAGGGCTCTGCTAGGATTTCTGTAGGCAGTGTGTTTTCCCTGGGCCTCACTGTAGCAACACTATCTCGCCAGGGCAACACTGCATGGCACTTCCTCTGCCAGGAGAGAGCTGCTGCTTTGTAGTTTGTGCTGGGAAACCTTGCTTTGGCAAGTGCGAATTGACCGCATTCAGGCAGAAAGAAAAGAATAGCAAGAGGCCTTTTCTCCCCGGCTGCTCTGCCAAGCCCTTCCAGCTCAAACTATGTCGTTGCTCCTCTGGAAGGATCCCTGCACCGCGGCCTAGTTTTTCCGAAGAAGCCCTGCGTTTGCAAGAGCAAATGAGGAATTCGTGGCAGGAAAGAGGAAGGAAAGAAAGTTTCTCTCCCTCTGCCTGCTTTGCTCAGAGGACTGGATGAAGTCAGGGACTTCTCCCTTTCACTGAGAAACGTGCGGGCTGCTGTTGCCTGGGCGCTCTCTTCTTTGCAAAAGAGTCTGCAGTTCCACGCTTTGAACCGTGGAAAGGCGCCGGGCTCTGCTAAGATTTCCCCCGGCGCTTCGTTTGCCCTGGGCCAAAGCGAGCCTTCACAATAGCTGAACGCTAACACTGCATACTCGTTCCACTTCCAGAACCGGGCTACGGCGAGGCAGTTCTCCGGGGGAAAACGGCCCTTCGCGAAGGGCAGATCTGCCGAGCTCCTTGCGGGAAAGCGAAAGCAAAGGACGCTTTTCTCCCTCTAACCGCTTTCGTCAGAGGAACGGGGGAAGTCACAGTGTTCTTTCTCTCCCTGAGATACACACATTCTGACGCTGCCCCTGAGCTCCGTTGCTGGCAAGGAACTGAAAGTGACATACATTCCTGTGGGGAAACTCAGGGCTCTGCTAGGATTTCTGTAGGCAGTGTGTTTTCCCTGGGCCTCACTGTAGCAACACTATCTCGCCAGGGCAACACTGCATGGCACTTCCTCTGCCAGGAGGGAGCTGCTGCTTTGTAGTTTGTGCTGGGAAACCTTGCTTTGGCAAGTGCGAATTGACCGCATTCAGGCAGAAAGAAAAGAGAATAGCAAGAGGCCTTTTCTCCCCGGCTGCTCTGCCAAGCCCTTCCAGCTCAAACTATGTCGTTGCTCCTCTGGAAGGATCCCTGCACCGCGGCCTAGTTTTTCCGAAGAAGCCCTGCGTTTGCAAGAGCAAATGAGGAATTCGTGGCAGGAAAGAGGAAGGAAAGAAAGTTTCTCTCCCTCTGCCTGCTTTGCTCAGAGGACTGGATGAAGTCAGGGACTTCTCCCTTTCACTGAGAAACGTGCGGGCTGCTGTTGCCTGGGCGCTCTCTTCTTTGCAAAAGAGTCTGCAGTTCCACGCTTTGAACCGTGGAAAGGCGCCGGGCTCTGCTAAGATTTCCCCCGGCGCTTCGTTTGCCCTGGGCCAAAGCGAGCCTTCACAATAGCTGAACGCTAACACTGCATACTCGTTCCACTTCCAGAACCGGGCTACGGCGAGGCAGTTCTCCGGGGGAAAACGGCCCTTCGCGAAGGGCAGATCTGCCGAGCTCCTTGCGGGAAAGCGAAAGCAAAGGACGCTTTTCTCCCTCTAACCGCTTTCGTCAGAGGAACGGGGGAAGTCACAGTGTTCTTTCTCTCCCTGAGATACACACAATCTGACGTTGCCTCTGAGCTCCGTTGCTGGCAAGGAACTGAAAGTGACATACATTGCTGTGGGGAAACACAGGGCTCTGCTAGGATTTCTGTAGGCAGTGTGTTTTCCCTGGGCCTCACTGTAGCAACACTATCTCGCCAGGGCAACACTGCATGGCACTTCCTCTGCCAGGAGAGAGCTGCTGCTTTGTAGTTTGTGCTGGGAAACCTTGCTTTGGCAAGTGCGAATTGACCGCATTCAGGCAGAAAGAAAAGAGAATAGCAAGAGGCCTTTTCTCCCCGGCTGCTCTGCCAAGCCCTTCCAGCTCAAACTATGTCGTTGCTCCTCTGGAAGGATCCCTGCACCGCGGCCTAGTTTTTCCGAAGAAGCCCTGCGTTTGCAAGAGCAAATGAGGAATTCGTGGCAGGAAAGAGGAAGGAAAGAAAGTTTCTCTCCCTCTGCCTGCTTTGCTCAGAGGACTGGATGAAGTCAGGGACTTCTCCCTTTCACTGAGAAACGTGCGGGCTGCTGTTGCCTGGGCGCTCTCTTCTTTGCAAAAGAGTCTGCAGTTCCACGCTTTGAACCGTGGAAAGGCGCCGGGCTCTGCTAAGATTTCCCCCGGCGCTTCGTTTGCCCTGGGCCAAAGCGAGCCTTCACAATAGCTGAACGCTAACACTGCATACTCGTTCCACTTCCAGAACCGGGCTACGGCGAGGCAGTTCTCCGGGGGAAAACGGCCCTTCGCGAAGGGCAGATCTGCCGAGCTCCTTGCGGGAAAGCGAAAGCAAAGGACGCTTTTCTCCCTCTAACCGCTTTCGTCAGAGGAACGGGGGAAGTCACAGTGTTCTTTCTCTCCCTGAGATACACACATTCTGACGCTGCCCCTGAGCTCCGTTGCTGGCAAGGAACTGAAAGTGACATACATTCCGGTGGGGAAACTCAGGGCTCTGCTAGGATTTCTGTAGGCAGTGTGTTTTCCCTGGGCCTCACTGTAGCAACACTATCTCGCCAGGGCAACACTGCATGGCACTTCCTCTGCCAGGAGGGAGCTGCTGCTTTGTAGTTTGTGCTGGGAAACCTTGCTTTGGCAAGTGCGAATTGACCGCATTCAGGCAGAAAGAAAAGAGAATAGCAAGAGGCCTTTTCTCCCCGGCTGCTCTGCCAAGCCCTTCCAGCTCAAACTATGTCGTTGCTCCTCTGGAAGGATCCCTGCACCGCGGCCTAGTTTTTCCGAAGAAGCCCTGCGTTTGCAAGAGCAAATGAGGAATTCGTGGCAGGAAAGAGGAAGGAAAGAAAGTTTCTCTCCCTCTGCCTGCTTTGCTCAGAGGACTGGATGAAGTCAGGGACTTCTCCCTTTCACTGAGAAACGTGCGGGCTGCTGTTGCCTGGGCGCTCTCTTCTTTGCAAAAGAGTCTGCAGTTCCACGCTTTGAACCGTGGAAAGGCGCCGGGCTATGCTAAGATTTCCCCCGGCGCTTCGTTTGCCCTGGGCCAAAGCGAGCCTTCACAATAGCTGAACGCTAACACTGCATACTCGTTCCACTTCCAGAACCGGGCTACGGCGAGGCAGTTCTCCGGGGGAAAACGGCCCTTCGCGAAGGGCAGATCTGCCGAGCTCCTTGCGGGAAAGCGAAAGCAAAGGACGCTTTTCTCCCTCTAACCGCTTTCGTCAGAGGAACGGGGGAAGTCACAGTGTTCTTTCTCTCCCTGAGATACACACAATCTGACGTTGCCTCTGAGCTCCGTTGCTGGCAAGGAACTGAAAGTGACATACATTGCTGTGGGGAAACACAGGGCTCTGCTAGGATTTCTGTAGGCAGTGTGTTTTCCCTGGGCCTCACTGTAGCAACACTATCTCGCCAGGGCAACACTGCATGGCACTTCCTCTGCCAGGAGAGAGCTGCTGCTTTGTAGTTTGTGCTGGGAAACCTTGCTTTGGCAAGTGCGAATTGACCGCATTCAGGCAGAAAGAAAAGAATAGCAAGAGGCCTTTTCTCCCCGGCTGCTCTGCCAAGCCCTTCCAGCTCAAACTATGTCGTTGCTCCTCTGGAAGGATCCCTGCACCGCGGCCTAGTTTTTCCGAAGAAGCCCTGCGTTTGCAAGAGCAAATGAGGAATTCGTGGCAGGAAAGAGGAAGGAAAGAAAGTTTCTCTCCCTCTGCCTGCTTTGCTCAGAGGACTGGATGAAGTCAGGGACTTCTCCCTTTCACTGAGAAACGTGCGGGCTGCTGTTGCCTGGGCGCTCTCTTCTTTGCAAAAGAGTCTGCAGTTCCACGCTTTGAACCGTGGAAAGGCGCCGGGCTCTGCTAAGATTTCCCCCGGCGCTTCGTTTGCCCTGGGCCAAAGCGAGCCTTCACAATAGCTGAACGCTAACACTGCATACTCGTTCCACTTCCAGAACCGGGCTACGGCGAGGCAGTTCTCCGGGGGAAAACGGCCCTTCGCGAAGGGCAGATCTGCCGAGCTCCTTGCGGGAAAGCGAAAGCAAAGGACGCTTTTCTCCCTCTAACCGCTTTCGTCAGAGGAACGGGGGAAGTCACAGTGTTCTTTCTCTCCCTGAGATACACACAATCTGACGTTGCCTCTGAGCTCCGTTGCTGGCAAGGAACTGAAAGTGACATACATTGCTGTGGGGCAACACAGGGCTCTGCTAGGATTTCTGTAGGCAGTGTGTTTTCCCTGGGCCTCACTGTAGCAACACTATCTCGCCAGGGCAACACTGCATGGCACTTCCTCTGCCAGGAGAGAGTAGCTGCTTTGTAGTTTGTGCTGGGAAACCTTGCTTTAGCAAGTGCGAATTGACCGCATTCAGGCAGAAAGAAAAGAGAATAGCAAGAGGCCTTTTCTCCCCGGCTGCTCTGCCAAGCCCTTCCAGCTCAAACTATGTCGTTGCTCCTCTGGAAGGATCCCTGCACCGCGGCGTAGTTTTTCCGAAGAAGCCCTGCGTTTGCAAGAGCAAATGAGGAATTCGTGGCAGGAAAGAGGAAGGAAAGAAAGTTTCTCTCCCTCTGCCTGCTTTGCTCAGAGGACTGGATGAAGTCAGGGACTTCTCCCTTTCACTGAGAAACGTGCGGGCTGCTGTTGCCTGGGCGCTCTCTTCTTTGCAAAAGAGTCTGCAGTTCAACGCTTTGAACCGTGGAAAGGCGCCGGGCTCTGCTAAGATTTCCCCCGGCGCTTCGTTTGCCCTGGGCCAAAGCGAGCCTTCACAATAGCTGAACGCTAACACTGCATACTCGTTCCACTTCCAGAACCGGGCTACGGCGAGGCAGTTCTCCGGGGGAAAACGGCCCTTCGCGAAGGGCAGATCTGCCGAGCTCCTTGCGGGAAAGCGAAAGCAAAGGACGCTTTTCTCCCTCTAACCGCTTTCGTCAGAGGAACGGGGGAAGTCACAGTGTTCTTTCTCTCCCTGAGATACACACAATCTGACGTTGCCTCTGAGCTCCGTTGCTGGCAAAGAACTGAAAGTGACATACATTCCTGTGGGGAAACACAGGGCTTTGCTAGGATTTCTCTAGGCAGTGTGTTTTCCCTGGGCCTCACTGTAGCAACACTGTCTCGCCAGGGCAGAACTGCATGGGATTTCCTCTGCCAGGAGAGAGCTGCTGCTTTGTAGTTTGTGCTGGGAAACCTTGCTTTGGCAAGTGCGAATTGACCGCATTCAGGCAGAAAGAAAAGAGAATAGCAAGAGGCCTTTTCTCCCCGGCTGCTCTGCCAAGCCCTTCCAGCTCAAACTATGTCGTTGCTCCTCTGGAAGGATCCCTGCACCGCGGCGTAGTTTTTCCGAAGAAGCCCTGCGTTTGCAAGAGCAAACGAGGAATTCGTGGCAGGAAAGAGGAAGGAAAGAAAGTTTCTCTCCCTCTGCCTGCTTTGCTCAGAGGACTGGATGAAGTCAGGGAGTTCTCCCTTTCACTGAGAAACGTGCGGGCTGCTGTTGCCTGGGCGCTCTCTTCTTTGCAAAAGAGTCTGCAGTTCCACGCTTTGAACCGTGGAAAGGCGCCGGGCTCTGCTAAGATTTCCCCCGGCGCTTCGTTTGCCCTGGGCCAAAGCGAGCCTTCACAATAGCTGAACGCTAACACTGCATACTCGTTCCACTTCCAGAACCGGGCTACGGCGAGGCAGTTCTCCGGGGGAAAACGGCCCTTCGCGAAGGGCAGATCTGCCGAGCTCATTGCGCGAAAGCGAAAGCAAAGGACGCTTTTCTCCCTCTAACCGCTTTCCTCAGAGCAGGGGGGAAGTCACAGTGTTCTTTCTCTCCCTGAGATACACACATTCTGACGCTGCCCCTGAGCTCCGTTGCTGGCAAGGAACTGAAAGTGACATACATTCCTGTGGGGAAACTCAGGGCTCTGCTAGGATTTCTGTAGGCAGTGTGTTTTCCCTGGGCCTCACTGTAGCAACACTATCTCGCCAGGGCAACACTGCATGGCACTTCCTCTGCCAGGAGGGAGCTGCTGCTTTGTAGTTTGTGCTGGGAAACCTTGCTTTGGCAAGTGCGAATTGACCGCATTCAGGCAGAAAGAAAAGAGAATAGCAAGAGGCCTTTTCTCCCCGGCTGCTCTGCCAAGCCCTTCCAGCTCAAACTATGTCGTTGCTCCTCTGGAAGGATCCCTGCACCGCGGCCTAGTTTTTCCGAAGAAGCCCTGCGTTTGCAAGAGCAAATGAGGAATTCGTGGCAGGAAAGAGGAAGGAAAGAAAGTTTCTCTCCCTCTGCCTGCTTTGCTCAGAGGACTGGATGAAGTCAGGGACTTCTCCCTTTCACTGAGAAACGTGCGGGCTGCTGTTGCCTGGGCGCTCTCTTCTTTGCAAAAGAGTCTGCAGTTCCACGCTTTGAACCGTGGAAAGGCGCCGGGCTCTGCTAAGATTTCCCCCGGCGCTTCGTTTGCCCTGGGCCAAAGCGAGCCTTCACAATAGCTGAACGCTAACACTGCATACTCGTTCCACTTCCAGAACCGGGCTACGGCGAGGCAGTTCTCCGGGGGAAAACGGCCCTTCGCGAAGGGCAGATCTGCCGAGCTCCTTGCGGGAAAGCGAAAGCAAAGGACGCTTTTCTCCCTCTAACCGCTTTCGTCAGAGGAACGGGGGAAGTCACAGTGTTCTTTCTCTCCCTGAGATACACACATTCTGACGCTGCCCCTGAGCTCCGTTGCTGGCAAGGAACTGAAAGTGACATACATTCCTGTGGGGAAACTCAGGGCTCTGCTAGGATTTCTGTAGGCAGTGTGTTTTCCCTGGGCCTCACTGTAGCAACACTATCTCGCCAGGGCAACACTGCATGGCACTTCCTCTGCCAGGAGGGAGCTGCTGCTTTGTAGTTTGTGCTGGGAAACCTTGCTTTGGCAAGTGCGAATTGACCGCATTCAGGCAGAAAGAAAAGAGAATAGCAAGAGGCCTTTTCTCCCCGGCTGCTCTGCCAAGCCCTTCCAGCTCAAACTATGTCGTTGCTCCTCTGGAAGGATCCCTGCACCGCGGCCTAGTTTTTCCGAAGAAGCCCTGCGTTTGCAAGAGCAAATGAGGAATTCGTGGCAGGAAAGAGGAAGGAAAGAAAGTTTCTCTCCCTCTGCCTGCTTTGCTCAGAGGACTGGATGAAGTCAGGGACTTCTCCCTTTCACTGAGAAACGTGCGGGCTGCTGTTGCCTGGGCGCTCTCTTCTTTGCAAAAGAGTCTGCAGTTCCACGCTTTGAACCGTGGAAAGGCGCCGGGCTCTGCTAAGATTTCCCCCGGCGCTTCGTTTGCCCTGGGCCAAAGCGAGCCTTCACAATAGCTGAACGCTAACACTGCATACTCGTTCCACTTCCAGAACCGGGCTACGGCGAGGCAGTTCTCCGGGGGAAAACGGCCCTTCGCGAAGGGCAGATCTGCCGAGCTCCTTGCGGGAAAGCGAAAGCAAAGGACGCTTTTCTCCCTCTAACCGCTTTCGTCAGAGGAACGGGGGAAGTCACAGTGTTCTTTCTCTCCCTGAGATACACACAATCTGACGTTGCCTCTGAGCTCCGTTGCTGGCAAGGAACTGAAAGTGACATACATTGCTGTGGGGAAACACAGGGCTCTGCTAGGATTTCTGTAGGCAGTGTGTTTTCCCTGGGCCTCACTGTAGCAACACTATCTCGCCAGGGCAACACTGCATGGCACTTCCTCTGCCAGGAGAGAGCTGCTGCTTTGTAGTTTGTGCTGGGAAACCTTGCTTTGGCAAGTGCGAATTGACCGCATTCAGGCAGAAAGAAAAGAGAATAGCAAGAGGCCTTTTCTCCCCGGCTGCTCTGCCAAGCCCTTCCAGCTCAAACTATGTCGTTGCTCCTCTGGAAGGATCCCTGCACCGCGGCCTAGTTTTTCCGAAGAAGCCCTGCGTTTGCAAGAGCAAATGAGGAATTCGTGGCAGGAAAGAGGAAGGAAAGAAAGTTTCTCTCCCTCTGCCTGCTTTGCTCAGAGGACTGGATGAAGTCAGGGACTTCTCCCTTTCACTGAGAAACGTGCGGGCTGCTGTTGCCTGGGCGCTCTCTTCTTTGCAAAAGAGTCTGCAGTTCCACGCTTTGAACCGTGGAAAGGCGCCGGGCTCTGCTAAGATTTCCCCCGGCGCTTCGTTTGCCCTGGGCCAAAGCGAGCCTTCACAATAGCTGAACGCTAACACTGCATACTCGTTCCACTTCCAGAACCGGGCTACGGCGAGGCAGTTCTCCGGGGGAAAACGGCCCTTCGCGAAGGGCAGATCTGCCGAGCTCCTTGCGGGAAAGCGAAAGCAAAGGACGCTTTTCTCCCTCTAACCGCTTTCGTCAGAGGAATGGGGGAAGTCACAGTGTTCTTTCTCTCCCTGAGATACACACAATCTGACGTTGCCTCTGAGCTCCGTTGCTGGCAAGGAACTGAAAGTGACATACATTGCTGTGGGGCAACACAGGGCTCTGCTAGGATTTCTGTAGGCAGTGTGTTTTCCCTGGGCCTCACTGTAGCAACACTATCTCGCCAGGGCAACACTGCATGGCACTTCCTCTGCCAGGAGAGAGTAGCTGCTTTGTAGTTTGTGCTGGGAAACCTTGCTTTAGCAAGTGCGAATTGACCGCATTCAGGCAGAAAGAAAAGAGAATAGCAAGAGGCCTTTTCTCCCCGGCTGCTCTGCCAAGCCCTTCCAGCTCAAACTATGTCGTTGCTCCTCTGGAAGGATCCCTGCACCGCGGCCTAGTTTTTCCGAAGAAGCCCTGCGTTTGCAAGAGCAAATGAGGAATTCGTGGCAGGAAAGAGGAAGGAAAGAAAGTTTCTCTCCCTCTGCCTGCTTTGCTCAGAGGACTGGATGAAGTCAGGGACTTCTCCCTTTCACTGAGAAACGTGCGGGCTGCTGTTGCCTGGGCGCTCTCTTCTTTGCAAAAGAGTCTGCAGTTCCACGCTTTGAACCGTGGAAAGGCGCCGGGCTCTGCTAAGATTTCCCCCGGCGCTTCGTTTGCCCTGGGCCAAAGCGAGCCTTCACAATAGCTGAACGCTAACACTGCATACTCGTTCCACTTCCAGAACCGGGCTACGGCGAGGCAGTTCTCCGGGGGAAAACGGCCCTTCGCGAAGGGCAGATCTGCCGAGCTCCTTGCGGGAAAGCGAAAGCAAAGGACGCTTTTCTCCCTCTAACCGCTTTCGTCAGAGGAACGGGGGAAGTCACAGTGTTCTTTCTCTCCCTGAGATACACACAATCTGACGTTGCCTCTGAGCTCCGTTGCTGGCAAGGAACTGAAAGTGACATACATTGCTGTGGGGAAACACAGGGCTCTGCTAGGATTTCTGTAGGCAGTGTGTTTTCCCTGGGCCTCACTGTAGCAACACTATCTCGCCAGGGCAACACTGCATGGCACTTCCTCTGCCAGGAGAGAGTAGCTGCTTTGTAGTTTGTGCTGGGAAACCTTGCTTTAGCAAGTGCGAATTGACCGCATTCAGGCAGAAAGAAAAGAGAATAGCAAGAGGCCTTTTCTCCCCGGCTGCTCTGCCAAGCCCTTCCAGCTCAAACTATGTCGTTGCTCCTCTGGAAGGATCCCTGCACCGCGGCCTAGTTTTTCCGAAGAAGCCCTGCGTTTGCAAGAGCAAATGAGGAATTCGTGGCAGGAAAGAGGAAGGAAAGAAAGTTTCTCTCCCTCTGCCTGCTTTGCTCAGAGGACTGGATGAAGTCAGGGACTTCTCCCTTTCACTGAGAAACGTGCGGGCTGCTGTTGCCTGGGCGCTCTCTTCTTTGCAAAAGAGTCTGCAGTTCCACGCTTTGAACCGTGGAAAGGCGCCGGGCTCTGCTAAGATTTCCCCCGGCGCTTCGTTTGCCCTGGGCCAAAGCGAGCCTTCACAATAGCTGAACGCTAACACTGCATACTCGTTCCACTTCCAGAACCGGGCTACGGCGAGGCAGTTCTCCGGGGGAAAACGGCCCTTCGCGAAGGGCAGATCTGCCGAGCTCCTTGCGGGAAAGCGAAAGCAAAGGACGCTTTTCTCCCTCTAACCGCTTTCGTCAGAGGAACGGGGGAAGTCACAGTGTTCTTTCTCTCCCTGAGATACACACAATCTGACGTTGCCCCTGAGCTCCGTTGCTGGCAAGGAACTGAAAGTGACATACATTGCTGTGGGGAAACACAGGGCTCTGCTAGGATTTCTGTAGGCAGTGTGTTTTCCCTGGGCCTCACTGTA
Organism: Elephas maximus indicus; assembly: GCF_024166365.1. Taxonomy (NCBI): domain Eukaryota; kingdom Metazoa; phylum Chordata; class Mammalia; order Proboscidea; family Elephantidae; genus Elephas; species Elephas maximus. The sequence continues at coordinate 5,917,945 of NC_064831.1, forward strand.
GCAACACTATCTCGCCAGGGCAACACTGCATGGCACTTCCTCTGCCAGGAGGGAGCTGCTGCTTTGTAGTTTGTGCTGGGAAACCTTGCTTTGGCAAGTGCGAATTGACCGCATTCAGGCAGAAAGAAAAGAGAATAGCAAGAGGCCTTTTCTCCCCGGCTGCTCTGCCAAGCCCTTCCAGCTCAAACTATGTCGTTGCTCCTCTGGAAGGATCCCTGCACCGCGGCGTAGTTTTTCCGAAGAAGCCCTGCGTTTGCAAGAGCAAATGAGGAATTCGTGGCAGGAAAGAGGAAGGAAAGAAAGTTTCTCTCCCTCTGCCTGCTTTGCTCAGAGGACTGGATGAAGTCAGGGAGTTCTCCCTTTCACTGAGAAACGTGCGGGCTGCTGTTGCCTGGGCGCTCTCTTCTTTGCAAAAGAGTCTGCAGTTCCACGCTTTGAACCGTGGAAAGGCGCCGGGCTCTGCTAAGATTTCCCCCGGCGCTTCGTTTGCCCTGGGCCAAAGCGAGCCTTCACAATAGCTGAACGCTAACACTGCATACTCGTTCCACTTCCAGAACCGGGCTACGGCGAGGCAGTTCTCCGGGGGAAAACGGCCCTTCGCGAAGGGCAGATCTGCCGAGCTCCTTGCGGGAAAGCGAAAGCAAAGGACGCTTTTCTCCCTCTAACCGCTTTCGTCAGAGGAACGGGGGAAGTCACAGTGTTCTTTCTCTCCCTGAGATACACACATTCTGACGCTGCCCCTGAGCTCCGTTGCTGGCAAGGAACTGAAAGTGACATACATTCCTGTGGGGAAACTCAGGGCTCTGCTAGGATTTCTGTAGGTAGTGTGTTTTCCCTGGGCCTCACTGTAGCAACACTATCTCGCCAGGGCAACACTGCATGGCACTTCCTCTGCCAGGAGGGAGCTGCTGCTTTGTAGTTTGTGCTGGGAAACCTTGCTTTGGCAAGTGCGAATTGACCGCATTCAGGCAGAAAGAAAAGAGAATAGCAAGAGGCCTTTTCTCCCCGGCTGCTCTGCCAAGCCCTTCCAGCTCAAACTATGTCGTTGCTCCTCTGGAAGGATCCCTGCACCGCGGCCTAGTTTTTCCGAAGAAGCCCTGCGTTTGCAAGAGCAAATGAGGAATTCGTGGCAGGAAAGAGGAAGGAAAGAAAGTTTCTCTCCCTCTGCCTGCTTTGCTCAGAGGACTGGATGAAGTCAGGGACTTCTCCCTTTCACTGAGAAACGTGCGGGCTGCTGTTGCCTGGGCGCTCTCTTCTTTGCAAAAGAGTCTGCAGTTCCACGCTTTGAACCGTGGAAAGGCGCCGGGCTCTGCTAAGATTTCCCCCGGCGCTTCGTTTGCCCTGGGCCAAAGCGAGCCTTCACAATAGCTGAACGCTAACACTGCATACTCGTTCCACTTCCAGAACCGGGCTACGGCGAGGCAGTTCTCCGGGGGAAAACGGCCCTTCGCGAAGGGCAGATCTGCCGAGCTCCTTGCGGGAAAGCGAAAGCAAAGGACGCTTTTCTCCCTCTAACCGCTTTCGTCAGAGGAACGGGGGAAGTCACAGTGTTCTTTCTCTCCCTGAGATACACACAATCTGACGTTGCCTCTGAGCTCCGTTGCTGGCAAGGAACTGAAAGTGACATACATTGCTGTGGGGAAACACAGGGCTCTGCTAGGATTTCTGTAGGCAGTGTGTTTTCCCTGGGCCTCACTGTAGCAACACTATCTCGCCAGGGCAACACTGCATGGCACTTCCTCTGCCAGGAGAGAGCTGCTGCTTTGTAGTTTGTGCTGGGAAACCTTGCTTTGGCAAGTGCGAATTGACCGCATTCAGGCAGAAAGAAAAGAGAATAGCAAGAGGCCTTTTCTCCCCGGCTGCTCTGCCAAGCCCTTCCAGCTCAAACTATGTCGTTGCTCCTCTGGAAGGATCCCTGCACCGCGGCCTAGTTTTTCCGAAGAAGCCCTGCGTTTGCAAGAGCAAATGAGGAATTCGTGGCAGGAAAGAGGAAGGAAAGAAAGTTTCTCTCCCTCTGCCTGCTTTGCTCAGAGGACTGGATGAAGTCAGGGACTTCTCCCTTTCACTGAGAAACGTGCGGGCTGCTGTTGCCTGGGCGCTCTCTTCTTTGCAAAAGAGTCTGCAGTTCCACGCTTTGAACCGTGGAAAGGCGCCGGGCTCTGCTAAGATTTCCCCCGGCGCTTCGTTTGCCCTGGGCCAAAGCGAGCCTTCACAATAGCTGAACGCTAACACTGCATACTCGTTCCACTTCCAGAACCGGGCTACGGCGAGGCAGTTCTCCGGGGGAAAACGGCCCTTCGCGAAGGGCAGATCTGCCGAGCTCCTTGCGGGAAAGCGAAAGCAAAGGACGCTTTTCTCCCTCTAACCGCTTTCGTCAGAGGAACGGGGGAAGTCACAGTGTTCTTTCTCTCCCTGAGATACACACATTCTGACGCTGCCCCTGAGCTCCGTTGCTGGCAAGGAACTGAAAGTGACATACATTCCGGTGGGGAAACTCAGGGCTCTGCTAGGATTTCTGTAGGCAGTGTGTTTTCCCTGGGCCTCACTGTAGCAACACTATCTCGCCAGGGCAACACTGCATGGCACTTCCTCTGCCAGGAGGGAGCTGCTGCTTTGTAGTTTGTGCTGGGAAACCTTGCTTTGGCAAGTGCGAATTGACCGCATTCAGGCAGAAAGAAAAGAGAATAGCAAGAGGCCTTTTCTCCCCGGCTGCTCTGCCAAGCCCTTCCAGCTCAAACTATGTCGTTGCTCCTCTGGAAGGATCCCTGCACCGCGGCCTAGTTTTTCCGAAGAAGCCCTGCGTTTGCAAGAGCAAATGAGGAATTCGTGGCAGGAAAGAGGAAGGAAAGAAAGTTTCTCTCCCTCTGCCTGCTTTGCTCAGAGGACTGGATGAAGTCAGGGACTTCTCCCTTTCACTGAGAAACGTGCGGGCTGCTGTTGCCTGGGCGCTCTCTTCTTTGCAAAAGAGTCTGCAGTTCCACGCTTTGAACCGTGGAAAGGCGCCGGGCTATGCTAAGATTTCCCCCGGCGCTTCGTTTGCCCTGGGCCAAAGCGAGCCTTCACAATAGCTGAACGCTAACACTGCATACTCGTTCCACTTCCAGAACCGGGCTACGGCGAGGCAGTTCTCCGGGGGAAAACGGCCCTTCGCGAAGGGCAGATCTGCCGAGCTCCTTGCGGGAAAGCGAAAGCAAAGGACGCTTTTCTCCCTCTAACCGCTTTCGTCAGAGGAACGGGGGAAGTCACAGTGTTCTTTCTCTCCCTGAGATACACACAATCTGACGTTGCCTCTGAGCTCCGTTGCTGGCAAGGAACTGAAAGTGACATACATTGCTGTGGGGAAACACAGGGCTCTGCTAGGATTTCTGTAGGCAGTGTGTTTTCCCTGGGCCTCACTGTAGCAACACTATCTCGCCAGGGCAACACTGCATGGCACTTCCTCTGCCAGGAGAGAGCTGCTGCTTTGTAGTTTGTGCTGGGAAACCTTGCTTTGGCAAGTGCGAATTGACCGCATTCAGGCAGAAAGAAAAGAATAGCAAGAGGCCTTTTCTCCCCGGCTGCTCTGCCAAGCCCTTCCAGCTCAAACTATGTCGTTGCTCCTCTGGAAGGATCCCTGCACCGCGGCCTAGTTTTTCCGAAGAAGCCCTGCGTTTGCAAGAGCAAATGAGGAATTCGTGGCAGGAAAGAGGAAGGAAAGAAAGTTTCTCTCCCTCTGCCTGCTTTGCTCAGAGGACTGGATGAAGTCAGGGACTTCTCCCTTTCACTGAGAAACGTGCGGGCTGCTGTTGCCTGGGCGCTCTCTTCTTTGCAAAAGAGTCTGCAGTTCCACGCTTTGAACCGTGGAAAGGCGCCGGGCTCTGCTAAGATTTCCCCCGGCGCTTCGTTTGCCCTGGGCCAAAGCGAGCCTTCACAATAGCTGAACGCTAACACTGCATACTCGTTCCACTTCCAGAACCGGGCTACGGCGAGGCAGTTCTCCGGGGGAAAACGGCCCTTCGCGAAGGGCAGATCTGCCGAGCTCCTTGCGGGAAAGCGAAAGCAAAGGACGCTTTTCTCCCTCTAACCGCTTTCGTCAGAGGAACGGGGGAAGTCACAGTGTTCTTTCTCTCCCTGAGATACACACAATCTGACGTTGCCTCTGAGCTCCGTTGCTGGCAAGGAACTGAAAGTGACATACATTGCTGTGGGGAAACACAGGGCTCTGCTAGGATTTCTGTAGGCAGTGTGTTTTCCCTGGGCCTCACTGTAGCAACACTATCTCGCCAGGGCAACACTGCATGGCACTTCCTCTGCCAGGAGAGAGTAGCTGCTTTGTAGTTTGTGCTGGGAAACCTTGCTTTAGCAAGTGCGAATTGACCGCATTCAGGCAGAAAGAAAAGAGAATAGCAAGAGGCCTTTTCTCCCCGGCTGCTCTGCCAAGCCCTTCCAGCTCAAACTATGTCGTTGCTCCTCTGGAAGGATCCCTGCACCGCGGCCTAGTTTTTCCGAAGAAGCCCTGCGTTTGCAAGAGCAAATGAGGAATTCGTGGCAGGAAAGAGGAAGGAAAGAAAGTTTCTCTCCCTCTGCCTGCTTTGCTCAGAGGACTGGATGAAGTCAGGGACTTCTCCCTTTCACTGAGAAACGTGCGGGCTGCTGTTGCCTGGGCGCTCTCTTCTTTGCAAAAGAGTCTGCAGTTCCACGCTTTGAACCGTGGAAAGGCGCCGGGCTCTGCTAAGATTTCCCCCGGCGCTTCGTTTGCCCTGGGCCAAAGCGAGCCTTCACAATAGCTGAACCCTAACACTGCATACTCGTTCCACTTCCAGAACCGGGCTACGGCGAGGCAGTTCTCCGGGGGAAAACGGCCCTTCGCGAAGGGCAGATCTGCCGAGCTCCTTGCGGGAAAGCGAAAGCAAAGGACGCTTTTCTCCCTCTAACCGCTTTCGTCAGAGGAACGGGGGAAGTCACAGTGTTCTTTCTCTCCCTGAGATACACACAATCTGACGTTGCCTCTGAGCTCCGTTGCTGGCAAGGAACTGAAAGTGACATACATTGCTGTGGGGCAACACAGGGCTCTGCTAGGATTTCTGTAGGCAGTGTGTTTTCCCTGGGCCTCACTGTAGCAACACTATCTCGCCAGGGCAACACTGCATGGCACTTCCTCTGCCAGGAGGGAGCTGCTGCTTTGTAGTTTGTGCTGGGAAACCTTGCTTTGGCAAGTGCGAATTGACCGCATTCAGGCAGAAAGAAAAGAGAATAGCAAGAGGCCTTTTCTCCCCGGCTGCTCTGCCAAGCCCTTCCAGCTCAAACTATGTCGTTGCTCCTCTGGAAGGATCCCTGCACCGCGGCCTAGTTTTTCCGAAGAAGCCCTGCGTTTGCAAGAGCAAATGAGGAATTCGTGGCAGGAAAGAGGAAGGAAAGAAAGTTTCTCTCCCTCTGCCTGCTTTGCTCAGAGGACTGGATGAAGTCAGGGACTTCTCCCTTTCACTGAGAAACGTGCGGGCTGCTGTTGCCTGGGCGCTCTCTTCTTTGCAAAAGAGTCTGCAGTTCCACGCTTTGAACCGTGGAAAGGCGCCGGGCTCTGCTAAGATTTCCCCCGGCGCTTCGTTTGCCCTGGGCCAAAGCGAGCCTTCACAATAGCTGAACGCTAACACTGCATACTCGTTCCACTTCCAGAACCGGGCTACGGCGAGGCAGTTCTCCGGGGGAAAACGGCCCTTCGCGAAGGGCAGATCTGCCGAGCTCCTTGCGGGAAAGCGAAAGCAAAGGACGCTTTTCTCCCTCTAACCGCTTTCGTCAGAGGAACGGGGGAAGTCACAGTGTTCTTTCTCTCCCTGAGATACACACAATCTGACGTTGCCTCTGAGCTCCGTTGCTGGCAAGGAACTGAAAGTGACATACATTGCTGTGGGGAAACACAGGGCTCTGCTAGGATTTCTGTAGGCAGTGTGTTTTCCCTGGGCCTCACTGTAGCAACACTATCTCGCCAGGGCAACACTGCATGGCACTTCCTCTGCCAGGAGAGAGCTGCTGCTTTGTAGTTTGTGCTGGGAAACCTTGCTTTGGCAAGTGCGAATTGACCGCATTCAGGCAGAAAGAAAAGAGAATAGCAAGAGGCCTTTTCTCCCCGGCTGCTCTGCCAAGCCCTTCCAGCTCAAACTATGTCGTTGCTCCTCTGGAAGGATCCCTGCACCGCGGCCTAGTTTTTCCGAAGAAGCCCTGCGTTTGCAAGAGCAAATGAGGAATTCGTGGCAGGAAAGAGGAAGGAAAGAAAGTTTCTCTCCCTCTGCCTGCTTTGCTCAGAGGACTGGATGAAGTCAGGGACTTCTCCCTTTCACTGAGAAACGTGCGGGCTGCTGTTGCCTGGGCGCTCTCTTCTTTGCAAAAGAGTCTGCAGTTCCACGCTTTGAACCGTGGAAAGGCGCCGGGCTCTGCTAAGATTTCCCCCGGCGCTTCGTTTGCCCTGGGCCAAAGCGAGCCTTCACAATAGCTGAACGCTAACACTGCATACTCGTTCCACTTCCAGAACCGGGCTACGGCGAGGCAGTTCTCCGGGGGAAAACGGCCCTTCGCGAAGGGCAGATCTGCCGAGCTCCTTGCGGGAAAGCGAAAGCAAAGGACGCTTTTCTCCCTCTAACCGCTTTCGTCAGAGGAATGGGGGAAGTCACAGTGTTCTTTCTCTCCCTGAGATACACACAATCTGACGTTGCCTCTGAGCTCCGTTGCTGGCAAGGAACTGAAAGTGACATACATTGCTGTGGGGAAACACAGGGCTCTGCTAGGATTTCTGTAGGCAGTGTGTTTTCCCTGGGCCTCACTGTAGCAACACTATCTCGCCAGGGCAACACTGCATGGCACTTCCTCTGCCAGGAGAGAGTAGCTGCTTTGTAGTTTGTGCTGGGAAACCTTGCTTTAGCAAGTGCGAATTGACCGCATTCAGGCAGAAAGAAAAGAGAATAGCAAGAGGCCTTTTCTCCCCGGCTGCTCTGCCAAGCCCTTCCAGCTCAAACTATGTCGTTGCTCCTCTGGAAGGATCCCTGCACCGCGGCCTAGTTTTTCCGAAGAAGCCCTGCGTTTGCAAGAGCAAATGAGGAATTCGTGGCAGGAAAGAGGAAGGAAAGAAAGTTTCTCTCCCTCTGCCTGCTTTGCTCAGAGGACTGGATGAAGTCAGGGACTTCTCCCTTTCACTGAGAAACGTGCGGGCTGCTGTTGCCTGGGCGCTCTCTTCTTTGCAAAAGAGTCTGCAGTTCCACGCTTTGAACCGTGGAAAGGCGCCGGGCTCTGCTAAGATTTCCCCCGGCGCTTCGTTTGCCCTGGGCCAAAGCGAGCCTTCACAATAGCTGAACCCTAACACTGCATACTCGTTCCACTTCCAGAACCGGGCTACGGCGAGGCAGTTCTCCGGGGGAAAACGGCCCTTCGCGAAGGGCAGATCTGCCGAGCTCCTTGCGGGAAAGCGAAAGCAAAGGACGCTTTTCTCCCTCTAACCGCTTTCGTCAGAGGAACGGGGGAAGTCACAGTGTTCTTTCTCTCCCTGAGATACACACAATCTGACGTTGCCTCTGAGCTCCGTTGCTGGCAAGGAACTGAAAGTGACATACATTGCTGTGGGGAAACACAGGGCTCTGCTAGGATTTCTGTAGGCAGTGTGTTTTCCCTGGGCCTCACTGTAGCAACACTATCTCGCCAGGGCAACACTGCATGGCACTTCCTCTGCCAGGAGAGAGTCGCTGCTTTGTAGTTTGTGCTGGGAAACCTTGCTTTGGCAAGTGCGAATTGACCGCATTCAGGCAGAAAGAAAAGAGAATAGCAAGAGGCCTTTTCTCCCCGGCTGCTCTGCCAAGCCCTTCCAGCTCAAACTATGTCGTTGCTCCTCTGGAAGGATCCCTGCACCGCGGCCTAGTTTTTCCGAAGAAGCCCTGCGTTTGCAAGAGTAAATGAGGAATTCGTGGCAGGAAAGAGGAAGGAAAGAAAGTTTCTCTCCCTCTGCCTGCTTTGCTCAGAGGACTGGATGAAGTCAGGGACTTCTCCCTTTCACTGAGAAACGTGCGGGCTGCTGTTGCCTGGGCGCTCTCTTCTTTGCAAAAGAGTCTGCAGTTCCACGCTTTGAACCGTGGAAAGGCGCCGGGCTCTGCTAAGATTTCCCCCGGCGCTTCGTTTGCCCTGGGCCAAAGCGAGCCTTCACAATAGCTGAACGCTAACACTGCATACTCGTTCCACTTCCAGAACCGGGCTACGGCGAGGCAGTTCTCCGGGGGAAAACGGCCCTTCGCGAAGGGCAGATCTGCCGAGCTCCTTGCGGGAAAGCGAAAGCAAAGGACGCTTTTCTCCCTCTAACCGCTTTCGTCAGAGGAACGGGGGAAGTCACAGTGTTCTTTCTCTCCCTGAGATACACACAATCTGACGTTGCCTCTGAGCTCCGTTGCTGGCAAGGAACTGAAAGTGACATACATTGCTGTGGGGCAACACAGGGCTCTGCTAGGATTTCTGTAGGCAGTGTGTTTTCCCTGGGCCTCACTGTAGCAACACTATCTCGCCAGGGCAACACTGCATGGCACTTCCTCTGCCAGGAGAGAGCTGCTGCTTTGTAGTTTGTGCTGGGAAACCTTGCTTTAGCAAGTGCGAATTGACCGCATTCAGGCAGAAAGAAAAGAGAATAGCAAGAGGCCTTTTCTCCCCGGCTGCTCTGCCAAGCCCTTCCAGCTCAAACTATGTCGTTGCTCCTCTGGAAGGATCCCTGCACCGCGGCCTAGTTTTTCCGAAGAAGCCCTGCGTTTGCAAGAGCAAATGAGGAATTCGTGGCAGGAAAGAGGAAGGAAAGAAAGTTTCTCTCCCTCTGCCTGCTTTGCTCAGAGGACTGGATGAAGTCAGGGACTTCTCCCTTTCACTGAGAAACGTGCGGGCTGCTGTTGCCTGGGCGCTCTCTTCTTTGCAAAAGAGTCTGCAGTTCCACGCTTTGAACCGTGGAAAGGCGCCGGGCTCTGCTAAGATTTCCCCCGGCGCTTCGTTTGCCCTGGGCCAAAGCGAGCCTTCACAATAGCTGAACGCTAACACTGCATACTCGTTCCACTTCCAGAACCGGGCTACGGCGAGGCAGTTCTCCGGGGGAAAACGGCCCTTCGCGAAGGGCAGATCTGCCGAGCTCCTTGCGGGAAAGCGAAAGCAAAGGACGCTTTTCTCCCTCTAACCGCTTTCGTCAGAGGAACGGGGGAAGTCACAGTGTTCTTTCTCTCCCTGAGATACACACAATCTGACGTTGCCTCTGAGCTCCGTTGCTGGCAAGGAACTGAAAGTGACATACATTGCTGTGGGGAAACACAGGGCTCTGCTAGGATTTCTGTAGGCAGTGTGTTTTCCCTGGGCCTCACTGTAGCAACACTATCTCGCCAGGGCAACACTGCATGGCACTTCCTCTGCCAGGAGAGAGTCGCTGCTTTGTAGTTTGTGCTGGGAAACCTTGCTTTGGCAAGTGCGAATTGACCGCATTCAGGCAGAAAGAAAAGAGAATAGCAAGAGGCCTTTTCTCCCCGGCTGCTCTGCCAAGCCCTTCCAGCTCAAACTATGTCGTTGCTCCTCTGGAAGGATCCCTGCACCGCGGCCTAGTTTTTCCGAAGAAGCCCTGCGTTTGCAAGAGTAAATGAGGAATTCGTGGCAGGAAAGAGGAAGGAAAGAAAGTTTCTCTCCCTCTGCCTGCTTTGCTCAGAGGACTGGATGAAGTCAGGGAGTTCTCCCTTTCACTGAGAAACGTGCGGGCTGCTGTTGCCTGGGCGCTCTCTTCTTTGCAAAAGAGTCTGCAGTTCCACGCTTTGAACCGTGGAAAGGCGCCGGGCTCTGCTAAGATTTCCCCCGGCGCTTCGTTTGCCCTGGGCCAAAGCGAGCCTTCACAATAGCTGAACGCTAACACTGCATACTCGTTCCACTTCCAGAACCGGGCTACGGCGAGGCAGTTCTCCGGGGGAAAACGGCCCTTCGCGAAGGGCAGATCTGCCGAGCTCCTTGCGGGAAAGCGAAAGCAAAGGACGCTTTTCTCCCTCTAACCGCTTTCGTCAGAGGAACGGGGGAAGTCACAGTGTTCTTTCTCTCCCTGAGATACACACAATCTGACGTTGCCTCTGAGCTCCGTTGCTGGCAAGGAACTGAAAGTGACATACATTGCTGTGGGGCAACACAGGGCTCTGCTAGGATTTCTGTAGGCAGTGTGTTTTCCCTGGGCCTCACTGTAGCAACACTATCTCGCCAGGGCAACACTGCATGGCACTTCCTCTGCCAGGAGAGAGTAGCTGCTTTGTAGTTTGTGCTGGGAAACCTTGCTTTAGCAAGTGCGAATTGACCGCATTCAGGCAGAAAGAAAAGAGAATAGCAAGAGGCCTTTTCTCCCCGGCTGCTCTGCCAAGCCCTTCCAGCTCAAACTATGTCGTTGCTCCTCTGGAAGGATCCCTGCACCGCGGCCTAGTTTTTCCGAAGAAGCCCTGCGTTTGCAAGAGCAAATGAGGAATTCGTGGCAGGAAAGAGGAAGGAAAGAAAGTTTCTCTCCCTCTGCCTGCTTTGCTCAGAGGACTGGATGAAGTCAGGGACTTCTCCCTTTCACTGAGAAACGTGCGGGCTGCTGTTGCCTGGGCGCTCTCTTCTTTGCAAAAGAGTCTGCAGTTCCACGCTTTGAACCGTGGAAAGGCGCCGGGCTCTGCTAAGATTTCCCCCGGCGCTTCGTTTGCCCTGGGCCAAAGCGAGCCTTCACAATAGCTGAACGCTAACACTGCATACTCGTTCCACTTCCAGAACCGGGCTACGGCGAGGCAGTTCTCCGGGGGAAAACGGCCCTTCGCGAAGGGCAGATCTGCCGAGCTCCTTGCGGGAAAGCGAAAGCAAAGGACGCTTTTCTCCCTCTAACCGCTTTCGTCAGAGGAACGGGGGAAGTCACAGTGTTCTTTCTCTCCCTGAGATACACACAATCTGACGTTGCCTCTGAGCTCCGTTGCTGGCAAGGAACTGAAAGTGACATACATTGCTGTGGGGCAACACAGGGCTCTGCTAGGATTTCTGTAGGCAGTGTGTTTTCCCTGGGCCTCACTGTAGCAACACTATCTCGCCAGGGCAACACTGCATGGCACTTCCTCTGCCAGGAGAGAGTAGCTGCTTTGTAGTTTGTGCTGGGAAACCTTGCTTTAGCAAGTGCGAATTGACCGCATTCAGGCAGAAAGAAAAGAGAATAGCAAGAGGCCTTTTCTCCCCGGCTGCTCTGCCAAGCCCTTCCAGCTCAAACTATGTCGTTGCTCCTCTGGAAGGATCCCTGCACCGCGGCCTAGTTTTTCCGAAGAAGCCCTGCGTTTGCAAGAGCAAATGAGGAATTCGTGGCAGGAAAGAGGAAGGAAAGAAAGTTTCTCTCCCTCTGCCTGCTTTGCTCAGAGGACTGGATGAAGTCAGGGACTTCTCCCTTTCACTGAGAAACGTGCGGGCTGCTGTTGCCTGGGCGCTCTCTTCTTTGCAAAAGAGTCTGCAGTTCCACGCTTTGAACCGTGGAAAGGCGCCGGGCTCTGCTAAGATTTCCCCCGGCGCTTCGTTTGCCCTGGGCCAAAGCGAGCCTTCACAATAGCTGAACGCTAACACTGCATACTCGTTCCACTTCCAGAACCGGGCTACGGCGAGGCAGTTCTCCGGGGGAAAACGGCCCTTCGCGAAGGGCAGATCTGCCGAGCTCCTTGCGGGAAAGCGAAAGCAAAGGACGCTTTTCTCCCTCTAACCGCTTTCGTCAGAGGAACGGGGGAAGTCACAGTGTTCTTTCTCTCCCTGAGATACACACAATCTGACGTTGCCTCTGAGCTCCGTTGCTGGCAAGGAACTGAAAGTGACATACATTGCTGTGGGGAAACACAGGGCTCTGCTAGGATTTCTGTAGGCAGTGTGTTTTCCCTGGGCCTCACTGTAGCAACACTATCTCGCCAGGGCAACACTGCATGGCACTTCCTCTGCCAGGAGAGAGTCGCTGCTTTGTAGTTTGTGCTGGGAAACCTTGCTTTGGCAAGTGCGAATTGACCGCATTCAGGCAGAAAGAAAAGAGAATAGCAAGAGGCCTTTTCTCCCCGGCTGCTCTGCCAAGCCCTTCCAGCTCAAACTATGTCGTTGCTCCTCTGGAAGGATCCCTGCACCGCGGCCTAGTTTTTCCGAAGAAGCCCTGCGTTTGCAAGAGCAAATGAGGAATTCGTGGCAGGAAAGAGGAAGGAAAGAAAGTTTCTCTCCCTCTGCCTGCTTTGCTCAGAGGACTGGATGAAGTCAGGGACTTCTCCCTTTCACTGAGAAACGTGCGGGCTGCTGTTGCCTGGGCGCTCTCTTCTTTGCAAAAGAGTCTGCAGTTCCACGCTTTGAACCGTGGAAAGGCGCCGGGCTCTGCTAAGATTTCCCCCGGCGCTTCGTTTGCCCTGGGCCAAAGCGAGCCTTCACAATAGCTGAACGCTAACACTGCATACTCGTTCCACTTCCAGAACCGGGCTACGGCGAGGCAGTTCTCCGGGGGAAAACGGCCCTTCGCGAAGGGCAGATCTGCCGAGCTCCTTGCGGGAAAGCGAAAGCAAAGGACGCTTTTCTCCCTCTAACCGCTTTCGTCAGAGGAACGGGGGAAGTCACAGTGTTCTTTCTCTCCCTGAGATACACACAATCTGACGTTGCCTCTGAGCTCCGTTGCTGGCAAGGAACTGAAAGTGACATACATTGCTGTGGGGCAACACAGGGCTCTGCTAGGATTTCTGTAGGCAGTGTGTTTTCCCTGGGCCTCACTGTAGCAACACTATCTCGCCAGGGCAACACTGCATGGCACTTCCTCTGCCAGGAGAGAGTAGCTGCTTTGTAGTTTGTGCTGGGAAACCTTGCTTTAGCAAGTGCGAATTGACCGCATTCAGGCAGAAAGAAAAGAGAATAGCAAGAGGCCTTTTCTCCCCGGCTGCTCTGCCAAGCCCTTCCAGCTCAAACTATGTCGTTGCTCCTCTGGAAGGATCCCTGCACCGCGGCCTAGTTTTTCCGAAGAAGCCCTGCGTTTGCAAGAGCAAATGAGGAATTCGTGGCAGGAAAGAGGAAGGAAAGAAAGTTTCTCTCCCTCTGCCTGCTTTGCTCAGAGGACTGGATGAAGTCAGGGACTTCTCCCTTTCACTGAGAAACGTGCGGGCTGCTGTTGCCTGGGCGCTCTCTTCTTTGCAAAAGAGTCTGCAGTTCCACGCTTTGAACCGTGGAAAGGCGCCGGGCTCTGCTAAGATTTCCCCCGGCGCTTCGTTTGCCCTGGGCCAAAGCGAGCCTTCACAATAGCTGAACCCTAACACTGCATACTCGTTCCACTTCCAGAACCGGGCTACGGCGAGGCAGTTCTCCGGGGGAAAACGGCCCTTCGCGAAGGGCAGATCTGCCGAGCTCCTTGCGGGAAAGCGAAAGCAAAGGACGCTTTTCTCCCTCTAACCGCTTTCGTCAGAGGAACGGGGGAAGTCACAGTGTTCTTTCTCTCCCTGAGATACACACAATCTGACGTTGCCTCTGAGCTCCGTTGCTGGCAAGGAACTGAAAGTGACATACATTGCTGTGGGGCAACACAGGGCTCTGCTAGGATTTCTGTAGGCAGTGTGTTTTCCCTGGGCCTCACTGTAGCAACACTATCTCGCCAGGGCAACACTGCATGGCACTTCCTCTGCCAGGAGAGAGTAGCTGCTTTGTAGTTTGTGCTGGGAAACCTTGCTTTAGCAAGTGCGAATTGACCGCATTCAGGCAGAAAGAAAAGAGAATAGCAAGAGGCCTTTTCTCCCCGGCTGCTCTGCCAAGCCCTTCCAGCTCAAACTATGTCGTTGCTCCTCTGGAAGGATCCCTGCACCGCGGCCTAGTTTTTCCGAAGAAGCCCTGCGTTTGCAAGAGCAAATGAGGAATTCGTGGCAGGAAAGAGGAAGGAAAGAAAGTTTCTCTCCCTCTGCCTGCTTTGCTCAGAGGACTGGATGAAGTCAGGGACTTCTCCCTTTCACTGAGAAACGTGCGGGCTGCTGTTGCCTGGGCGCTCTCTTCTTTGCAAAAGAGTCTGCAGTTCCACGCTTTGAACCGTGGAAAGGCGCCGGGCTCTGCTAAGATTTCCCCCGGCGCTTCGTTTGCCCTGGGCCAAAGCGAGCCTTCACAATAGCTGAACGCTAACACTGCATACTCGTTCCACTTCCAGAACCGGGCTACGGCGAGGCAGTTCTCCGGGGGAAAACGGCCCTTCGCGAAGGGCAGATCTGCCGAGCTCCTTGCGGGAAAGCGAAAGCAAAGGACGCTTTTCTCCCTCTAACCGCTTTCGTCAGAGGAACGGGGGAAGTCACAGTGTTCTTTCTCTCCCTGAGATACACACAATCTGACGTTGCCTCTGAGCTCCGTTGCTGGCAAGGAACTGAAAGTGACATACATTGCTGTGGGGAAACACAGGGCTCTGCTAGGATTTCTGTAGGCAGTGTGTTTTCCCTGGGCCTCACTGTAGCAACACTATCTCGCCAGGGCAACACTGCATGGCACTTCCTCTGCCAGGAGAGAGTCGCTGCTTTGTAGTTTGTGCTGGGAAACCTTGCTTTGGCAAGTGCGAATTGACCGCATTCAGGCAGAAAGAAAAGAGAATAGCAAGAGGCCTTTTCTCCCCGGCTGCTCTGCCAAGCCCTTCCAGCTCAAACTATGTCGTTGCTCCTCTGGAAGGATCCCTGCACCGCGGCCTAGTTTTTCCGAAGAAGCCCTGCGTTTGCAAGAGTAAATGAGGAATTCGTGGCAGGAAAGAGGAAGGAAAGAAAGTTTCTCTCCCTCTGCCTGCTTTGCTCAGAGGACTGGATGAAGTCAGGGAGTTCTCCCTTTCACTGAGAAACGTGCGGGCTGCTGTTGCCTGGGCGCTCTCTTCTTTGCAAAAGAGTCTGCAGTTCCACGCTTTGAACCGTGGAAAGGCGCCGGGCTCTGCTAAGATTTCCCCCGGCGCTTCGTTTGCCCTGGGCCAAAGCGAGCCTTCACAATAGCTGAACGCTAACACTGCATACTCGTTCCACTTCCAGAACCGGGCTACGGCGAGGCAGTTCTCCGGGGGAAAACGGCCCTTCGCGAAGGGCAGATCTGCCGAGCTCCTTGCGGGAAAGCGAAAGCAAAGGACGCTTTTCTCCCTCTAACCGCTTTCGTCAGAGGAACGGGGGAAGTCACAGTGTTCTTTCTCTCCCTGAGATACACACAATCTGACGTTGCCTCTGAGCTCCGTTGCTGGCAAGGAACTGAAAGTGACATACATTGCTGTGGGGCAACACAGGGCTCTGCTAGGATTTCTGTAGGCAGTGTGTTTTCCCTGGGCCTCACTGTAGCAACACTATCTCGCCAGGGCAACACTGCATGGCACTTCCTCTGCCAGGAGAGAGTAGCTGCTTTGTAGTTTGTGCTGGGAAACCTTGCTTTAGCAAGTGCGAATTGACCGCATTCAGGCAGAAAGAAAAGAGAATAGCAAGAGGCCTTTTCTCCCCGGCTGCTCTGCCAAGCCCTTCCAGCTCAAACTATGTCGTTGCTCCTCTGGAAGGATCCCTGCACCGCGGCCTAGTTTTTCCGAAGAAGCCCTGCGTTTGCAAGAGCAAATGAGGAATTCGTGGCAGGAAAGAGGAAGGAAAGAAAGTTTCTCTCCCTCTGCCTGCTTTGCTCAGAGGACTGGATGAAGTCAGGGACTTCTCCCTTTCACTGAGAAACGTGCGGGCTGCTGTTGCCTGGGCGCTCTCTTCTTTGCAAAAGAGTCTGCAGTTCCACGCTTTGAACCGTGGAAAGGCGCCGGGCTCTGCTAAGATTTCCCCCGGCGCTTCGTTTGCCCTGGGCCAAAGCGAGCCTTCACAATAGCTGAACGCTAACACTGCATACTCGTTCCACTTCCAGAACCGGGCTACGGCGAGGCAGTTCTCCGGGGGAAAACGGCCCTTCGCGAAGGGCAGATCTGCCGAGCTCCTTGCGGGAAAGCGAAAGCAAAGGACGCTTTTCTCCCTCTAACCGCTTTCGTCAGAGGAACGGGGGAAGTCACAGTGTTCTTTCTCTCCCTGAGATACACACAATCTGACGTTGCCTCTGAGCTCCGTTGCTGGCAAGGAACTGAAAGTGACATACATTGCTGTGGGGCAACACAGGGCTCTGCTAGGATTTCTGTAGGCAGTGTGTTTTCCCTGGGCCTCACTGTAGCAACACTATCTCGCCAGGGCAACACTGCATGGCACTTCCTCTGCCAGGAGAGAGCTGCTGCTTTGTAGTTTGTGCTGGGAAACCTTGCTTTAGCAAGTGCGAATTGACCGCATTCAGGCAGAAAGAAAAGAGAATAGCAAGAGGCCTTTTCTCCCCGGCTGCTCTGCCAAGCCCTTCCAGCTCAAACTATGTCGTTGCTCCTCTGGAAGGATCCCTGCACCGCGGCCTAGTTTTTCCGAAGAAGCCCTGCGTTTGCAAGAGCAAATGAGGAATTCGTGGCAGGAAAGAGGAAGGAAAGAAAGTTTCTCTCCCTCTGCCTGCTTTGCTCAGAGGACTGGATGAAGTCAGGGACTTCTCCCTTTCACTGAGAAACGTGCGGGCTGCTGTTGCCTGGGCGCTCTCTTCTTTGCAAAAGAGTCTGCAGTTCCACGCTTTGAACCGTGGAAAGGCGCCGGGCTCTGCTAAGATTTCCCCCGGCGCTTCGTTTGCCCTGGGCCAAAGCGAGCCTTCACAATAGCTGAACGCTAACACTGCATACTCGTTCCACTTCCAGAACCGGGCTACGGCGAGGCAGTTCTCCGGGGGAAAACGGCCCTTCGCGAAGGGCAGATCTGCCGAGCTCCTTGCGGGAAAGCGAAAGCAAAGGACGCTTTTCTCCCTCTAACCGCTTTCGTCAGAGGAACGGGGGAAGTCACAGTGTTCTTTCTCTCCCTGAGATACACACAATCTGACGTTGCCTCTGAGCTCCGTTGCTGGCAAGGAACTGAAAGTGACATACATTGCTGTGGGGAAACACAGGGCTCTGCTAGGATTTCTGTAGGCAGTGTGTTTTCCCTGGGCCTCACTGTAGCAACACTATCTCGCCAGGGCAACACTGCATGGCACTTCCTCTGCCAGGAGAGAGTCGCTGCTTTGTAGTTTGTGCTGGGAAACCTTGCTTTGGCAAGTGCGAATTGACCGCATTCAGGCAGAAAGAAAAGAGAATAGCAAGAGGCCTTTTCTCCCCGGCTGCTCTGCCAAGCCCTTCCAGCTCAAACTATGTCGTTGCTCCTCTGGAAGGATCCCTGCACCGCGGCCTAGTTTTTCCGAAGAAGCCCTGCGTTTGCAAGAGTAAATGAGGAATTCGTGGCAGGAAAGAGGAAGGAAAGAAAGTTTCTCTCCCTCTGCCTGCTTTGCTCAGAGGACTGGATGAAGTCAGGGAGTTCTCCCTTTCACTGAGAAACGTGCGGGCTGCTGTTGCCTGGGCGCTCTCTTCTTTGCAAAAGAGTCTGCAGTTCCACGCTTTGAACCGTGGAAAGGCGCCGGGCTCTGCTAAGATTTCCCCCGGCGCTTCGTTTGCCCTGGGCCAAAGCGAGCCTTCACAATAGCTGAACGCTAACACTGCATACTCGTTCCACTTCCAGAACCGGGCTACGGCGAGGCAGTTCTCCGGGGGAAAACGGCCCTTCGCGAAGGGCAGATCTGCCGAGCTCCTTGCGGGAAAGCGAAAGCAAAGGACGCTTTTCTCCCTCTAACCGCTTTCGTCAGAGGAACGGGGGAAGTCACAGTGTTCTTTCTCTCCCTGAGATACACACAATCTGACGTTGCCTCTGAGCTCCGTTGCTGGCAAGGAACTGAAAGTGACATACATTGCTGTGGGGCAACACAGGGCTCTGCTAGGATTTCTGTAGGCAGTGTGTTTTCCCTGGGCCTCACTGTAGCAACACTATCTCGCCAGGGCAACACTGCATGGCACTTCCTCTGCCAGGAGAGAGTAGCTGCTTTGTAGTTTGTGCTGGGAAACCTTGCTTTAGCAAGTGCGAATTGACCGCATTCAGGCAGAAAGAAAAGAGAATAGCAAGAGGCCTTTTCTCCCCGGCTGCTCTGCCAAGCCCTTCCAGCTCAAACTATGTCGTTGCTCCTCTGGAAGGATCCCTGCACCGCGGCCTAGTTTTTCCGAAGAAGCCCTGCGTTTGCAAGAGCAAATGAGGAATTCGTGGCAGGAAAGAGGAAGGAAAGAAAGTTTCTCTCCCTCTGCCTGCTTTGCTCAGAGGACTGGATGAAGTCAGGGACTTCTCCCTTTCACTGAGAAACGTGCGGGCTGCTGTTGCCTGGGCGCTCTCTTCTTTGCAAAAGAGTCTGCAGTTCCACGCTTTGAACCGTGGAAAGGCGCCGGGCTCTGCTAAGATTTCCCCCGGCGCTTCGTTTGCCCTGGGCCAAAGCGAGCCTTCACAATAGCTGAACGCTAACACTGCATACTCGTTCCACTTCCAGAACCGGGCTACGGCGAGGCAGTTCTCCGGGGGAAAACGGCCCTTCGCGAAGGGCAGATCTGCCGAGCTCCTTGCGGGAAAGCGAAAGCAAAGGACGCTTTTCTCCCTCTAACCGCTTTCGTCAGAGGAACGGGGGAAGTCACAGTGTTCTTTCTCTCCCTGAGATACACACAATCTGACGTTGCCTCTGAGCTCCGTTGCTGGCAAGGAACTGAAAGTGACATACATTGCTGTGGGGCAACACAGGGCTCTGCTAGGATTTCTGTAGGCAGTGTGTTTTCCCTGGGCCTCACTGTAGCAACACTATCTCGCCAGGGCAACACTGCATGGCACTTCCTCTGCCAGGAGAGAGTAGCTGCTTTGTAGTTTGTGCTGGGAAACCTTGCTTTAGCAAGTGCGAATTGACCGCATTCAGGCAGAAAGAAAAGAGAATAGCAAGAGGCCTTTTCTCCCCGGCTGCTCTGCCAAGCCCTTCCAGCTCAAACTATGTCGTTGCTCCTCTGGAAGGATCCCTGCACCGCGGCCTAGTTTTTCCGAAGAAGCCCTGCGTTTGCAAGAGCAAATGAGGAATTCGTGGCAGGAAAGAGGAAGGAAAGAAAGTTTCTCTCCCTCTGCCTGCTTTGCTCAGAGGACTGGATGAAGTCAGGGACTTCTCCCTTTCACTGAGAAACGTGCGGGCTGCTGTTGCCTGGGCGCTCTCTTCTTTGCAAAAGAGTCTGCAGTTCCACGCTTTGAACCGTGGAAAGGCGCCGGGCTCTGCTAAGATTTCCCCCGGCGCTTCGTTTGCCCTGGGCCAAAGCGAGCCTTCACAATAGCTGAACGCTAACACTGCATACTCGTTCCACTTCCAGAACCGGGCTACGGCGAGGCAGTTCTCCGGGGGAAAACGGCCCTTCGCGAAGGGCAGATCTGCCGAGCTCCTTGCGGGAAAGCGAAAGCAAAGGACGCTTTTCTCCCTCTAACCGCTTTCGTCAGAGGAACGGGGGAAGTCACAGTGTTCTTTCTCTCCCTGAGATACACACAATCTGACGTTGCCTCTGAGCTCCGTTGCTGGCAAGGAACTGAAAGTGACATACATTGCTGTGGGGAAACACAGGGCTCTGCTAGGATTTCTGTAGGCAGTGTGTTTTCCCTGGGCCTCACTGTAGCAACACTATCTCGCCAGGGCAACACTGCATGGCACTTCCTCTGCCAGGAGAGAGTCGCTGCTTTGTAGTTTGTGCTGGGAAACCTTGCTTTGGCAAGTGCGAATTGACCGCATTCAGGCAGAAAGAAAAGAGAATAGCAAGAGGCCTTTTCTCCCCGGCTGCTCTGCCAAGCCCTTCCAGCTCAAACTATGTCGTTGCTCCTCTGGAAGGATCCCTGCACCGCGGCCTAGTTTTTCCGAAGAAGCCCTGCGTTTGCAAGAGCAAATGAGGAATTCGTGGCAGGAAAGAGGAAGGAAAGAAAGTTTCTCTCCCTCTGCCTGCTTTGCTCAGAGGACTGGATGAAGTCAGGGACTTCTCCCTTTCACTGAGAAACGTGCGGGCTGCTGTTGCCTGGGCGCTCTCTTCTTTGCAAAAGAGTCTGCAGTTCCACGCTTTGAACCGTGGAAAGGCGCCGGGCTCTGCTAAGATTTCCCCCGGCGCTTCGTTTGCCCTGGGCCAAAGCGAGCCTTCACAATAGCTGAACGCTAACACTGCATACTCGTTCCACTTCCAGAACCGGGCTACGGCGAGGCAGTTCTCCGGGGGAAAACGGCCCTTCGCGAAGGGCAGATCTGCCGAGCTCCTTGCGGGAAAGCGAAAGCAAAGGACGCTTTTCTCCCTCTAACCGCTTTCGTCAGAGGAACGGGGGAAGTCACAGTGTTCTTTCTCTCCCTGAGATACACACAATCTGACGTTGCCTCTGAGCTCCGTTGCTGGCAAGGAACTGAAAGTGACATACATTGCTGTGGGGCAACACAGGGCTCTGCTAGGATTTCTGTAGGCAGTGTGTTTTCCCTGGGCCTCACTGTAGCAACACTATCTCGCCAGGGCAACACTGCATGGCACTTCCTCTGCCAGGAGAGAGTAGCTGCTTTGTAGTTTGTGCTGGGAAACCTTGCTTTAGCAAGTGCGAATTGACCGCATTCAGGCAGAAAGAAAAGAGAATAGCAAGAGGCCTTTTCTCCCCGGCTGCTCTGCCAAGCCCTTCCAGCTCAAACTATGTCGTTGCTCCTCTGGAAGGATCCCTGCACCGCGGCCTAGTTTTTCCGAAGAAGCCCTGCGTTTGCAAGAGCAAATGAGGAATTCGTGGCAGGAAAGAGGAAGGAAAGAAAGTTTCTCTCCCTCTGCCTGCTTTGCTCAGAGGACTGGATGAAGTCAGGGACTTCTCCCTTTCACTGAGAAACGTGCGGGCTGCTGTTGCCTGGGCGCTCTCTTCTTTGCAAAAGAGTCTGCAGTTCCACGCTTTGAACCGTGGAAAGGCGCCGGGCTCTGCTAAGATTTCCCCCGGCGCTTCGTTTGCCCTGGGCCAAAGCGAGCCTTCACAATAGCTGAACCCTAACACTGCATACTCGTTCCACTTCCAGAACCGGGCTACGGCGAGGCAGTTCTCCGGGGGAAAACGGCCCTTCGCGAAGGGCAGATCTGCCGAGCTCCTTGCGGGAAAGCGAAAGCAAAGGACGCTTTTCTCCCTCTAACCGCTTTCGTCAGAGGAACGGGGGAAGTCACAGTGTTCTTTCTCTCCCTGAGATACACACAATCTGACGTTGCCTCTGAGCTCCGTTGCTGGCAAGGAACTGAAAGTGACATACATTGCTGTGGGGCAACACAGGGCTCTGCTAGGATTTCTGTAGGCAGTGTGTTTTCCCTGGGCCTCACTGTAGCAACACTATCTCGCCAGGGCAACACTGCATGGCACTTCCTCTGCCAGGAGAGAGTAGCTGCTTTGTAGTTTGTGCTGGGAAACCTTGCTTTAGCAAGTGCGAATTGACCGCATTCAGGCAGAAAGAAAAGAGAATAGCAAGAGGCCTTTTCTCCCCGGCTGCTCTGCCAAGCCCTTCCAGCTCAAACTATGTCGTTGCTCCTCTGGAAGGATCCCTGCACCGCGGCCTAGTTTTTCCGAAGAAGCCCTGCGTTTGCAAGAGCAAATGAGGAATTCGTGGCAGGAAAGAGGAAGGAAAGAAAGTTTCTCTCCCTCTGCCTGCTTTGCTCAGAGGACTGGATGAAGTCAGGGACTTCTCCCTTTCACTGAGAAACGTGCGGGCTGCTGTTGCCTGGGCGCTCTCTTCTTTGCAAAAGAGTCTGCAGTTCCACGCTTTGAACCGTGGAAAGGCGCCGGGCTCTGCTAAGATTTCCCCCGGCGCTTCGTTTGCCCTGGGCCAAAGCGAGCCTTCACAATAGCTGAACGCTAACACTGCATACTCGTTCCACTTCCAGAACCGGGCTACGGCGAGGCAGTTCTCCGGGGGAAAACGGCCCTTCGCGAAGGGCAGATCTGCCGAGCTCCTTGCGGGAAAGCGAAAGCAAAGGACGCTTTTCTCCCTCTAACCGCTTTCGTCAGAGGAACGGGGGAAGTCACAGTGTTCTTTCTCTCCCTGAGATACACACAATCTGACGTTGCCTCTGAGCTCCGTTGCTGGCAAGGAACTGAAAGTGACATACATTGCTGTGGGGAAACACAGGGCTCTGCTAGGATTTCTGTAGGCAGTGTGTTTTCCCTGGGCCTCACTGTAGCAACACTATCTCGCCAGGGCAACACTGCATGGCACTTCCTCTGCCAGGAGAGAGTCGCTGCTTTGTAGTTTGTGCTGGGAAACCTTGCTTTGGCAAGTGCGAATTGACCGCATTCAGGCAGAAAGAAAAGAGAATAGCAAGAGGCCTTTTCTCCCCGGCTGCTCTGCCAAGCCCTTCCAGCTCAAACTATGTCGTTGCTCCTCTGGAAGGATCCCTGCACCGCGGCCTAGTTTTTCCGAAGAAGCCCTGCGTTTGCAAGAGTAAATGAGGAATTCGTGGCAGGAAAGAGGAAGGAAAGAAAGTTTCTCTCCCTCTGCCTGCTTTGCTCAGAGGACTGGATGAAGTCAGGGAGTTCTCCCTTTCACTGAGAAACGTGCGGGCTGCTGTTGCCTGGGCGCTCTCTTCTTTGCAAAAGAGTCTGCAGTTCCACGCTTTGAACCGTGGAAAGGCGCCGGGCTCTGCTAAGATTTCCCCCGGCGCTTCGTTTGCCCTGGGCCAAAGCGAGCCTTCACAATAGCTGAACGCTAACACTGCATACTCGTTCCACTTCCAGAACCGGGCTACGGCGAGGCAGTTCTCCGGGGGAAAACGGCCCTTCGCGAAGGGCAGATCTGCCGAGCTCCTTGCGGGAAAGCGAAAGCAAAGGACGCTTTTCTCCCTCTAACCGCTTTCGTCAGAGGAACGGGGGAAGTCACAGTGTTCTTTCTCTCCCTGAGATACACACAATCTGACGTTGCCTCTGAGCTCCGTTGCTGGCAAGGAACTGAAAGTGACATACATTGCTGTGGGGCAACACAGGGCTCTGCTAGGATTTCTGTAGGCAGTGTGTTTTCCCTGGGCCTCACTGTAGCAACACTATCTCGCCAGGGCAACACTGCATGGCACTTCCTCTGCCAGGAGAGAGTAGCTGCTTTGTAGTTTGTGCTGGGAAACCTTGCTTTAGCAAGTGCGAATTGACCGCATTCAGGCAGAAAGAAAAGAGAATAGCAAGAGGCCTTTTCTCCCCGGCTGCTCTGCCAAGCCCTTCCAGCTCAAACTATGTCGTTGCTCCTCTGGAAGGATCCCTGCACCGCGGCCTAGTTTTTCCGAAGAAGCCCTGCGTTTGCAAGAGCAAATGAGGAATTCGTGGCAGGAAAGAGGAAGGAAAGAAAGTTTCTCTCCCTCTGCCTGCTTTGCTCAGAGGACTGGATGAAGTCAGGGACTTCTCCCTTTCACTGAGAAACGTGCGGGCTGCTGTTGCCTGGGCGCTCTCTTCTTTGCAAAAGAGTCTGCAGTTCCACGCTTTGAACCGTGGAAAGGCGCCGGGCTCTGCTAAGATTTCCCCCGGCGCTTCGTTTGCCCTGGGCCAAAGCGAGCCTTCACAATAGCTGAACGCTAACACTGCATACTCGTTCCACTTCCAGAACCGGGCTACGGCGAGGCAGTTCTCCGGGGGAAAACGGCCCTTCGCGAAGGGCAGATCTGCCGAGCTCCTTGCGGGAAAGCGAAAGCAAAGGACGCTTTTCTCCCTCTAACCGCTTTCGTCAGAGGAACGGGGGAAGTCACAGTGTTCTTTCTCTCCCTGAGATACACACAATCTGACGTTGCCTCTGAGCTCCGTTGCTGGCAAGGAACTGAAAGTGACATACATTGCTGTGGGGAAACACAGGGCTCTGCTAGGATTTCTGTAGGCAGTGTGTTTTCCCTGGGCCTCACTGTAGCAACACTATCTCGCCAGGGCAACACTGCATGGCACTTCCTCTGCCAGGAGAGAGTCGCTGCTTTGTAGTTTGTGCTGGGAAACCTTGCTTTGGCAAGTGCGAATTGACCGCATTCAGGCAGAAAGAAAAGAGAATAGCAAGAGGCCTTTTCTCCCCGGCTGCTCTGCCAAGCCCTTCCAGCTCAAACTATGTCGTTGCTCCTCTGGAAGGATCCCTGCACCGCGGCCTAGTTTTTCCGAAGAAGCCCTGCGTTTGCAAGAGCAAATGAGGAATTCGTGGCAGGAAAGAGGAAGGAAAGAAAGTTTCTCTCCCTCTGCCTGCTTTGCTCAGAGGACTGGATGAAGTCAGGGACTTCTCCCTTTCACTGAGAAACGTGCGGGCTGCTGTTGCCTGGGCGCTCTCTTCTTTGCAAAAGAGTCTGCAGTTCCACGCTTTGAACCGTGGAAAGGCGCCGGGCTCTGCTAAGATTTCCCCCGGCGCTTCGTTTGCCCTGGGCCAAAGCGAGCCTTCACAATAGCTGAACGCTAACACTGCATACTCGTTCCACTTCCAGAACCGGGCTACGGCGAGGCAGTTCTCCGGGGGAAAACGGCCCTTCGCGAAGGGCAGATCTGCCGAGCTCCTTGCGGGAAAGCGAAAGCAAAGGACGCTTTTCTCCCTCTAACCGCTTTCGTCAGAGGAACGGGGGAAGTCACAGTGTTCTTTCTCTCCCTGAGATACACACAATCTGACGTTGCCTCTGAGCTCCGTTGCTGGCAAGGAACTGAAAGTGGCATACATTGCTGTGGGGCAACACAGGGCTCTGCTAGGATTTCTGTAGGCAGTGTGTTTTCCCTGGGCCTCACTGTAGCAACACTATCTCGCCAGGGCAACACTGCATGGCACTTCCTCTGCCAGGAGAGAGTAGCTGCTTTGTAGTTTGTGCTGGGAAACCTTGCTTTAGCAAGTGCGAATTGACCGCATTCAGGCAGAAAGAAAAGAGAATAGCAAGAGGCCTTTTCTCCCCGGCTGCTCTGCCAAGCCCTTCCAGCTCAAACTATGTCGTTGCTCCTCTGGAAGGATCCCTGCACCGCGGCGTAGTTTTTCCGAAGAAGCCCTGCGTTTGCAAGAGCAAATGAGGAATTCGTGGCAGGAAAGAGGAAGGAAAGAAAGTTTCTCTCCCTCTGCCTGCTTTGCTCAGAGGACTGGATGAAGTCAGGGACTTCTCCCTTTCACTGAGAAACGTGCGGGCTGCTGTTGCCTGGGCGCTCTCTTCTTTGCAAAAGAGTCTGCAGTTCCACGCTTTGAACCGTGGAAAGGCGCCGGGCTCTGCTAAGATTTCCCCCGGCGCTTCGTTTGCCCTGGGCCAAAGCGAGCCTTCACAATAGCTGAACCCTAACACTGCATACTCGTTCCACTTCCAGAACCGGGCTACGGCGAGGCAGTTCTCCGGGGGAAAACGGCCCTTCGCGAAGGGCAGATCTGCCGAGCTCCTTGCGGGAAAGCGAAAGCAAAGGACGCTTTTCTCCCTCTAACCGCTTTCGTCAGAGGAACGGGGGAAGTCACAGTGTTCTTTCTCTCCCTGAGATACACACAATCTGACGTTGCCTCTGAGCTCCGTTGCTGGCAAGGAACTGAAAGTGACATACATTGCTGTGGGGCAACACAGGGCTCTGCTAGGATTTCTGTAGGCAGTGTGTTTTCCCTGGGCCTCACTGTAGCAACACTATCTCGCCAGGGCAACACTGCATGGCACTTCCTCTGCCAGGAGAGAGTCGCTGCTTTGTAGTTTGTGCTGGGAAACCTTGCTTTGGCAAGTGCGAATTGACCGCATTCAGGCAGAAAGAAAAGAGAATAGCAAGAGGCCTTTTCTCCCCGGCTGCTCTGCCAAGCCCTTCCAGCTCAAACTATGTCGTTGCTCCTCTGGAAGGATCCCTGCACCGCGGCCTAGTTTTTCCGAAGAAGCCCTGCGTTTGCAAGAGTAAATGAGGAATTCGTGGCAGGAAAGAGGAAGGAAAGAAAGTTTCTCTCCCTCTGCCTGCTTTGCTCAGAGGACTGGATGAAGTCAGGGAGTTCTCCCTTTCACTGAGAAACGTGCGGGCTGCTGTTGCCTGGGCGCTCTCTTCTTTGCAAAAGAGTCTGCAGTTCCACGCTTTGAACCGTGGAAAGGCGCCGGGCTCTGCTAAGATTTCCCCCGGCGCTTCGTTTGCCCTGGGCCAAAGCGAGCCTTCACAATAGCTGAACCCTAACACTGCATACTCGTTCCACTTCCAGAACCGGGCTACGGCGAGGCAGTTCTCCGGGGGAAAACGGCCCTTCGCGAAGGGCAGATCTGCCGAGCTCCTTGCGGGAAAGCGAAAGCAAAGGACGCTTTTCTCCCTCTAACCGCTTTCGTCAGAGGAACGGGGGAAGTCACAGTGTTCTTTCTCTCCCTGAGATACACACAATCTGACGTTGCCTCTGAGCTCCGTTGCTGGCAAGGAACTGAAAGTGACATACATTGCTGTGGGGAAACACAGGGCTCTGCTAGGATTTCTGTAGGCAGTGTGTTTTCCCTGGGCCTCACTGTAGCAACACTATCTCGCCAGGGCAACACTGCATGGCACTTCCTCTGCCAGGAGAGAGTCGCTGCTTTGTAGTTTGTGCTGGGAAACCTTGCTTTGGCAAGTGCGAATTGACCGCATTCAGGCAGAAAGAAAAGAGAATAGCAAGAGGCCTTTTCTCCCCGGCTGCTCTGCCAAGCCCTTCCAGCTCAAACTATGTCGTTGCTCCTCTGGAAGGATCCCTGCACCGCGGCGTAGTTTTTCCGAAGAAGCCCTGCGTTTGCAAGAGCAAATGAGGAATTCGTGGCAGGAAAGAGGAAGGAAAGAAAGTTTCTCTCCCTCTGCCTGCTTTGCTCAGAGGACTGGATGAAGTCAGGGAGTTCTCCCTTTCACTGAGAAACGTGCGGGCTGCTGTTGCCTGGGCGCTCTCTTCTTTGCAAAAGAGTCTGCAGTTCCACGCTTTGAACCGTGGAAAGGCGCCGGGCTCTGCTAAGATTTCCCCCGGCGCTTCGTTTGCCCTGGGCCAAAGCGAGCCTTCACAATAGCTGAACGCTAACACTGCATACTCGTTCCACTTCCAGAACCGGGCTACGGCGAGGCAGTTCTCCGGGGGAAAACGGCCCTTCGCGAAGGGCAGATCTGCCGAGCTCCTTGCGGGAAAGCGAAAGCAAAGGACGCTTTTCTCCCTCTAACCGCTTTCGTCAGAGGAACGGGGGAAGTCACAGTGTTCTTTCTCTCCCTGAGATACACACAATCTGACGTTGCCTCTGAGCTCCGTTGCTGGCAAGGAACTGAAAGTGACATACATTGCTGTGGGGCAACACAGGGCTCTGCTAGGATTTCTGTAGGCAGTGTGTTTTCCCTGGGCCTCACTGTAGCAACACTATCTCGCCAGGGCAACACTGCATGGCACTTCCTCTGCCAGGAGAGAGTAGCTGCTTTGTAGTTTGTGCTGGGAAACCTTGCTTTAGCAAGTGCGAATTGACCGCATTCAGGCAGAAAGAAAAGAGAATAGCAAGAGGCCTTTTCTCCCCGGCTGCTCTGCCAAGCCCTTCCAGCTCAAACTATGTCGTTGCTCCTCTGGAAGGATCCCTGCACCGCGGCCTAGTTTTTCCGAAGAAGCCCTGCGTTTGCAAGAGCAAATGAGGAATTCGTGGCAGGAAAGAGGAAGGAAAGAAAGTTTCTCTCCCTCTGCCTGCTTTGCTCAGAGGACTGGATGAAGTCAGGGACTTCTCCCTTTCACTGAGAAACGTGCGGGCTGCTGTTGCCTGGGCGCTCTCTTCTTTGCAAAAGAGTCTGCAGTTCCACGCTTTGAACCGTGGAAAGGCGCCGGGCTCTGCTAAGATTTCCCCCGGCGCTTCGTTTGCCCTGGGCCAAAGCGAGCCTTCACAATAGCTGAACGCTAACACTGCATACTCGTTCCACTTCCAGAACCGGGCTACGGCGAGGCAGTTCTCCGGGGGAAAACGGCCCTTCGCGAAGGGCAGATCTGCCGAGCTCCTTGCGGGAAAGCGAAAGCAAAGGACGCTTTTCTCCCTCTAACCGCTTTCGTCAGAGGAACGGGGGAAGTCACAGTGTTCTTTCTCTCCCTGAGATACACACAATCTGACGTTGCCTCTGAGCTCCGTTGCTGGCAAGGAACTGAAAGTGACATACATTGCTGTGGGGCAACACAGGGCTCTGCTAGGATTTCTGTAGGCAGTGTGTTTTCCCTGGGCCTCACTGTAGCAACACTATCTCGCCAGGGCAACACTGCATGGCACTTCCTCTGCCAGGAGAGAGTCGCTGCTTTGTAGTTTGTGCTGGGAAACCTTGCTTTGGCAAGTGCGAATTGACCGCATTCAGGCAGAAAGAAAAGAGAATAGCAAGAGGCCTTTTCTCCCCGGCTGCTCTGCCAAGCCCTTCCAGCTCAAACTATGTCGTTGCTCCTCTGGAAGGATCCCTGCACCGCGGCGTAGTTTTTCCGAAGAAGCCCTGCGTTTGCAAGAGCAAATGAGGAATTCGTGGCAGGAAAGAGGAAGGAAAGAAAGTTTCTCTCCCTCTGCCTGCTTTGCTCAGAGGACTGGATGAAGTCAGGGACTTCTCCCTTTCACTGAGAAACGTGCGGGCTGCTGTTGCCTGGGCGCTCTCTTCTTTGCAAAAGAGTCTGCAGTTCCACGCTTTGAACCGTGGAAAGGCGCCGGGCTCTGCTAAGATTTCCCCCGGCGCTTCGTTTGCCCTGGGCCAAAGCGAGCCTTCACAATAGCTGAACGCTAACACTGCATACTCGTTCCACTTCCAGAACCGGGCTACGGCGAGGCAGTTCTCCGGGGGAAAACGGCCCTTCGCGAAGGGCAGATCTGCCGAGCTCCTTGCGGGAAAGCGAAAGCAAAGGACGCTTTTCTCCCTCTAACCGCTTTCGTCAGAGGAACGGGGGAAGTCACAGTGTTCTTTCTCTCCCTGAGATACACACAATCTGACGTTGCCTCTGAGCTCCGTTGCTGGCAAGGAACTGAAAGTGACATACATTGCTGTGGGGCAACACAGGGCTCTGCTAGGATTTCTGTAGGCAGTGTGTTTTCCCTGGGCCTCACTGTAGCAACACTATCTCGCCAGGGCAACACTGCATGGCACTTCCTCTGCCAGGAGAGAGTCGCTGCTTTGTAGTTTGTGCTGGGAAACCTTGCTTTAGCAAGTGCGAATTGACCGCATTCAGGCAGAAAGAAAAGAGAATAGCAAGAGGCCTTTTCTCCCCGGCTGCTCTGCCAAGCCCTTCCAGCTCAAACTATGTCGTTGCTCCTCTGGAAGGATCCCTGCACCGCGGCCTAGTTTTTCCGAAGAAGCCCTGCGTTTGCAAGAGCAAATGAGGAATTCGTGGCAGGAAAGAGGAAGGAAAGAAAGTTTCTCTCCCTCTGCCTGCTTTGCTCAGAGGACTGGATGAAGTCAGGGACTTCTCCCTTTCACTGAGAAACGTGCGGGCTGCTGTTGCCTGGGCGCTCTCTTCTTTGCAAAAGAGTCTGCAGTTCCACGCTTTGAACCGTGGAAAGGCGCCGGGCTCTGCTAAGATTTCCCCCGGCGCTTCGTTTGCCCTGGGCCAAAGCGAGCCTTCACAATAGCTGAACCCTAACACTGCATACTCGTTCCACTTCCAGAACCGGGCTACGGCGAGGCAGTTCTCCGGGGGAAAACGGCCCTTCGCGAAGGGCAGATCTGCCGAGCTCCTTGCGGGAAAGCGAAAGCAAAGGACGCTTTTCTCCCTCTAACCGCTTTCGTCAGAGGAACGGGGGAAGTCACAGTGTTCTTTCTCTCCCTGAGATACACACAATCTGACGTTGCCTCTGAGCTCCGTTGCTGGCAAGGAACTGAAAGTGACATACATTGCTGTGGGGAAACACAGGGCTCTGCTAGGATTTCTGTAGGCAGTGTGTTTTCCCTGGGCCTCACTGTAGCAACACTATCTCGCCAGGGCAACACTGCATGGCACTTCCTCTGCCAGGAGAGAGTCGCTGCTTTGTAGTTTGTGCTGGGAAACCTTGCTTTGGCAAGTGCGAATTGACCGCATTCAGGCAGAAAGAAAAGAGAATAGCAAGAGGCCTTTTCTCCCCGGCTGCTCTGCCAAGCCCTTCCAGCTCAAACTATGTCGTTGCTCCTCTGGAAGGATCCCTGCACCGCGGCCTAGTTTTTCCGAAGAAGCCCTGCGTTTGCAAGAGCAAATGAGGAATTCGTGGCAGGAAAGAGGAAGGAAAGAAAGTTTCTCTCCCTCTGCCTGCTTTGCTCAGAGGACTGGATGAAGTCAGGGAGTTCTCCCTTTCACTGAGAAACGTGCGGGCTGCTGTTGCCTGGGCGCTCTCTTCTTTGCAAAAGAGTCTGCAGTTCCACGCTTTGAACCGTGGAAAGGCGCCGGGCTCTGCTAAGATTTCCCCCGGCGCTTCGTTTGCCCTGGGCCAAAGCGAGCCTTCACAATAGCTGAACGCTAACACTGCATACTCGTTCCACTTCCAGAACCGGGCTACGGCGAGGCAGTTCTCCGGGGGAAAACGGCCCTTCGCGAAGGGCAGATCTGCCGAGCTCCTTGCGGGAAAGCGAAAGCAAAGGACGCTTTTCTCCCTCTAACCGCTTTCGTCAGAGGAACGGGGGAAGTCACAGTGTTCTTTCTCTCCCTGAGATACACACAATCTGACGTTGCCTCTGAGCTCCGTTGCTGGCAAGGAACTGAAAGTGACATACATTGCTGTGGGGCAACACAGGGCTCTGCTAGGATTTCTGTAGGCAGTGTGTTTTCCCTGGGCCTCACTGTAGCAACACTATCTCGCCAGGGCAACACTGCATGGCACTTCCTCTGCCAGGAGAGAGTAGCTGCTTTGTAGTTTGTGCTGGGAAACCTTGCTTTAGCAAGTGCGAATTGACCGCATTCAGGCAGAAAGAAAAGAGAATAGCAAGAGGCCTTTTCTCCCCGGCTGCTCTGCCAAGCCCTTCCAGCTCAAACTATGTCGTTGCTCCTCTGGAAGGATCCCTGCACCGCGGCCTAGTTTTTCCGAAGAAGCCCTGCGTTTGCAAGAGCAAATGAGGAATTCGTGGCAGGAAAGAGGAAGGAAAGAAAGTTTCTCTCCCTCTGCCTGCTTTGCTCAGAGGACTGGATGAAGTCAGGGACTTCTCCCTTTCACTGAGAAACGTGCGGGCTGCTGTTGCCTGGGCGCTCTCTTCTTTGCAAAAGAGTCTGCAGTTCCACGCTTTGAACCGTGGAAAGGCGCCGGGCTCTGCTAAGATTTCCCCCGGCGCTTCGTTTGCCCTGGGCCAAAGCGAGCCTTCACAATAGCTGAACCCTAACACTGCATACTCGTTCCACTTCCAGAACCGGGCTACGGCGAGGCAGTTCTCCGGGGGAAAACGGCCCTTCGCGAAGGGCAGATCTGCCGAGCTCCTTGCGGGAAAGCGAAAGCAAAGGACGCTTTTCTCCCTCTAACCGCTTTCGTCAGAGGAACGGGGGAAGTCACAGTGTTCTTTCTCTCCCTGAGATACACACAATCTGACGTTGCCTCTGAGCTCCGTTGCTGGCAAGGAACTGAAAGTGACATACATTGCTGTGGGGAAACACAGGGCTCTGCTAGGATTTCTGTAGGCAGTGTGTTTTCCCTGGGCCTCACTGTAGCAACACTATCTCACCAGGGCAACACTGCATGGCACTTCCTCTGCCAGGAGAGAGTCGCTGCTTTGTAGTTTGTGCTGGGAAACCTTGCTTTGGCAAGTGCGAATTGACCGCATTCAGGCAGAAAGAAAAGAGAATAGCAAGAGGCCTTTTCTCCCCGGCTGCTCTGCCAAGCCCTTCCAGCTCAAACTATGTCGTTGCTCCTCTGGAAGGATCCCTGCACCGCGGCCTAGTTTTTCCGAAGAAGCCCTGCGTTTGCAAGAGTAAATGAGGAATTCGTGGCAGGAAAGAGGAAGGAAAGAAAGTTTCTCTCCCTCTGCCTGCTTTGCTCAGAGGACTGGATGAAGTCAGGGAGTTCTCCCTTTCACTGAGAAACGTGCGGGCTGCTGTTGCCTGGGCGCTCTCTTCTTTGCAAAAGAGTCTGCAGTTCCACGCTTTGAACCGTGGAAAGGCGCCGGGCTCTGCTAAGATTTCCCCCGGCGCTTCGTTTGCCCTGGGCCAAAGCGAGCCTTCACAATAGCTGAACGCTAACACTGCATACTCGTTCCACTTCCAGAACCGGGCTACGGCGAGGCAGTTCTCCGGGGGAAAACGGCCCTTCGCGAAGGGCAGATCTGCCGAGCTCCTTGCGGGAAAGCGAAAGCAAAGGACACTTTTCTCCCTCTAACCGCTTTCGTCAGAGGAACGGGGGAAGTCACAGTGTTCTTTCTCTCCCTGAGATACACACAATCTGACGTTGCCTCTGAGCTCCGTTGCTGGCAAGGAACTGAAAGTGACATACATTGCTGTGGGGCAACACAGGGCTCTGCTAGGATTTCTGTAGGCAGTGTGTTTTCCCTGGGCCTCACTGTAGCAACACTATCTCGCCAGGGCAACACTGCATGGCACTTCCTCTGCCAGGAGAGAGTAGCTGCTTTGTAGTTTGTGCTGGGAAACCTTGCTTTAGCAAGTGCGAATTGACCGCATTCAGGCAGAAAGAAAAGAGAATAGCAAGAGGCCTTTTCTCCCCGGCTGCTCTGCCAAGCCCTTCCAGCTCAAACTATGTCGTTGCTCCTCTGGAAGGATCCCTGCACCGCGGCCTAGTTTTTCCGAAGAAGCCCTGCGTTTGCAAGAGCAAATGAGGAATTCGTGGCAGGAAAGAGGAAGGAAAGAAAGTTTCTCTCCCTCTGCCTGCTTTGCTCAGAGGACTGGATGAAGTCAGGGACTTCTCCCTTTCACTGAGAAACGTGCGGGCTGCTGTTGCCTGGGCGCTCTCTTCTTTGCAAAAGAGTCTGCAGTTCCACGCTTTGAACCGTGGAAAGGCGCCGGGCTCTGCTAAGATTTCCCCCGGCGCTTCGTTTGCCCTGGGCCAAAGCGAGCCTTCACAATAGCTGAACCCTAACACTGCATACTCGTTCCACTTCCAGAACCGGGCTACGGCGAGGCAGTTCTCCGGGGGAAAACGGCCCTTCGCGAAGGGCAGATCTGCCGAGCTCCTTGCGGGAAAGCGAAAGCAAAGGACGCTTTTCTCCCTCTAACCGCTTTCGTCAGAGGAACGGGGGAAGTCACAGTGTTCTTTCTCTCCCTGAGATACACACAATCTGACGTTGCCTCTGAGCTCCGTTGCTGGCAAGGAACTGAAAGTGACATACATTGCTGTGGGGCAACACAGGGCTCTGCTAGGATTTCTGTAGGCAGTGTGTTTTCCCTGGGCCTCACTGTAGCAACACTATCTCGCCAGGGCAACACTGCATGGCACTTCCTCTGCCAGGAGAGAGTAGCTGCTTTGTAGTTTGTGCTGGGAAACCTTGCTTTAGCAAGTGCGAATTGACCGCATTCAGGCAGAAAGAAAAGAGAATAGCAAGAGGCCTTTTCTCCCCGGCTGCTCTGCCAAGCCCTTCCAGCTCAAACTATGTCGTTGCTCCTCTGGAAGGATCCCTGCACCGCGGCCTAGTTTTTCCGAAGAAGCCCTGCGTTTGCAAGAGCAAATGAGGAATTCGTGGCAGGAAAGAGGAAGGAAAGAAAGTTTCTCTCCCTCTGCCTGCTTTGCTCAGAGGACTGGATGAAGTCAGGGACTTCTCCCTTTCACTGAGAAACGTGCGGGCTGCTGTTGCCTGGGCGCTCTCTTCTTTGCAAAAGAGTCTGCAGTTCCACGCTTTGAACCGTGGAAAGGCGCCGGGCTCTGCTAAGATTTCCCCCGGCGCTTCGTTTGCCCTGGGCCAAAGCGAGCCTTCACAATAGCTGAACCCTAACACTGCATACTCGTTCCACTTCCAGAACCGGGCTACGGCGAGGCAGTTCTCCGGGGGAAAACGGCCCTTCGCGAAGGGCAGATCTGCCGAGCTCCTTGCGGGAAAGCGAAAGCAAAGGACGCTTTTCTCCCTCTAACCGCTTTCGTCAGAGGAACGGGGGAAGTCACAGTGTTCTTTCTCTCCCTGAGATACACACAATCTGACGTTGCCTCTGAGCTCCGTTGCTGGCAAGGAACTGAAAGTGACATACATTGCTGTGGGGAAACACAGGGCTCTGCTAGGATTTCTGTAGGCAGTGTGTTTTCCCTGGGCCTCACTGTAGCAACACTATCTCGCCAGGGCAACACTGCATGGCACTTCCTCTGCCAGGAGAGAGTCGCTGCTTTGTAGTTTGTGCTGGGAAACCTTGCTTTGGCAAGTGCGAATTGACCGCATTCAGGCAGAAAGAAAAGAGAATAGCAAGAGGCCTTTTCTCCCCGGCTGCTCTGCCAAGCCCTTCCAGCTCAAACTATGTCGTTGCTCCTCTGGAAGGATCCCTGCACCGCGGCCTAGTTTTTCCGAAGAAGCCCTGCGTTTGCAAGAGTAAATGAGGAATTCGTGGCAGGAAAGAGGAAGGAAAGAAAGTTTCTCTCCCTCTGCCTGCTTTGCTCAGAGGACTGGATGAAGTCAGGGAGTTCTCCCTTTCACTGAGAAACGTGCGGGCTGCTGTTGCCTGGGCGCTCTCTTCTTTGCAAAAGAGTCTGCAGTTCCACGCTTTGAACCGTGGAAAGGCGCCGGGCTCTGCTAAGATTTCCCCCGGCGCTTCGTTTGCCCTGGGCCAAAGCGAGCCTTCACAATAGCTGAACGCTAACACTGCATACTCGTTCCACTTCCAGAACCGGGCTACGGCGAGGCAGTTCTCCGGGGGAAAACGGCCCTTCGCGAAGGGCAGATCTGCCGAGCTCCTTGCGGGAAAGCGAAAGCAAAGGACGCTTTTCTCCCTCTAACCGCTTTCGTCAGAGGAACGGGGGAAGTCACAGTGTTCTTTCTCTCCCTGAGATACACACAATCTGACGTTGCCTCTGAGCTCCGTTGCTGGCAAGGAACTGAAAGTGACATACATTGCTGTGGGGCAACACAGGGCTCTGCTAGGATTTCTGTAGGCAGTGTGTTTTCCCTGGGCCTCACTGTAGCAACACTATCTCGCCAGGGCAACACTGCATGGCACTTCCTCTGCCAGGAGAGAGTAGCTGCTTTGTAGTTTGTGCTGGGAAACCTTGCTTTAGCAAGTGCGAATTGACCGCATTCAGGCAGAAAGAAAAGAGAATAGCAAGAGGCCTTTTCTCCCCGGCTGCTCTGCCAAGCCCTTCCAGCTCAAACTATGTCGTTGCTCCTCTGGAAGGATCCCTGCACCGCGGCCTAGTTTTTCCGAAGAAGCCCTGCGTTTGCAAGAGCAAATGAGGAATTCGTGGCAGGAAAGAGGAAGGAAAGAAAGTTTCTCTCCCTCTGCCTGCTTTGCTCAGAGGACTGGATGAAGTCAGGGACTTCTCCCTTTCACTGAGAAACGTGCGGGCTGCTGTTGCCTGGGCGCTCTCTTCTTTGCAAAAGAGTCTGCAGTTCCACGCTTTGAACCGTGGAAAGGCGCCGGGCTCTGCTAAGATTTCCCCCGGCGCTTCGTTTGCCCTGGGCCAAAGCGAGCCTTCACAATAGCTGAACCCTAACACTGCATACTCGTTCCACTTCCAGAACCGGGCTACGGCGAGGCAGTTCTCCGGGGGAAAACGGCCCTTCGCGAAGGGCAGATCTGCCGAGCTCCTTGCGGGAAAGCGAAAGCAAAGGACGCTTTTCTCCCTCTAACCGCTTTCGTCAGAGGAACGGGGGAAGTCACAGTGTTCTTTCTCTCCCTGAGATACACACAATCTGACGTTGCCTCTGAGCTCCGTTGCTGGCAAGGAACTGAAAGTGACATACATTGCTGTGGGGCAACACAGGGCTCTGCTAGGATTTCTGTAGGCAGTGTGTTTTCCCTGGGCCTCACTGTAGCAACACTATCTCGCCAGGGCAACACTGCATGGCACTTCCTCTGCCAGGAGAGAGTAGCTGCTTTGTAGTTTGTGCTGGGAAACCTTGCTTTAGCAAGTGCGAATTGACCGCATTCAGGCAGAAAGAAAAGAGAATAGCAAGAGGCCTTTTCTCCCCGGCTGCTCTGCCAAGCCCTTCCAGCTCAAACTATGTCGTTGCTCCTCTGGAAGGATCCCTGCACCGCGGCCTAGTTTTTCCGAAGAAGCCCTGCGTTTGCAAGAGCAAATGAGGAATTCGTGGCAGGAAAGAGGAAGGAAAGAAAGTTTCTCTCCCTCTGCCTGCTTTGCTCAGAGGACTGGATGAAGTCAGGGACTTCTCCCTTTCACTGAGAAACGTGCGGGCTGCTGTTGCCTGGGCGCTCTCTTCTTTGCAAAAGAGTCTGCAGTTCCACGCTTTGAACCGTGGAAAGGCGCCGGGCTCTGCTAAGATTTCCCCCGGCGCTTCGTTTGCCCTGGGCCAAAGCGAGCCTTCACAATAGCTGAACCCTAACACTGCATACTCGTTCCACTTCCAGAACCGGGCTACGGCGAGGCAGTTCTCCGGGGGAAAACGGCCCTTCGCGAAGGGCAGATCTGCCGAGCTCCTTGCGGGAAAGCGAAAGCAAAGGACGCTTTTCTCCCTCTAACCGCTTTCGTCAGAGGAACGGGGGAAGTCACAGTGTTCTTTCTCTCCCTGAGATACACACAATCTGACGTTGCCTCTGAGCTCCGTTGCTGGCAAGGAACTGAAAGTGACATACATTGCTGTGGGGCAACACAGGGCTCTGCTAGGATTTCTGTAGGCAGTGTGTTTTCCCTGGGCCTCACTGTAGCAACACTATCTCACCAGGGCAACACTGCATGGCACTTCCTCTGCCAGGAGAGAGTCGCTGCTTTGTAGTTTGTGCTGGGAAACCTTGCTTTGGCAAGTGCGAATTGACCGCATTCAGGCAGAAAGAAAAGAGAATAGCAAGAGGCCTTTTCTCCCCGGCTGCTCTGCCAAGCCCTTCCAGCTCAAACTATGTCGTTGCTCCTCTGGAAGGATCCCTGCACCGCGGCCTAGTTTTTCCGAAGAAGCCCTGCGTTTGCAAGAGCAAATGAGGAATTCGTGGCAGGAAAGAGGAAGGAAAGAAAGTTTCTCTCCCTCTGCCTGCTTTGCTCAGAGGACTGGATGAAGTCAGGGACTTCTCCCTTTCACTGAGAAACGTGCGGGCTGCTGTTGCCTGGGCGCTCTCTTCTTTGCAAAAGAGTCTGCAGTTCCACGCTTTGAACCGTGGAAAGGCGCCGGGCTCTGCTAAGATTTCCCCCGGCGCTTCGTTTGCCCTGGGCCAAAGCGAGCCTTCACAATAGCTGAACGCTAACACTGCATACTCGTTCCACTTCCAGAACCGGGCTACGGCGAGGCAGTTCTCCGGGGGAAAACGGCCCTTCGCGAAGGGCAGATCTGCCGAGCTCCTTGCGGGAAAGCGAAAGCAAAGGACGCTTTTCTCCCTCTAACCGCTTTCGTCAGAGGAACGGGGGAAGTCACAGTGTTCTTTCTCTCCCTGAGATACACACAATCTGACGTTGCCTCTGAGCTCCGTTGCTGGCAAGGAACTGAAAGTGACATACATTGCTGTGGGGCAACACAGGGCTCTGCTAGGATTTCTGTAGGCAGTGTGTTTTCCCTGGGCCTCACTGTAGCAACACTATCTCGCCAGGGCAACACTGCATGGCACTTCCTCTGCCAGGAGAGAGTAGCTGCTTTGTAGTTTGTGCTGGGAAACCTTGCTTTAGCAAGTGCGAATTGACCGCATTCAGGCAGAAAGAAAAGAGAATAGCAAGAGGCCTTTTCTCCCCGGCTGCTCTGCCAAGCCCTTCCAGCTCAAACTATGTCGTTGCTCCTCTGGAAGGATCCCTGCACCGCGGCCTAGTTTTTCCGAAGAAGCCCTGCGTTTGCAAGAGCAAATGAGGAATTCGTGGCAGGAAAGAGGAAGGAAAGAAAGTTTCTCTCCCTCTGCCTGCTTTGCTCAGAGGACTGGATGAAGTCAGGGACTTCTCCCTTTCACTGAGAAACGTGCGGGCTGCTGTTGCCTGGGCGCTCTCTTCTTTGCAAAAGAGTCTGCAGTTCCACGCTTTGAACCGTGGAAAGGCGCCGGGCTCTGCTAAGATTTCCCCCGGCGCTTCGTTTGCCCTGGGCCAAAGCGAGCCTTCACAATAGCTGAACGCTAACACTGCATACTCGTTCCACTTCCAGAACCGGGCTACGGCGAGGCAGTTCTCCGGGGGAAAACGGCCCTTCGCGAAGGGCAGATCTGCCGAGCTCCTTGCGGGAAAGCGAAAGCAAAGGACGCTTTTCTCCCTCTAACCGCTTTCGTCAGAGGAACGGGGGAAGTCACAGTGTTCTTTCTCTCCCTGAGATACACACAATCTGACGTTGCCTCTGAGCTCCGTTGCTGGCAAGGAACTGAAAGTGACATACATTGCTGTGGGGCAACACAGGGCTCTGCTAGGATTTCTGTAGGCAGTGTGTTTTCCCTGGGCCTCACTGTAGCAACACTATCTCGCCAGGGCAACACTGCATGGCACTTCCTCTGCCAGGAGAGAGTAGCTGCTTTGTAGTTTGTGCTGGGAAACCTTGCTTTAGCAAGTGCGAATTGACCGCATTCAGGCAGAAAGAAAAGAGAATAGCAAGAGGCCTTTTCTCCCCGGCTGCTCTGCCAAGCCCTTCCAGCTCAAACTATGTCGTTGCTCCTCTGGAAGGATCCCTGCACCGCGGCCTAGTTTTTCCGAAGAAGCCCTGCGTTTGCAAGAGCAAATGAGGAATTCGTGGCAGGAAAGAGGAAGGAAAGAAAGTTTCTCTCCCTCTGCCTGCTTTGCTCAGAGGACTGGATGAAGTCAGGGACTTCTCCCTTTCACTGAGAAACGTGCGGGCTGCTGTTGCCTGGGCGCTCTCTTCTTTGCAAAAGAGTCTGCAGTTCCACGCTTTGAACCGTGGAAAGGCGCCGGGCTCTGCTAAGATTTCCCCCGGCGCTTCGTTTGCCCTGGGCCAAAGCGAGCCTTCACAATAGCTGAACCCTAACACTGCATACTCGTTCCACTTCCAGAACCGGGCTACGGCGAGGCAGTTCTCCGGGGGAAAACGGCCCTTCGCGAAGGGCAGATCTGCCGAGCTCCTTGCGGGAAAGCGAAAGCAAAGGACGCTTTTCTCCCTCTAACCGCTTTCGTCAGAGGAACGGGGGAAGTCACAGTGTTCTTTCTCTCCCTGAGATACACACAATCTGACGTTGCCTCTGAGCTCCGTTGCTGGCAAGGAACTGAAAGTGACATACATTGCTGTGGGGAAACACAGGGCTCTGCTAGGATTTCTGTAGGCAGTGTGTTTTCCCTGGGCCTCACTGTAGCAACACTATCTCACCAGGGCAACACTGCATGGCACTTCCTCTGCCAGGAGAGAGTCGCTGCTTTGTAGTTTGTGCTGGGAAACCTTGCTTTGGCAAGTGCGAATTGACCGCATTCAGGCAGAAAGAAAAGAGAATAGCAAGAGGCCTTTTCTCCCCGGCTGCTCTGCCAAGCCCTTCCAGCTCAAACTATGTCGTTGCTCCTCTGGAAGGATCCCTGCACCGCGGCCTAGTTTTTCCGAAGAAGCCCTGCGTTTGCAAGAGCAAATGAGGAATTCGTGGCAGGAAAGAGGAAGGAAAGAAAGTTTCTCTCCCTCTGCCTGCTTTGCTCAGAGGACTGGATGAAGTCAGGGAGTTCTCCCTTTCACTGAGAAACGTGCGGGCTGCTGTTGCCTGGGCGCTCTCTTCTTTGCAAAAGAGTCTGCAGTTCCACGCTTTGAACCGTGGAAAGGCGCCGGGCTCTGCTAAGATTTCCCCCGGCGCTTCGTTTGCCCTGGGCCAAAGCGAGCCTTCACAATAGCTGAACGCTAACACTGCATACTCGTTCCACTTCCAGAACCGGGCTACGGCGAGGCAGTTCTCCGGGGGAAAACGGCCCTTCGCGAAGGGCAGATCTGCCGAGCTCCTTGCGGGAAAGCGAAAGCAAAGGACGCTTTTCTCCCTCTAACCGCTTTCGTCAGAGGAACGGGGGAAGTCACAGTGTTCTTTCTCTCCCTGAGATACACACAATCTGACGTTGCCTCTGAGCTCCGTTGCTGGCAAGGAACTGAAAGTGACATACATTGCTGTGGGGCAACACAGGGCTCTGCTAGGATTTCTGTAGGCAGTGTGTTTTCCCTGGGCCTCACTGTAGCAACACTATCTCGCCAGGGCAACACTGCATGGCACTTCCTCTGCCAGGAGAGAGTAGCTGCTTTGTAGTTTGTGCTGGGAAACCTTGCTTTAGCAAGTGCGAATTGACCGCATTCAGGCAGAAAGAAAAGAGAATAGCAAGAGGCCTTTTCTCCCCGGCTGCTCTGCCAAGCCCTTCCAGCTCAAACTATGTCGTTGCTCCTCTGGAAGGATCCCTGCACCGCGGCCTAGTTTTTCCGAAGAAGCCCTGCGTTTGCAAGAGCAAATGAGGAATTCGTGGCAGGAAAGAGGAAGGAAAGAAAGTTTCTCTCCCTCTGCCTGCTTTGCTCAGAGGACTGGATGAAGTCAGGGACTTCTCCCTTTCACTGAGAAACGTGCGGGCTGCTGTTGCCTGGGCGCTCTCTTCTTTGCAAAAGAGTCTGCAGTTCCACGCTTTGAACCGTGGAAAGGCGCCGGGCTCTGCTAAGATTTCCCCCGGCGCTTCGTTTGCCCTGGGCCAAAGCGAGCCTTCACAATAGCTGAACCCTAACACTGCATACTCGTTCCACTTCCAGAACCGGGCTACGGCGAGGCAGTTCTCCGGGGGAAAACGGCCCTTCGCGAAGGGCAGATCTGCCGAGCTCCTTGCGGGAAAGCGAAAGCAAAGGACGCTTTTCTCCCTCTAACCGCTTTCGTCAGAGGAACGGGGGAAGTCACAGTGTTCTTTCTCTCCCTGAGATACACACAATCTGACGTTGCCTCTGAGCTCCGTTGCTGGCAAGGAACTGAAAGTGACATACATTGCTGTGGGGAAACACAGGGCTCTGCTAGGATTTCTGTAGGCAGTGTGTTTTCCCTGGGCCTCACTGTAGCAACACTATCTCGCCAGGGCAACACTGCATGGCACTTCCTCTGCCAGGAGAGAGTCGCTGCTTTGTAGTTTGTGCTGGGAAACCTTGCTTTGGCAAGTGCGAATTGACCGCATTCAGGCAGAAAGAAAAGAGAATAGCAAGAGGCCTTTTCTCCCCGGCTGCTCTGCCAAGCCCTTCCAGCTCAAACTATGTCGTTGCTCCTCTGGAAGGATCCCTGCACCGCGGCGTAGTTTTTCCGAAGAAGCCCTGCGTTTGCAAGAGCAAATGAGGAATTCGTGGCAGGAAAGAGGAAGGAAAGAAAGTTTCTCTCCCTCTGCCTGCTTTGCTCAGAGGACTGGATGAAGTCAGGGAGTTCTCCCTTTCACTGAGAAACGTGCGGGCTGCTGTTGCCTGGGCGCTCTCTTCTTTGCAAAAGAGTCTGCAGTTCCACGCTTTGAACCGTGGAAAGGCGCCGGGCTCTGCTAAGATTTCCCCCGGCGCTTCGTTTGCCCTGGGCCAAAGCGAGCCTTCACAATAGCTGAACGCTAACACTGCATACTCGTTCCACTTCCAGAACCGGGCTACGGCGAGGCAGTTCTCCGGGGGAAAACGGCCCTTCGCGAAGGGCAGATCTGCCGAGCTCCTTGCGGGAAAGCGAAAGCAAAGGACGCTTTTCTCCCTCTAACCGCTTTCGTCAGAGGAACGGGGGAAGTCACAGTGTTCTTTCTCTCCCTGAGATACACACAATCTGACGTTGCCTCTGAGCTCCGTTGCTGGCAAGGAACTGAAAGTGACATACATTGCTGTGGGGCAACACAGGGCTCTGCTAGGATTTCTGTAGGCAGTGTGTTTTCCCTGGGCCTCACTGTAGCAACACTATCTCGCCAGGGCAACACTGCATGGCACTTCCTCTGCCAGGAGAGAGTAGCTGCTTTGTAGTTTGTGCTGGGAAACCTTGCTTTAGCAAGTGCGAATTGACCGCATTCAGGCAGAAAGAAAAGAGAATAGCAAGAGGCCTTTTCTCCCCGGCTGCTCTGCCAAGCCCTTCCAGCTCAAACTATGTCGTTGCTCCTCTGGAAGGATCCCTGCACCGCGGCCTAGTTTTTCCGAAGAAGCCCTGCGTTTGCAAGAGCAAATGAGGAATTCGTGGCAGGAAAGAGGAAGGAAAGAAAGTTTCTCTCCCTCTGCCTGCTTTGCTCAGAGGACTGGATGAAGTCAGGGACTTCTCCCTTTCACTGAGAAACGTGCGGGCTGCTGTTGCCTGGGCGCTCTCTTCTTTGCAAAAGAGTCTGCAGTTCCACGCTTTGAACCGTGGAAAGGCGCCGGGCTCTGCTAAGATTTCCCCCGGCGCTTCGTTTGCCCTGGGCCAAAGCGAGCCTTCACAATAGCTGAACCCTAACACTGCATACTCGTTCCACTTCCAGAACCGGGCTACGGCGAGGCAGTTCTCCGGGGGAAAACGGCCCTTCGCGAAGGGCAGATCTGCCGAGCTCCTTGCGGGAAAGCGAAAGCAAAGGACGCTTTTCTCCCTCTAACCGCTTTCGTCAGAGGAACGGGGGAAGTCACAGTGTTCTTTCTCTCCCTGAGATACACACAATCTGACGTTGCCTCTGAGCTCCGTTGCTGGCAAGGAACTGAAAGTGACATACATTGCTGTGGGGAAACACAGGGCTCTGCTAGGATTTCTGTAGGCAGTGTGTTTTCCCTGGGCCTCACTGTAGCAACACTATCTCGCCAGGGCAACACTGCATGGCACTTCCTCTGCCAGGAGAGAGTCGCTGCTTTGTAGTTTGTGCTGGGAAACCTTGCTTTGGCAAGTGCGAATTGACCGCATTCAGGCAGAAAGAAAAGAGAATAGCAAGAGGCCTTTTCTCCCCGGCTGCTCTGCCAAGCCCTTCCAGCTCAAACTATGTCGTTGCTCCTCTGGAAGGATCCCTGCACCGCGGCCTAGTTTTTCCGAAGAAGCCCTGCGTTTGCAAGAGTAAATGAGGAATTCGTGGCAGGAAAGAGGAAGGAAAGAAAGTTTCTCTCCCTCTGCCTGCTTTGCTCAGAGGACTGGATGAAGTCAGGGACTTCTCCCTTTCACTGAGAAACGTGCGGGCTGCTGTTGCCTGGGCGCTCTCTTCTTTGCAAAAGAGTCTGCAGTTCCACGCTTTGAACCGTGGAAAGGCGCCGGGCTCTGCTAAGATTTCCCCCGGCGCTTCGTTTGCCCTGGGCCAAAGCGAGCCTTCACAATAGCTGAACGCTAACACTGCATACTCGTTCCACTTCCAGAACCGGGCTACGGCGAGGCAGTTCTCCGGGGGAAAACGGCCCTTCGCGAAGGGCAGATCTGCCGAGCTCATTGCGCGAAAGCGAAAGCAAAGGACGCTTTTCTCCCTCTAACCGCTTTCGTCAGAGGAACGGGGGAAGTCACAGTGTTCTTTCTCTCCCTGAGATACACACAATCTGACGTTGCCTCTGAGCTCCGTTGCTGGCAAGGAACTGAAAGTGACATACATTGCTGTGGGGCAACACAGGGCTCTGCTAGGATTTCTGTAGGCAGTGTGTTTTCCCTGGGCCTCACTGTAGCAACACTATCTCGCCAGGGCAACACTGCATGGCACTTCCTCTGCCAGGAGAGAGTAGCTGCTTTGTAGTTTGTGCTGGGAAACCTTGCTTTAGCAAGTGCGAATTGACCGCATTCAGGCAGAAAGAAAAGAGAATAGCAAGAGGCCTTTTCTCCCCGGCTGCTCTGCCAAGCCCTTCCAGCTCAAACTATGTCGTTGCTCCTCTGGAAGGATCCCTGCACCGCGGCCTAGTTTTTCCGAAGAAGCCCTGCGTTTGCAAGAGCAAATGAGGAATTCGTGGCAGGAAAGAGGAAGGAAAGAAAGTTTCTCTCCCTCTGCCTGCTTTGCTCAGAGGACTGGATGAAGTCAGGGACTTCTCCCTTTCACTGAGAAACGTGCGGGCTGCTGTTGCCTGGGCGCTCTCTTCTTTGCAAAAGAGTCTGCAGTTCCACGCTTTGAACCGTGGAAAGGCGCCGGGCTCTGCTAAG
Source organism: Elephas maximus indicus (assembly GCF_024166365.1). Taxonomy (NCBI): domain Eukaryota; kingdom Metazoa; phylum Chordata; class Mammalia; order Proboscidea; family Elephantidae; genus Elephas; species Elephas maximus. Next base: position 5,961,760 of record NC_064831.1, read on the forward strand.
ATTTCCCCCGGCGCTTCGTTTGCCCTGGGCCAAAGCGAGCCTTCACAATAGCTGAACGCTAACACTGCATACTCGTTCCACTTCCAGAACCGGGCTACGGCGAGGCAGTTCTCCGGGGGAAAACGGCCCTTCGCGAAGGGCAGATCTGCCGAGCTCCTTGCGGGAAAGCGAAAGCAAAGGACGCTTTTCTCCCTCTAACCGCTTTCGTCAGAGGAACGGGGGAAGTCACAGTGTTCTTTCTCTCCCTGAGATACACACAATCTGACGTTGCCTCTGAGCTCCGTTGCTGGCAAGGAACTGAAAGTGACATACATTGCTGTGGGGCAACACAGGGCTCTGCTAGGATTTCTGTAGGCAGTGTGTTTTCCCTGGGCCTCACTGTAGCAACACTATCTCGCCAGGGCAACACTGCATGGCACTTCCTCTGCCAGGAGAGAGTCGCTGCTTTGTAGTTTGTGCTGGGAAACCTTGCTTTGGCAAGTGCGAATTGACCGCATTCAGGCAGAAAGAAAAGAGAATAGCAAGAGGCCTTTTCTCCCCGGCTGCTCTGCCAAGCCCTTCCAGCTCAAACTATGTCGTTGCTCCTCTGGAAGGATCCCTGCACCGCGGCGTAGTTTTTCCGAAGAAGCCCTGCGTTTGCAAGAGCAAATGAGTAATTCGTGGCAGGAAAGAGGAAGGAAAGAAAGTTTCTCTCCCTCTGCCTGCTTTGCTCAGAGGACTGGATGAAGTCAGGGAGTTCTCCCTTTCACTGAGAAACGTGCGGGCTGCTGTTGCCTGGGCGCTCTCTTCTTTGCAAAAGAGTCTGCAGTTCCACGCTTTGAACCGTGGAAAGGCGCCGGGCTCTGCTAAGATTTCCCCCGGCGCTTCGTTTGCCCTGGGCCAAAGCGAGCCTTCACAATAGCTGAACGCTAACACTGCATACTCGTTCCACTTCCAGAACCGGGCTACGGCGAGGCAGTTCTCCGGGGGAAAACGGCCCTTCGCGAAGGGCAGATCTGCCGAGCTCATTGCGCGAAAGCGAAAGCAAAGGACGCTTTTCTCCCTCTAACCGCTTTCGTCAGAGGAACGGGGGAAGTCACAGTGTTCTTTCTCTCCCTGAGATACACACAATCTGACGTTGCCTCTGAGCTCCGTTGCTGGCAAGGAACTGAAAGTGACATACATTGCTGTGGGGCAACACAGGGCTCTGCTAGGATTTCTGTAGGCAGTGTGTTTTCCCTGGGCCTCACTGTAGCAACACTATCTCGCCAGGGCAACACTGCATGGCACTTCCTCTGCCAGGAGGGAGCTGCTGCTTTGTAGTTTGTGCTGGGAAACCTTGCTTTGGCAAGTGCGAATTGACCGCATTCAGGCAGAAAGAAAAGAGAATAGCAAGAGGCCTTTTCTCCCCGGCTGCTCTGCCAAGCCCTTCCAGCTCAAACTATGTCGTTGCTCCTCTGGAAGGATCCCTGCACCGCGGCGTAGTTTTTCCGAAGAAGCCCTGCGTTTGCAAGAGCAAATGAGGAATTCGTGGCAGGAAAGAGGAAGGAAAGAAAGTTTCTCTCCCTCTGCCTGCTTTGCTCAGAGGACTGGATGAAGTCAGGGAGTTCTCCCTTTCACTGAGAAACGTGCGGGCTGCTGTTGCCTGGGCGCTCTCTTCTTTGCAAAAGAGTCTGCAGTTCCACGCTTTGAACCGTGGAAAGGCGCCGGGCTCTGCTAAGATTTCCCCCGGCGCTTCGTTTGCCCTGGGCCAAAGCGAGCCTTCACAATAGCTGAACGCTAACACTGCATACTCGTTCCACTTCCAGAACCGGGCTACGGCGAGGCAGTTCTCCGGGGGAAAACGGCCCTTCGCGAAGGGCAGATCTGCCGAGCTCATTGCGCGAAAGCGAAAGCAAAGGACGCTTTTCTCCCTCTAACCGCTTTCGTCAGAGGAACGGGGGAAGTCACAGTGTTCTTTCTCTCCCTGAGATACAGACAATGTGACGCTGCCCCTGAGCTCCGTTGCTGGCAAGGAACTGAAAGTGACATACATTCCTGTGGGAAACTCAGGGCTCTGCTAGGATTTCTCTAGGCAGTGTGTTTTCCCTGGGCCTCACTGTAGCAACACTATCTCGCCAGGGCAACACTGCATGGCACTTCCTCTGCCAGGAGGGAGCTGCTGCTTTGTAGTTTGTGCTGGGAAACCTTGCTTTGGCAAGTGCGAATTGACCGCATTCAGGCAGAAAGAAAAGAGAATAGCAAGAGGCCTTTTCTCCCCGGCTGCTCTGCCAAGCCCTTCCAGCTCAAACTATGTCGTTGCTCCTCTGGAAGGATCCCTGCACCGCGGCCTAGTTTTTCCGAAGAAGCCCTGCGTTTGCAAGAGCAAATGAGGAATTCGTGGCAGGAAAGAGGAAGGAAAGAAAGTTTCTCTCCCTCTGCCTGCTTTGCTCAGAGGACTGGATGAAGTCAGGGACTTCTCCCTTTCACTGAGAAACGTGCGGGCTGCTGTTGCCTGGGCGCTCTCTTCTTTGCAAAAGAGTCTGCAGTTCCACGCTTTGAACCGTGGAAAGGCGCCGGGCTCTGCTAAGATTTCCCCCGGCGCTTCGTTTGCCCTGGGCCAAAGCGAGCCTTCACAATAGCTGAACGCTAACACTGCATACTCGTTCCACTTCCAGAACCGGGCTACGGCGAGGCAGTTCTCCGGGGGAAAACGGCCCTTCGCGAAGGGCAGATCTGCCGAGCTCCTTGCGGGAAAGCGAAAGCAAAGGACGCTTTTCTCCCTCTAACCGCTTTCGTCAGAGGAACGGGGGAAGTCACAGTGTTCTTTCTCTCCCTGAGATACACACAATCTGACGTTGCCTCTGAGCTCCGTTGCTGGCAAGGAACTGAAAGTGACATACATTCCTGTGGGGAAACACAGGGCTCTGCTAGGATTTCTGTAGGCAGTGTGTTTTCCCTGGGCCTCACTGTAGCAACACTATCTCGCCAGGGCAACACTGCATGGCACTTCCTCTGCCAGGAGAGAGTCGCTGCTTTGTAGTTTGTGCTGGGAAACCTTGCTTTGGCAAGTGCGAATTGACCGCATTCAGGCAGAAAGAAAAGAGAATAGCAAGAGGCCTTTTCTCCCCGGCTGCTCTGCCAAGCCCTTCCAGCTCAAACTATGTCGTTGCTCCTCTGGAAGGATCCCTGCACCGCGGCGTAGTTTTTCCGAAGAAGCCCTGCGTTTGCAAGAGCAAATGAGGAATTCGTGGCAGGAAAGAGGAAGGAAAGAAAGTTTCTCTCCCTCTGCCTGCTTTGCTCAGAGGACTGGATGAAGTCAGGGACTTCTCCCTTTCACTGAGAAACGTGCGGGCTGCTGTTGCCTGGGCGCTCTCTTCTTTGCAAAAGAGTCTGCAGTTCCACGCTTTGAACCGTGGAAAGGCGCCGGGCTCTGCTAAGATTTCCCCCGGCGCTTCGTTTGCCCTGGGCCAAAGCGAGCCTTCACAATAGCTGAACGCTAACACTGCATACTCGTTCCACTTCCAGAACCGGGCTACGGCGAGGCAGTTCTCCGGGGGAAAACGGCCCTTCGCGAAGGGCAGATCTGCCGAGCTCATTGCGCGAAAGCGAAAGCAAAGGACGCTTTTCTCCCTCTAACCGCTTTCGTCAGAGGAACGGGGGAAGTCACAGTGTTCTTTCTCTCCCTGAGATACAGACAATGTGACGCTGCCCCTGAGCTCCGTTGCTGGCAAGGAACTGAAAGTGACATACATTCCTGTGGGAAACTCAGGGCTCTGCTAGGATTTCTCTAGGCAGTGTGTTTTCCCTGGGCCTCACTGTAGCAACACTATCTCGCCAGGGCAACACTGCATGGCACTTCCTCTGCCAGGAGGGAGCTGCTGCTTTGTAGTTTGTGCTGGGAAACCTTGCTTTGGCAAGTGCGAATTGACCGCATTCAGGCAGAAAGAAAAGAGAATAGCAAGAGGCCTTTTCTCCCCGGCTGCTCTGCCAAGCCCTTCCAGCTCAAACTATGTCGTTGCTCCTCTGGAAGGATCCCTGCACCGCGGCGTAGTTTTTCCGAAGAAGCCCTGCGTTTGCAAGAGCAAATGAGGAATTCGTGGCAGGAAAGAGGAAGGAAAGAAAGTTTCTCTCCCTCTGCCTGCTTTGCTCAGAGGACTGGATGAAGTCAGGGACTTCTCCCTTTCACTGAGAAACGTGCGGGCTGCTGTTGCCTGGGCGCTCTCTTCTTTGCAAAAGAGTCTGCAGTTCCACGCTTTGAACCGTGGAAAGGCGCCGGGCTCTGCTAAGATTTCCCCCGGCGCTTCGTTTGCCCTGGGCCAAAGCGAGCCTTCACAATAGCTGAACGCTAACACTGCATACTCGTTCCACTTCCAGAACCGGGCTACGGCGAGGCAGTTCTCCGGGGGAAAACGGCCCTTCGCGAAGGGCAGATCTGCCGAGCTCCTTGCGGGAAAGCGAAAGCAAAGGACGCTTTTCTCCCTCTAACCGCTTTCGTCAGAGGAACGGGGGAAGTCACAGTGTTCTTTCTCTCCCTGAGATACACACAATCTGACGTTGCCTCTGAGCTCCGTTGCTGGCAAGGAACTGAAAGTGACATACATTCCTGTGGGGAAACACAGGGCTCTGCTAGGATTTCTGTAGGCAGTGTGTTTTCCCTGGGCCTCACTGTAGCAACACTATCTCGCCAGGGCAACACTGCATGGCACTTCCTCTGCCAGGAGAGAGTCGCTGCTTTGTAGTTTGTGCTGGGAAACCTTGCTTTGGCAAGTGCGAATTGACCGCATTCAGGCAGAAAGAAAAGAGAATAGCAAGAGGCCTTTTCTCCCCGGCTGCTCTGCCAAGCCCTTCCAGCTCAAACTATGTCGTTGCTCCTCTGGAAGGATCCCTGCACCGCGGCGTAGTTTTTCCGAAGAAGCCCTGCGTTTGCAAGAGCAAATGAGGAATTCGTGGCAGGAAAGAGGAAGGAAAGAAAGTTTCTCTCCCTCTGCCTGCTTTGCTCAGAGGACTGGATGAAGTCAGGGACTTCTCCCTTTCACTGAGAAACGTGCGGGCTGCTGTTGCCTGGGCGCTCTCTTCTTTGCAAAAGAGTCTGCAGTTCCACACTTTGAACCGTGGAAAGGCGCCGGGCTCTGCTAAGATTTCCCCCGGCGCTTCGTTTGCCCTGGGCCAAAGCGAGCCTTCACAATAGCTGAACGCTAACACTGCATACTCGTTCCACTTCCAGAACCGGGCTACGGCGAGGCAGTTCTCCGGGGTAAACGGCCCTTCGCGAAGGGCAGATCTGCCGAGCTCATTGCGCGAAAGCGAAAGCAAAGGACGCTTTTCTCCCTCTAACCGCTTTCGTCAGAGGAACGGGGGAAGTCACAGTGTTCTTTCTCTCCCTGAGATACAGACAATGTGACGCTGCCCCTGAGCTCCGTTGCTGGCAAGGAACTGAAAGTGACATACATTCCTGTGGGAAACTCAGGGCTCTGCTAGGATTTCTCTAGGCAGTGTGTTTTCCCTGGGCCTCACTGTAGCAACACTATCTCACCAGGGCAACACTGCATGGCACTTCCTCTGCCAGGAGGGAGCTGCTGCTTTGTAGTTTGTGCTGGGAAACCTTGCTTTGGCAAGTGCGAATTGACCGCATTCAGGCAGAAAGAAAAGAGAATAGCAAGAGGCCTTTTCTCCCCGGCTGCTCTGCCAAGCCCTTCCAGCTCAAACTATGTCGTTGCTCCTCTGGAAGGATCCCTGCACAGCGGCGTAGTTTTTCCGAAGAAGCCCTGCGTTTTCAAGAGCAAATGAGGAATTCGTGGCAGGAAAGAGGAAGGAAAGAAAGTTTCTCTCCCTCTGCCTGCTTTGCTCAGAGGACTGGATGAAGTCAGGGAGTTCTCCCTTTCACTGAGAAACGTGCGGGCTGCTGTTGCCTGGGCGCTCTCTTCTTTGCAAAAGAGTCTGCAGTTCCACGCTTTGAACCGTGGAAAGGCGCCGGGCTCTGCTAAGATTTCCCCCGGCGCTTCGTTTGCCCTGGGCCAAAGCGAGCCTTCACAATAGCTGAACGCTAACACTGCATACTCGTTCCACTTCCAGAACCGGGCTACGGCGAGGCAGTTCTCCGGGGGAAAACGGCCCTTCGCGAAGGGCAGATCTGCCGAGCTCATTGCGCGAAAGCGAAAGCAAAGGACGCTTTTCTCCCTCTAACCGCTTTCGTCAGAGGAACGGGGGAAGTCACAGTGTTCTTTCTCTCCCTGAGATACACACAATCTGACGTTGCCTCTGAGCTCCGTTGCTGGCAAGGAACTGAAAGTGACATACATTGCTGTGGGGCAACACAGGGCTCTGCTAGGATTTCTGTAGGCAGTGTGTTTTCCCTGGGCCTCACTGTAGCAACACTATCTCGCCAGGGCAACACTGCATGGCACTTCCTCTGCCAGGAGAGAGTAGCTGCTTTGTAGTTTGTGCTGGGAAACCTTGCTTTAGCAAGTGCGAATTGACCGCATTCAGGCAGAAAGAAAAGAGAATAGCAAGAGGCCTTTTCTCCCCGGCTGCTCTGCCAAGCCCTTCCAGCTCAAACTATGTCGTTGCTCCTCTGGAAGGATCCCTGCACCGCGGCCTAGTTTTTCCGAAGAAGCCCTGCGTTTGCAAGAGCAAATGAGGAATTCGTGGCAGGAAAGAGGAAGGAAAGAAAGTTTCTCTCCCTCTGCCTGCTTTGCTCAGAGGACTGGATGAAGTCAGGGACTTCTCCCTTTCACTGAGAAACGTGCGGGCTGCTGTTGCCTGGGCGCTCTCTTCTTTGCAAAAGAGTCTGCAGTTCCACGCTTTGAACCGTGGAAAGGCGCCGGGCTCTGCTAAGATTTCCCCCGGCGCTTCGTTTGCCCTGGGCCAAAGCGAGCCTTCACAATAGCTGAACGCTAACACTGCATACTCGTTCCACTTCCAGAACCGGGCTACGGCGAGGCAGTTCTCCGGGGGAAAACGGCCCTTCGCGAAGGGCAGATCTGCCGAGCTCATTGCGCGAAAGCGAAAGCAAAGGACGCTTTTCTCCCTCTAACCGCTTTCGTCAGAGGAACGGGGGAAGTCACAGTGTTCTTTCTCTCCCTGAGATACAGACAATGTGACGCTGCCCCTGAGCTCCGTTGCTGGCAAGGAACTGAAAGTGACATACATTCCTGTGGGAAACTCAGGGCTCTGCTAGGATTTCTCTAGGCAGTGTGTTTTCCCTGGGCCTCACTGTAGCAACACTATCTCGCCAGGGCAACACTGCATGGCACTTCCTCTGCCAGGAGGGAGCTGCTGCTTTGTAGTTTGTGCTGGGAAACCTTGCTTTGGCAAGTGCGAATTGACCGCATTCAGGCAGAAAGAAAAGAGAATAGCAAGAGGCCTTTTCTCCCCGGCTGCTCTGCCAAGCCCTTCCAGCTCAAACTATGTCGTTGCTCCTCTGGAAGGATCCCTGCACCGCGGCGTAGTTTTTCCGAAGAAGCCCTGCGTTTGCAAGAGCAAATGAGGAATTCGTGGCAGGAAAGAGGAAGGAAAGAAAGTTTCTCTCCCTCTGCCTGCTTTGCTCAGAGGACTGGATGAAGTCAGGGAGTTCTCCCTTTCACTGAGAAACGTGCGGGCTGCTGTTGCCTGGGCGCTCTCTTCTTTGCAAAAGAGTCTGCAGTTCCACGCTTTGAACCGTGGAAAGGCGCCGGGCTCTGCTAAGATTTCCCCCGGCGCTTCGTTTGCCCTGGGCCAAAGCGAGCCTTCACAATAGCTGAACGCTAACACTGCATACTCGTTCCACTTCCAGAACCGGGCTACGGCGAGGCAGTTCTCCGGGGGAAAACGGCCCTTCGCGAAGGGCAGATCTGCCGAGCTCCTTGCGGGAAAGCGAAAGCAAAGGACGCTTTTCTCCCTCTAACCGCTTTCGTCAGAGGAACGGGGGAAGTCACAGTGTTCTTTCTCTCCCTGAGATACACACAATCTGACGTTGCCTCTGAGCTCCGTTGCTGGCAAGGAACTGAAAGTGACATACATTGCTGTGGGGCAACACAGGGCTCTGCTAGGATTTCTGTAGGCAGTGTGTTTTCCCTGGGCCTCACTGTAGCAACACTATCTCGCCAGGGCAACACTGCATGGCACTTCCTCTGCCAGGAGAGAGTCGCTGCTTTGTAGTTTGTGCTGGGAAACCTTGCTTTGGCAAGTGCGAATTGACCGCATTCAGGCAGAAAGAAAAGAGAATAGCAAGAGGCCTTTTCTCCCCGGCTGCTCTGCCAAGCCCTTCCAGCTCAAACTATGTCGTTGCTCCTCTGGAAGGATCCCTGCACCGCGGCGTAGTTTTTCCGAAGAAGCCCTGCGTTTGCAAGAGCAAATGAGTAATTCGTGGCAGGAAAGAGGAAGGAAAGAAAGTTTCTCTCCCTCTGCCTGCTTTGCTCAGAGGACTGGATGAAGTCAGGGAGTTCTCCCTTTCACTGAGAAACGTGCGGGCTGCTGTTGCCTGGGCGCTCTCTTCTTTGCAAAAGAGTCTGCAGTTCCACGCTTTGAACCGTGGAAAGGCGCCGGGCTCTGCTAAGATTTCCCCCGGCGCTTCGTTTGCCCTGGGCCAAAGCGAGCCTTCACAATAGCTGAACGCTAACACTGCATACTCGTTCCACTTCCAGAACCGGGCTACGGCGAGGCAGTTCTCCGGGGGAAAACGGCCCTTCGCGAAGGGCAGATCTGCCGAGCTCATTGCGCGAAAGCGAAAGCAAAGGACGCTTTTCTCCCTCTAACCGCTTTCGTCAGAGGAACGGGGGAAGTCACAGTGTTCTTTCTCTCCCTGAGATACAGACAATGTGACGCTGCCCCTGAGCTCCGTTGCTGGCAAGGAACTGAAAGTGACATACATTCCTGTGGGAAACTCAGGGCTCTGCTAGGATTTCTCTAGGCAGTGTGTTTTCCCTGGGCCTCACTGTAGCAACACTATCTCGCCAGGGCAACACTGCATGGCACTTCCTCTGCCAGGAGGGAGCTGCTGCTTTGTAGTTTGTGCTGGGAAACCTTGCTTTGGCAAGTGCGAATTGACCGCATTCAGGCAGAAAGAAAAGAGAATAGCAAGAGGCCTTTTCTCCCCGGCTGCTCTGCCAAGCCCTTCCAGCTCTAACTATGTCGTTGCTCCTCTGGAAGGATCCCTGCACCGCGGCGTAGTTTTTCCGAAGAAGCCCTGCGTTTGCAAGAGCAAATGAGGAATTCGTGGCAGGAAAGAGGAAGGAAAGAAAGTTTCTCTCCCTCTGCCTGCTTTGCTCAGAGGACTGGATGAAGTCAGGGACTTCTCCCTTTCACTGAGAAACGTGCGGGCTGCTGTTGCCTGGGCGCTCTCTTCTTTGCAAAAGAGTCTGCAGTTCCACGCTTTGAACCGTGGAAAGGCGCCGGGCTCTGCTAAGATTTCCCCCGGCGCTTCGTTTGCCCTGGGCCAAAGCGAGCCTTCACAATAGCTGAACGCTAACACTGCATACTCGTTCCACTTCCAGAACCGGGCTACGGCGAGGCAGTTCTCCGGGGGAAAACGGCCCTTCGCGAAGGGCAGATCTGCCGAGCTCCTTGCGGGAAAGCGAAAGCAAAGGACGCTTTTCTCCCTCTAACCGCTTTCGTCAGAGGAACGGGGGAAGTCACAGTGTTCTTTCTCTCCCTGAGATACACACAATCTGACGTTGCCTCTGAGCTCCGTTGCTGGCAAGGAACTGAAAGTGACATACATTGCTGTGGGGAAACACAGGGCTCTGCTAGGATTTCTGTAGGCAGTGTGTTTTCCCTGGGCCTCACTGTAGCAACACTATCTCGCCAGGGCAACACTGCATGGCACTTCCTCTGCCAGGAGAGAGTCGCTGCTTTGTAGTTTGTGCTGGGAAACCTTGCTTTGGCAAGTGCGAATTGACCGCATTCAGGCAGAAAGAAAAGAGAATAGCAAGAGGCCTTTTCTCCCCGGCTGCTCTGCCAAGCCCTTCCAGCTCAAACTATGTCGTTGCTCCTCTGGAAGGATCCCTGCACCGCGGCCTAGTTTTTCCGAAGAAGCCCTGCGTTTGCAAGAGCAAATGAGGAATTCGTGGCAGGAAAGAGGAAGGAAAGAAAGTTTCTCTCCCTCTGCCTGCTTTGCTCAGAGGACTGGATGAAGTCAGGGACTTCTCCCTTTCACTGAGAAACGTGCGGGCTGCTGTTGCCTGGGCGCTCTCTTCTTTGCAAAAGAGTCTGCAGTTCCACGCTTTGAACCGTGGAAAGGCGCCGGGCTCTGCTAAGATTTCCCCCGGCGCTTCGTTTGCCCTGGGCCAAAGCGAGCCTTCACAATAGCTGAACGCTAACACTGCATACTCGTTCCACTTCCAGAACCGGGCTACGGCGAGGCAGTTCTCCGGGGGAAAACGGCCCTTCGCGAAGGGCAGATCTGCCGAGCTCATTGCGCGAAAGCGAAAGCAAAGGACGCTTTTCTCCCTCTAACCGCTTTCGTCAGAGGAACGGGGGAAGTCACAGTGTTCTTTCTCTCCCTGAGATACAGACAATGTGACGCTGCTCCTGAGCTCCGTTGCTGGCAAGGAACTGAAAGTGACATACATTCCTGTGGGAAACTCAGGGCTCTGCTAGGATTTCTCTAGGCAGTGTGTTTTCCCTGGGCCTCACTGTAGCAACACTATCTCGCCAGGGCAACACTGCATGGCACTTCCTCTGCCAGGAGGGAGCTGCTGCTTTGTAGTTTGTGCTGGGAAACCTTGCTTTGGCAAGTGCGAATTGACCGCATTCAGGCAGAAAGAAAAGAGAATAGCAAGAGGCCTTTTCTCCCCGGCTGCTCTGCCAAGCCCTTCCAGCTCAAACTATGTCGTTGCTCCTCTGGAAGGATCCCTGCACCGCGGCGTAGTTTTTCCGAAGAAGCCCTGCGTTTGCAAGAGCAAATGAGGAATTCGTGGCAGGAAAGAGGAAGGAAAGAAAGTTTCTCTCCCTCTGCCTGCTTTGCTCAGAGGACTGGATGAAGTCAGGGACTTCTCCCTTTCACTGAGAAACGTGCGGGCTGCTGTTGCCTGGGCGCTCTCTTCTTTGCAAAAGAGTCTGCAGTTCCACGCTTTGAACCGTGGAAAGGCGCCGGGCTCTGCTAAGATTTCCCCCGGCGCTTCGTTTGCCCTGGGCCAAAGCGAGCCTTCACAATAGCTGAACCCTAACACTGCATACTCGTTCCACTTCCAGAACCGGGCTACGGCGAGGCAGTTCTCCGGGGGAAAACGGCCCTTCGCGAAGGGCAGATCTGCCGAGCTCCTTGCGGGAAAGCGAAAGCAAAGGACGCTTTTCTCCCTCTAACCGCTTTCGTCAGAGGAACGGGGGAAGTCACAGTGTTCTTTCTCTCCCTGAGATACACACAATCTGACGTTGCCTCTGAGCTCCGTTGCTGGCAAGGAACTGAAAGTGACATACATTGCTGTGGGGCAACACAGGGCTCTGCTAGGATTTCTGTAGGCAGTGTGTTTTCCCTGGGCCTCACTGTAGCAACACTATCTCGCCAGGGCAACACTGCATGGCACTTCCTCTGCCAGGAGAGAGTAGCTGCTTTGTAGTTTGTGCTGGGAAACCTTGCTTTAGCAAGTGCGAATTGACCGCATTCAGGCAGAAAGAAAAGAGAATAGCAAGAGGCCTTTTCTCCCCGGCTGCTCTGCCAAGCCCTTCCAGCTCAAACTATGTCGTTGCTCCTCTGGAAGGATCCCTGCACCGCGGCCTAGTTTTTCCGAAGAAGCCCTGCGTTTGCAAGAGCAAATGAGGAATTCGTGGCAGGAAAGAGGAAGGAAAGAAAGTTTCTCTCCCTCTGCCTGCTTTGCTCAGAGGACTGGATGAAGTCAGGGACTTCTCCCTTTCACTGAGAAACGTGCGGGCTGCTGTTGCCTGGGCGCTCTCTTCTTTGCAAAAGAGTCTGCAGTTCCACGCTTTGAACCGTGGAAAGGCGCCGGGCTCTGCTAAGATTTCCCCCGGCGCTTCGTTTGCCCTGGGCCAAAGCGAGCCTTCACAATAGCTGAACCCTAACACTGCATACTCGTTCCACTTCCAGAACCGGGCTACGGCGAGGCAGTTCTCCGGGGGAAAACGGCCCTTCGCGAAGGGCAGATCTGCCGAGCTCCTTGCGGGAAAGCGAAAGCAAAGGACGCTTTTCTCCCTCTAACCGCTTTCGTCAGAGGAACGGGGGAAGTCACAGTGTTCTTTCTCTCCCTGAGATACACACAATCTGACGTTGCCTCTGAGCTCCGTTGCTGGCAAGGAACTGAAAGTGACATACATTGCTGTGGGGCAACACAGGGCTCTGCTAGGATTTCTGTAGGCAGTGTGTTTTCCCTGGGCCTCACTGTAGCAACACTATCTCACCAGGGCAACACTGCATGGCACTTCCTCTGCCAGGAGAGAGTCGCTGCTTTGTAGTTTGTGCTGGGAAACCTTGCTTTGGCAAGTGCGAATTGACCGCATTCAGGCAGAAAGAAAAGAGAATAGCAAGAGGCCTTTTCTCCCCGGCTGCTCTGCCAAGCCCTTCCAGCTCAAACTATGTCGTTGCTCCTCTGGAAGGATCCCTGCACCGCGGCCTAGTTTTTCCGAAGAAGCCCTGCGTTTGCAAGAGCAAATGAGGAATTCGTGGCAGGAAAGAGGAAGGAAAGAAAGTTTCTCTCCCTCTGCCTGCTTTGCTCAGAGGACTGGATGAAGTCAGGGACTTCTCCCTTTCACTGAGAAACGTGCGGGCTGCTGTTGCCTGGGCGCTCTCTTCTTTGCAAAAGAGTCTGCAGTTCCACGCTTTGAACCGTGGAAAGGCGCCGGGCTCTGCTAAGATTTCCCCCGGCGCTTCGTTTGCCCTGGGCCAAAGCGAGCCTTCACAATAGCTGAACGCTAACACTGCATACTCGTTCCACTTCCAGAACCGGGCTACGGCGAGGCAGTTCTCCGGGGGAAAACGGCCCTTCGCGAAGGGCAGATCTGCCGAGCTCCTTGCGGGAAAGCGAAAGCAAAGGACGCTTTTCTCCCTCTAACCGCTTTCGTCAGAGGAACGGGGGAAGTCACAGTGTTCTTTCTCTCCCTGAGATACACACAATCTGACGTTGCCTCTGAGCTCCGTTGCTGGCAAGGAACTGAAAGTGACATACATTGCTGTGGGGCAACACAGGGCTCTGCTAGGATTTCTGTAGGCAGTGTGTTTTCCCTGGGCCTCACTGTAGCAACACTATCTCGCCAGGGCAACACTGCATGGCACTTCCTCTGCCAGGAGAGAGTAGCTGCTTTGTAGTTTGTGCTGGGAAACCTTGCTTTAGCAAGTGCGAATTGACCGCATTCAGGCAGAAAGAAAAGAGAATAGCAAGAGGCCTTTTCTCCCCGGCTGCTCTGCCAAGCCCTTCCAGCTCAAACTATGTCGTTGCTCCTCTGGAAGGATCCCTGCACCGCGGCCTAGTTTTTCCGAAGAAGCCCTGCGTTTGCAAGAGCAAATGAGGAATTCGTGGCAGGAAAGAGGAAGGAAAGAAAGTTTCTCTCCCTCTGCCTGCTTTGCTCAGAGGACTGGATGAAGTCAGGGACTTCTCCCTTTCACTGAGAAACGTGCGGGCTGCTGTTGCCTGGGCGCTCTCTTCTTTGCAAAAGAGTCTGCAGTTCCACGCTTTGAACCGTGGAAAGGCGCCGGGCTCTGCTAAGATTTCCCCCGGCGCTTCGTTTGCCCTGGGCCAAAGCGAGCCTTCACAATAGCTGAACGCTAACACTGCATACTCGTTCCACTTCCAGAACCGGGCTACGGCGAGGCAGTTCTCCGGGGGAAAACGGCCCTTCGCGAAGGGCAGATCTGCCGAGCTCCTTGCGGGAAAGCGAAAGCAAAGGACGCTTTTCTCCCTCTAACCGCTTTCGTCAGAGGAACGGGGGAAGTCACAGTGTTCTTTCTCTCCCTGAGATACACACAATCTGACGTTGCCTCTGAGCTCCGTTGCTGGCAAGGAACTGAAAGTGACATACATTGCTGTGGGGCAACACAGGGCTCTGCTAGGATTTCTGTAGGCAGTGTGTTTTCCCTGGGCCTCACTGTAGCAACACTATCTCGCCAGGGCAACACTGCATGGCACTTCCTCTGCCAGGAGAGAGTAGCTGCTTTGTAGTTTGTGCTGGGAAACCTTGCTTTAGCAAGTGCGAATTGACCGCATTCAGGCAGAAAGAAAAGAGAATAGCAAGAGGCCTTTTCTCCCCGGCTGCTCTGCCAAGCCCTTCCAGCTCAAACTATGTCGTTGCTCCTCTGGAAGGATCCCTGCACCGCGGCCTAGTTTTTCCGAAGAAGCCCTGCGTTTGCAAGAGCAAATGAGGAATTCGTGGCAGGAAAGAGGAAGGAAAGAAAGTTTCTCTCCCTCTGCCTGCTTTGCTCAGAGGACTGGATGAAGTCAGGGACTTCTCCCTTTCACTGAGAAACGTGCGGGCTGCTGTTGCCTGGGCGCTCTCTTCTTTGCAAAAGAGTCTGCAGTTCCACGCTTTGAACCGTGGAAAGGCGCCGGGCTCTGCTAAGATTTCCCCCGGCGCTTCGTTTGCCCTGGGCCAAAGCGAGCCTTCACAATAGCTGAACCCTAACACTGCATACTCGTTCCACTTCCAGAACCGGGCTACGGCGAGGCAGTTCTCCGGGGGAAAACGGCCCTTCGCGAAGGGCAGATCTGCCGAGCTCCTTGCGGGAAAGCGAAAGCAAAGGACGCTTTTCTCCCTCTAACCGCTTTCGTCAGAGGAACGGGGGAAGTCACAGTGTTCTTTCTCTCCCTGAGATACACACAATCTGACGTTGCCTCTGAGCTCCGTTGCTGGCAAGGAACTGAAAGTGACATACATTGCTGTGGGGAAACACAGGGCTCTGCTAGGATTTCTGTAGGCAGTGTGTTTTCCCTGGGCCTCACTGTAGCAACACTATCTCACCAGGGCAACACTGCATGGCACTTCCTCTGCCAGGAGAGAGTCGCTGCTTTGTAGTTTGTGCTGGGAAACCTTGCTTTGGCAAGTGCGAATTGACCGCATTCAGGCAGAAAGAAAAGAGAATAGCAAGAGGCCTTTTCTCCCCGGCTGCTCTGCCAAGCCCTTCCAGCTCAAACTATGTCGTTGCTCCTCTGGAAGGATCCCTGCACCGCGGCCTAGTTTTTCCGAAGAAGCCCTGCGTTTGCAAGAGCAAATGAGGAATTCGTGGCAGGAAAGAGGAAGGAAAGAAAGTTTCTCTCCCTCTGCCTGCTTTGCTCAGAGGACTGGATGAAGTCAGGGAGTTCTCCCTTTCACTGAGAAACGTGCGGGCTGCTGTTGCCTGGGCGCTCTCTTCTTTGCAAAAGAGTCTGCAGTTCCACGCTTTGAACCGTGGAAAGGCGCCGGGCTCTGCTAAGATTTCCCCCGGCGCTTCGTTTGCCCTGGGCCAAAGCGAGCCTTCACAATAGCTGAACGCTAACACTGCATACTCGTTCCACTTCCAGAACCGGGCTACGGCGAGGCAGTTCTCCGGGGGAAAACGGCCCTTCGCGAAGGGCAGATCTGCCGAGCTCCTTGCGGGAAAGCGAAAGCAAAGGACGCTTTTCTCCCTCTAACCGCTTTCGTCAGAGGAACGGGGGAAGTCACAGTGTTCTTTCTCTCCCTGAGATACACACAATCTGACGTTGCCTCTGAGCTCCGTTGCTGGCAAGGAACTGAAAGTGACATACATTGCTGTGGGGCAACACAGGGCTCTGCTAGGATTTCTGTAGGCAGTGTGTTTTCCCTGGGCCTCACTGTAGCAACACTATCTCGCCAGGGCAACACTGCATGGCACTTCCTCTGCCAGGAGAGAGTAGCTGCTTTGTAGTTTGTGCTGGGAAACCTTGCTTTAGCAAGTGCGAATTGACCGCATTCAGGCAGAAAGAAAAGAGAATAGCAAGAGGCCTTTTCTCCCCGGCTGCTCTGCCAAGCCCTTCCAGCTCAAACTATGTCGTTGCTCCTCTGGAAGGATCCCTGCACCGCGGCCTAGTTTTTCCGAAGAAGCCCTGCGTTTGCAAGAGCAAATGAGGAATTCGTGGCAGGAAAGAGGAAGGAAAGAAAGTTTCTCTCCCTCTGCCTGCTTTGCTCAGAGGACTGGATGAAGTCAGGGACTTCTCCCTTTCACTGAGAAACGTGCGGGCTGCTGTTGCCTGGGCGCTCTCTTCTTTGCAAAAGAGTCTGCAGTTCCACGCTTTGAACCGTGGAAAGGCGCCGGGCTCTGCTAAGATTTCCCCCGGCGCTTCGTTTGCCCTGGGCCAAAGCGAGCCTTCACAATAGCTGAACCCTAACACTGCATACTCGTTCCACTTCCAGAACCGGGCTACGGCGAGGCAGTTCTCCGGGGGAAAACGGCCCTTCGCGAAGGGCAGATCTGCCGAGCTCCTTGCGGGAAAGCGAAAGCAAAGGACGCTTTTCTCCCTCTAACCGCTTTCGTCAGAGGAACGGGGGAAGTCACAGTGTTCTTTCTCTCCCTGAGATACACACAATCTGACGTTGCCTCTGAGCTCCGTTGCTGGCAAGGAACTGAAAGTGACATACATTGCTGTGGGGAAACACAGGGCTCTGCTAGGATTTCTGTAGGCAGTGTGTTTTCCCTGGGCCTCACTGTAGCAACACTATCTCGCCAGGGCAACACTGCATGGCACTTCCTCTGCCAGGAGAGAGTCGCTGCTTTGTAGTTTGTGCTGGGAAACCTTGCTTTGGCAAGTGCGAATTGACCGCATTCAGGCAGAAAGAAAAGAGAATAGCAAGAGGCCTTTTCTCCCCGGCTGCTCTGCCAAGCCCTTCCAGCTCAAACTATGTCGTTGCTCCTCTGGAAGGATCCCTGCACCGCGGCGTAGTTTTTCCGAAGAAGCCCTGCGTTTGCAAGAGCAAATGAGGAATTCGTGGCAGGAAAGAGGAAGGAAAGAAAGTTTCTCTCCCTCTGCCTGCTTTGCTCAGAGGACTGGATGAAGTCAGGGAGTTCTCCCTTTCACTGAGAAACGTGCGGGCTGCTGTTGCCTGGGCGCTCTCTTCTTTGCAAAAGAGTCTGCAGTTCCACGCTTTGAACCGTGGAAAGGCGCCGGGCTCTGCTAAGATTTCCCCCGGCGCTTCGTTTGCCCTGGGCCAAAGCGAGCCTTCACAATAGCTGAACGCTAACACTGCATACTCGTTCCACTTCCAGAACCGGGCTACGGCGAGGCAGTTCTCCGGGGGAAAACGGCCCTTCGCGAAGGGCAGATCTGCCGAGCTCCTTGCGGGAAAGCGAAAGCAAAGGACGCTTTTCTCCCTCTAACCGCTTTCGTCAGAGGAACGGGGGAAGTCACAGTGTTCTTTCTCTCCCTGAGATACACACAATCTGACGTTGCCTCTGAGCTCCGTTGCTGGCAAGGAACTGAAAGTGACATACATTGCTGTGGGGCAACACAGGGCTCTGCTAGGATTTCTGTAGGCAGTGTGTTTTCCCTGGGCCTCACTGTAGCAACACTATCTCGCCAGGGCAACACTGCATGGCACTTCCTCTGCCAGGAGAGAGTAGCTGCTTTGTAGTTTGTGCTGGGAAACCTTGCTTTAGCAAGTGCGAATTGACCGCATTCAGGCAGAAAGAAAAGAGAATAGCAAGAGGCCTTTTCTCCCCGGCTGCTCTGCCAAGCCCTTCCAGCTCAAACTATGTCGTTGCTCCTCTGGAAGGATCCCTGCACCGCGGCCTAGTTTTTCCGAAGAAGCCCTGCGTTTGCAAGAGCAAATGAGGAATTCGTGGCAGGAAAGAGGAAGGAAAGAAAGTTTCTCTCCCTCTGCCTGCTTTGCTCAGAGGACTGGATGAAGTCAGGGACTTCTCCCTTTCACTGAGAAACGTGCGGGCTGCTGTTGCCTGGGCGCTCTCTTCTTTGCAAAAGAGTCTGCAGTTCCACGCTTTGAACCGTGGAAAGGCGCCGGGCTCTGCTAAGATTTCCCCCGGCGCTTCGTTTGCCCTGGGCCAAAGCGAGCCTTCACAATAGCTGAACCCTAACACTGCATACTCGTTCCACTTCCAGAACCGGGCTACGGCGAGGCAGTTCTCCGGGGGAAAACGGCCCTTCGCGAAGGGCAGATCTGCCGAGCTCCTTGCGGGAAAGCGAAAGCAAAGGACGCTTTTCTCCCTCTAACCGCTTTCGTCAGAGGAACGGGGGAAGTCACAGTGTTCTTTCTCTCCCTGAGATACACACAATCTGACGTTGCCTCTGAGCTCCGTTGCTGGCAAGGAACTGAAAGTGACATACATTGCTGTGGGGAAACACAGGGCTCTGCTAGGATTTCTGTAGGCAGTGTGTTTTCCCTGGGCCTCACTGTAGCAACACTATCTCGCCAGGGCAACACTGCATGGCACTTCCTCTGCCAGGAGAGAGTCGCTGCTTTGTAGTTTGTGCTGGGAAACCTTGCTTTGGCAAGTGCGAATTGACCGCATTCAGGCAGAAAGAAAAGAGAATAGCAAGAGGCCTTTTCTCCCCGGCTGCTCTGCCAAGCCCTTCCAGCTCAAACTATGTCGTTGCTCCTCTGGAAGGATCCCTGCACCGCGGCCTAGTTTTTCCGAAGAAGCCCTGCGTTTGCAAGAGTAAATGAGGAATTCGTGGCAGGAAAGAGGAAGGAAAGAAAGTTTCTCTCCCTCTGCCTGCTTTGCTCAGAGGACTGGATGAAGTCAGGGACTTCTCCCTTTCACTGAGAAACGTGCGGGCTGCTGTTGCCTGGGCGCTCTCTTCTTTGCAAAAGAGTCTGCAGTTCCACGCTTTGAACCGTGGAAAGGCGCCGGGCTCTGCTAAGATTTCCCCCGGCGCTTCGTTTGCCCTGGGCCAAAGCGAGCCTTCACAATAGCTGAACGCTAACACTGCATACTCGTTCCACTTCCAGAACCGGGCTACGGCGAGGCAGTTCTCCGGGGGAAAACGGCCCTTCGCGAAGGGCAGATCTGCCGAGCTCATTGCGCGAAAGCGAAAGCAAAGGACGCTTTTCTCCCTCTAACCGCTTTCGTCAGAGGAACGGGGGAAGTCACAGTGTTCTTTCTCTCCCTGAGATACACACAATCTGACGTTGCCTCTGAGCTCCGTTGCTGGCAAGGAACTGAAAGTGACATACATTGCTGTGGGGCAACACAGGGCTCTGCTAGGATTTCTGTAGGCAGTGTGTTTTCCCTGGGCCTCACTGTAGCAACACTATCTCGCCAGGGCAACACTGCATGGCACTTCCTCTGCCAGGAGAGAGTAGCTGCTTTGTAGTTTGTGCTGGGAAACCTTGCTTTAGCAAGTGCGAATTGACCGCATTCAGGCAGAAAGAAAAGAGAATAGCAAGAGGCCTTTTCTCCCCGGCTGCTCTGCCAAGCCCTTCCAGCTCAAACTATGTCGTTGCTCCTCTGGAAGGATCCCTGCACCGCGGCCTAGTTTTTCCGAAGAAGCCCTGCGTTTGCAAGAGCAAATGAGGAATTCGTGGCAGGAAAGAGGAAGGAAAGAAAGTTTCTCTCCCTCTGCCTGCTTTGCTCAGAGGACTGGATGAAGTCAGGGACTTCTCCCTTTCACTGAGAAACGTGCGGGCTGCTGTTGCCTGGGCGCTCTCTTCTTTGCAAAAGAGTCTGCAGTTCCACGCTTTGAACCGTGGAAAGGCGCCGGGCTCTGCTAAGATTTCCCCCGGCGCTTCGTTTGCCCTGGGCCAAAGCGAGCCTTCACAATAGCTGAACGCTAACACTGCATACTCGTTCCACTTCCAGAACCGGGCTACGGCGAGGCAGTTCTCCGGGGGAAAACGGCCCTTCGCGAAGGGCAGATCTGCCGAGCTCATTGCGCGAAAGCGAAAGCAAAGGACGCTTTTCTCCCTCTAACCGCTTTCGTCAGAGGAACGGGGGAAGTCACAGTGTTCTTTCTCTCCCTGAGATACAGACAATGTGACGCTGCCCCTGAGCTCCGTTGCTGGCAAGGAACTGAAAGTGACATACATTCCTGTGGGAAACTCAGGGCTCTGCTAGGATTTCTCTAGGCAGTGTGTTTTCCCTGGGCCTCACTGTAGCAACACTATCTCGCCAGGGCAACACTGCATGGCACTTCCTCTGCCAGGAGGGAGCTGCTGCTTTGTAGTTTGTGCTGGGAAACCTTGCTTTGGCAAGTGCGAATTGACCGCATTCAGGCAGAAAGAAAAGAGAATAGCAAGAGGCCTTTTCTCCCCGGCTGCTCTGCCAAGCCCTTCCAGCTCAAACTATGTCGTTGCTCCTCTGGAAGGATCCCTGCACCGCGGCGTAGTTTTTCCGAAGAAGCCCTGCGTTTGCAAGAGCAAATGAGGAATTCGTGGCAGGAAAGAGGAAGGAAAGAAAGTTTCTCTCCCTCTGCCTGCTTTGCTCAGAGGACTGGATGAAGTCAGGGAGTTCTCCCTTTCACTGAGAAACGTGCGGGCTGCTGTTGCCTGGGCGCTCTCTTCTTTGCAAAAGAGTCTGCAGTTCCACGCTTTGAACCGTGGAAAGGCGCCGGGCTCTGCTAAGATTTCCCCCGGCGCTTCGTTTGCCCTGGGCCAAAGCGAGCCTTCACAATAGCTGAACGCTAACACTGCATACTCGTTCCACTTCCAGAACCGGGCTACGGCGAGGCAGTTCTCCGGGGGAAAACGGCCCTTCGCGAAGGGCAGATCTGCCGAGCTCCTTGCGGGAAAGCGAAAGCAAAGGACGCTTTTCTCCCTCTAACCGCTTTCGTCAGAGGAACGGGGGAAGTCACAGTGTTCTTTCTCTCCCTGAGATACACACAATCTGACGTTGCCTCTGAGCTCCGTTGCTGGCAAGGAACTGAAAGTGACATACATTGCTGTGGGGCAACACAGGGCTCTGCTAGGATTTCTGTAGGCAGTGTGTTTTCCCTGGGCCTCACTGTAGCAACACTATCTCGCCAGGGCAACACTGCATGGCACTTCCTCTGCCAGGAGAGAGTCGCTGCTTTGTAGTTTGTGCTGGGAAACCTTGCTTTGGCAAGTGCGAATTGACCGCATTCAGGCAGAAAGAAAAGAGAATAGCAAGAGGCCTTTTCTCCCCGGCTGCTCTGCCAAGCCCTTCCAGCTCAAACTATGTCGTTGCTCCTCTGGAAGGATCCCTGCACCGCGGCGTAGTTTTTCCGAAGAAGCCCTGCGTTTGCAAGAGCAAATGAGTAATTCGTGGCAGGAAAGAGGAAGGAAAGAAAGTTTCTCTCCCTCTGCCTGCTTTGCTCAGAGGACTGGATGAAGTCAGGGAGTTCTCCCTTTCACTGAGAAACGTGCGGGCTGCTGTTGCCTGGGCGCTCTCTTCTTTGCAAAAGAGTCTGCAGTTCCACGCTTTGAACCGTGGAAAGGCGCCGGGCTCTGCTAAGATTTCCCCCGGCGCTTCGTTTGCCCTGGGCCAAAGCGAGCCTTCACAATAGCTGAACGCTAACACTGCATACTCGTTCCACTTCCAGAACCGGGCTACGGCGAGGCAGTTCTCCGGGGGAAAACGGCCCTTCGCGAAGGGCAGATCTGCCGAGCTCATTGCGCGAAAGCGAAAGCAAAGGACGCTTTTCTCCCTCTAACCGCTTTCGTCAGAGGAACGGGGGAAGTCACAGTGTTCTTTCTCTCCCTGAGATACACACAATCTGACGTTGCCTCTGAGCTCCGTTGCTGGCAAGGAACTGAAAGTGACATACATTGCTGTGGGGCAACACAGGGCTCTGCTAGGATTTCTGTAGGCAGTGTGTTTTCCCTGGGCCTCACTGTAGCAACACTATCTCGCCAGGGCAACACTGCATGGCACTTCCTCTGCCAGGAGGGAGCTGCTGCTTTGTAGTTTGTGCTGGGAAACCTTGCTTTGGCAAGTGCGAATTGACCGCATTCAGGCAGAAAGAAAAGAGAATAGCAAGAGGCCTTTTCTCCCCGGCTGCTCTGCCAAGCCCTTCCAGCTCAAACTATGTCGTTGCTCCTCTGGAAGGATCCCTGCACCGCGGCGTAGTTTTTCCGAAGAAGCCCTGCGTTTGCAAGAGCAAATGAGGAATTCGTGGCAGGAAAGAGGAAGGAAAGAAAGTTTCTCTCCCTCTGCCTGCTTTGCTCAGAGGACTGGATGAAGTCAGGGAGTTCTCCCTTTCACTGAGAAACGTGCGGGCTGCTGTTGCCTGGGCGCTCTCTTCTTTGCAAAAGAGTCTGCAGTTCCACGCTTTGAACCGTGGAAAGGCGCCGGGCTCTGCTAAGATTTCCCCCGGCGCTTCGTTTGCCCTGGGCCAAAGCGAGCCTTCACAATAGCTGAACGCTAACACTGCATACTCGTTCCACTTCCAGAACCGGGCTACGGCGAGGCAGTTCTCCGGGGGAAAACGGCCCTTCGCGAAGGGCAGATCTGCCGAGCTCATTGCGCGAAAGCGAAAGCAAAGGACGCTTTTCTCCCTCTAACCGCTTTCGTCAGAGGAACGGGGGAAGTCACAGTGTTCTTTCTCTCCCTGAGATACAGACAATGTGACGCTGCCCCTGAGCTCCGTTGCTGGCAAGGAACTGAAAGTGACATACATTCCTGTGGGAAACTCAGGGCTCTGCTAGGATTTCTCTAGGCAGTGTGTTTTCCCTGGGCCTCACTGTAGCAACACTATCTCGCCAGGGCAACACTGCATGGCACTTCCTCTGCCAGGAGGGAGCTGCTGCTTTGTAGTTTGTGCTGGGAAACCTTGCTTTGGCAAGTGCGAATTGACCGCATTCAGGCAGAAAGAAAAGAGAATAGCAAGAGGCCTTTTCTCCCCGGCTGCTCTGCCAAGCCCTTCCAGCTCAAACTATGTCGTTGCTCCTCTGGAAGGATCCCTGCACCGCGGCCTAGTTTTTCCGAAGAAGCCCTGCGTTTGCAAGAGCAAATGAGGAATTCGTGGCAGGAAAGAGGAAGGAAAGAAAGTTTCTCTCCCTCTGCCTGCTTTGCTCAGAGGACTGGATGAAGTCAGGGACTTCTCCCTTTCACTGAGAAACGTGCGGGCTGCTGTTGCCTGGGCGCTCTCTTCTTTGCAAAAGAGTCTGCAGTTCCACGCTTTGAACCGTGGAAAGGCGCCGGGCTCTGCTAAGATTTCCCCCGGCGCTTCGTTTGCCCTGGGCCAAAGCGAGCCTTCACAATAGCTGAACGCTAACACTGCATACTCGTTCCACTTCCAGAACCGGGCTACGGCGAGGCAGTTCTCCGGGGGAAAACGGCCCTTCGCGAAGGGCAGATCTGCCGAGCTCCTTGCGGGAAAGCGAAAGCAAAGGACGCTTTTCTCCCTCTAACCGCTTTCGTCAGAGGAACGGGGGAAGTCACAGTGTTCTTTCTCTCCCTGAGATACACACAATCTGACGTTGCCTCTGAGCTCCGTTGCTGGCAAGGAACTGAAAGTGACATACATTCCTGTGGGGAAACACAGGGCTCTGCTAGGATTTCTGTAGGCAGTGTGTTTTCCCTGGGCCTCACTGTAGCAACACTATCTCGCCAGGGCAACACTGCATGGCACTTCCTCTGCCAGGAGAGAGTCGCTGCTTTGTAGTTTGTGCTGGGAAACCTTGCTTTGGCAAGTGCGAATTGACCGCATTCAGGCAGAAAGAAAAGAGAATAGCAAGAGGCCTTTTCTCCCCGGCTGCTCTGCCAAGCCCTTCCAGCTCAAACTATGTCGTTGCTCCTCTGGAAGGATCCCTGCACCGCGGCGTAGTTTTTCCGAAGAAGCCCTGCGTTTGCAAGAGCAAATGAGGAATTCGTGGCAGGAAAGAGGAAGGAAAGAAAGTTTCTCTCCCTCTGCCTGCTTTGCTCAGAGGACTGGATGAAGTCAGGGACTTCTCCCTTTCACTGAGAAACGTGCGGGCTGCTGTTGCCTGGGCGCTCTCTTCTTTGCAAAAGAGTCTGCAGTTCCACGCTTTGAACCGTGGAAAGGCGCCGGGCTCTGCTAAGATTTCCCCCGGCGCTTCGTTTGCCCTGGGCCAAAGCGAGCCTTCACAATAGCTGAACGCTAACACTGCATACTCGTTCCACTTCCAGAACCGGGCTACGGCGAGGCAGTTCTCCGGGGGAAAACGGCCCTTCGCGAAGGGCAGATCTGCCGAGCTCATTGCGCGAAAGCGAAAGCAAAGGACGCTTTTCTCCCTCTAACCGCTTTCGTCAGAGGAACGGGGGAAGTCACAGTGTTCTTTCTCTCCCTGAGATACAGACAATGTGACGCTGCCCCTGAGCTCCGTTGCTGGCAAGGAACTGAAAGTGACATACATTCCTGTGGGAAACTCAGGGCTCTGCTAGGATTTCTCTAGGCAGTGTGTTTTCCCTGGGCCTCACTGTAGCAACACTATCTCGCCAGGGCAACACTGCATGGCACTTCCTCTGCCAGGAGGGAGCTGCTGCTTTGTAGTTTGTGCTGGGAAACCTTGCTTTGGCAAGTGCGAATTGACCGCATTCAGGCAGAAAGAAAAGAGAATAGCAAGAGGCCTTTTCTCCCCGGCTGCTCTGCCAAGCCCTTCCAGCTCAAACTATGTCGTTGCTCCTCTGGAAGGATCCCTGCACCGCGGCGTAGTTTTTCCGAAGAAGCCCTGCGTTTGCAAGAGCAAATGAGGAATTCGTGGCAGGAAAGAGGAAGGAAAGAAAGTTTCTCTCCCTCTGCCTGCTTTGCTCAGAGGACTGGATGAAGTCAGGGACTTCTCCCTTTCACTGAGAAACGTGCGGGCTGCTGTTGCCTGGGCGCTCTCTTCTTTGCAAAAGAGTCTGCAGTTCCACGCTTTGAACCGTGGAAAGGCGCCGGGCTCTGCTAAGATTTCCCCCGGCGCTTCGTTTGCCCTGGGCCAAAGCGAGCCTTCACAATAGCTGAACGCTAACACTGCATACTCGTTCCACTTCCAGAACCGGGCTACGGCGAGGCAGTTCTCCGGGGGAAAACGGCCCTTCGCGAAGGGCAGATCTGCCGAGCTCCTTGCGGGAAAGCGAAAGCAAAGGACGCTTTTCTCCCTCTAACCGCTTTCGTCAGAGGAACGGGGGAAGTCACAGTGTTCTTTCTCTCCCTGAGATACACACAATCTGACGTTGCCTCTGAGCTCCGTTGCTGGCAAGGAACTGAAAGTGACATACATTCCTGTGGGGAAACACAGGGCTCTGCTAGGATTTCTGTAGGCAGTGTGTTTTCCCTGGGCCTCACTGTAGCAACACTATCTCGCCAGGGCAACACTGCATGGCACTTCCTCTGCCAGGAGAGAGTCGCTGCTTTGTAGTTTGTGCTGGGAAACCTTGCTTTGGCAAGTGCGAATTGACCGCATTCAGGCAGAAAGAAAAGAGAATAGCAAGAGGCCTTTTCTCCCCGGCTGCTCTGCCAAGCCCTTCCAGCTCAAACTATGTCGTTGCTCCTCTGGAAGGATCCCTGCACCGCGGCGTAGTTTTTCCGAAGAAGCCCTGCGTTTGCAAGAGCAAATGAGGAATTCGTGGCAGGAAAGAGGAAGGAAAGAAAGTTTCTCTCCCTCTGCCTGCTTTGCTCAGAGGACTGGATGAAGTCAGGGACTTCTCCCTTTCACTGAGAAACGTGCGGGCTGCTGTTGCCTGGGCGCTCTCTTCTTTGCAAAAGAGTCTGCAGTTCCACACTTTGAACCGTGGAAAGGCGCCGGGCTCTGCTAAGATTTCCCCCGGCGCTTCGTTTGCCCTGGGCCAAAGCGAGCCTTCACAATAGCTGAACGCTAACACTGCATACTCGTTCCACTTCCAGAACCGGGCTACGGCGAGGCAGTTCTCCGGGGTAAACGGCCCTTCGCGAAGGGCAGATCTGCCGAGCTCATTGCGCGAAAGCGAAAGCAAAGGACGCTTTTCTCCCTCTAACCGCTTTCGTCAGAGGAACGGGGGAAGTCACAGTGTTCTTTCTCTCCCTGAGATACAGACAATGTGACGCTGCCCCTGAGCTCCGTTGCTGGCAAGGAACTGAAAGTGACATACATTCCTGTGGGAAACTCAGGGCTCTGCTAGGATTTCTCTAGGCAGTGTGTTTTCCCTGGGCCTCACTGTAGCAACACTATCTCACCAGGGCAACACTGCATGGCACTTCCTCTGCCAGGAGGGAGCTGCTGCTTTGTAGTTTGTGCTGGGAAACCTTGCTTTGGCAAGTGCGAATTGACCGCATTCAGGCAGAAAGAAAAGAGAATAGCAAGAGGCCTTTTCTCCCCGGCTGCTCTGCCAAGCCCTTCCAGCTCAAACTATGTCGTTGCTCCTCTGGAAGGATCCCTGCACAGCGGCGTAGTTTTTCCGAAGAAGCCCTGCGTTTTCAAGAGCAAATGAGGAATTCGTGGCAGGAAAGAGGAAGGAAAGAAAGTTTCTCTCCCTCTGCCTGCTTTGCTCAGAGGACTGGATGAAGTCAGGGAGTTCTCCCTTTCACTGAGAAACGTGCGGGCTGCTGTTGCCTGGGCGCTCTCTTCTTTGCAAAAGAGTCTGCAGTTCCACGCTTTGAACCGTGGAAAGGCGCCGGGCTCTGCTAAGATTTCCCCCGGCGCTTCGTTTGCCCTGGGCCAAAGCGAGCCTTCACAATAGCTGAACGCTAACACTGCATACTCGTTCCACTTCCAGAACCGGGCTACGGCGAGGCAGTTCTCCGGGGGAAAACGGCCCTTCGCGAAGGGCAGATCTGCCGAGCTCATTGCGCGAAAGCGAAAGCAAAGGACGCTTTTCTCCCTCTAACCGCTTTCGTCAGAGGAACGGGGGAAGTCACAGTGTTCTTTCTCTCCCTGAGATACACACAATCTGACGTTGCCTCTGAGCTCCGTTGCTGGCAAGGAACTGAAAGTGACATACATTGCTGTGGGGCAACACAGGGCTCTGCTAGGATTTCTGTAGGCAGTGTGTTTTCCCTGGGCCTCACTGTAGCAACACTATCTCGCCAGGGCAACACTGCATGGCACTTCCTCTGCCAGGAGAGAGTAGCTGCTTTGTAGTTTGTGCTGGGAAACCTTGCTTTAGCAAGTGCGAATTGACCGCATTCAGGCAGAAAGAAAAGAGAATAGCAAGAGGCCTTTTCTCCCCGGCTGCTCTGCCAAGCCCTTCCAGCTCAAACTATGTCGTTGCTCCTCTGGAAGGATCCCTGCACCGCGGCCTAGTTTTTCCGAAGAAGCCCTGCGTTTGCAAGAGCAAATGAGGAATTCGTGGCAGGAAAGAGGAAGGAAAGAAAGTTTCTCTCCCTCTGCCTGCTTTGCTCAGAGGACTGGATGAAGTCAGGGACTTCTCCCTTTCACTGAGAAACGTGCGGGCTGCTGTTGCCTGGGCGCTCTCTTCTTTGCAAAAGAGTCTGCAGTTCCACGCTTTGAACCGTGGAAAGGCGCCGGGCTCTGCTAAGATTTCCCCCGGCGCTTCGTTTGCCCTGGGCCAAAGCGAGCCTTCACAATAGCTGAACGCTAACACTGCATACTCGTTCCACTTCCAGAACCGGGCTACGGCGAGGCAGTTCTCCGGGGGAAAACGGCCCTTCGCGAAGGGCAGATCTGCCGAGCTCATTGCGCGAAAGCGAAAGCAAAGGACGCTTTTCTCCCTCTAACCGCTTTCGTCAGAGGAACGGGGGAAGTCACAGTGTTCTTTCTCTCCCTGAGATACAGACAATGTGACGCTGCCCCTGAGCTCCGTTGCTGGCAAGGAACTGAAAGTGACATACATTCCTGTGGGAAACTCAGGGCTCTGCTAGGATTTCTCTAGGCAGTGTGTTTTCCCTGGGCCTCACTGTAGCAACACTATCTCGCCAGGGCAACACTGCATGGCACTTCCTCTGCCAGGAGGGAGCTGCTGCTTTGTAGTTTGTGCTGGGAAACCTTGCTTTGGCAAGTGCGAATTGACCGCATTCAGGCAGAAAGAAAAGAGAATAGCAAGAGGCCTTTTCTCCCCGGCTGCTCTGCCAAGCCCTTCCAGCTCAAACTATGTCGTTGCTCCTCTGGAAGGATCCCTGCACCGCGGCGTAGTTTTTCCGAAGAAGCCCTGCGTTTGCAAGAGCAAATGAGGAATTCGTGGCAGGAAAGAGGAAGGAAAGAAAGTTTCTCTCCCTCTGCCTGCTTTGCTCAGAGGACTGGATGAAGTCAGGGACTTCTCCCTTTCACTGAGAAACGTGCGGGCTGCTGTTGCCTGGGCGCTCTCTTCTTTGCAAAAGAGTCTGCAGTTCCACGCTTTGAACCGTGGAAAGGCGCCGGGCTCTGCTAAGATTTCCCCCGGCGCTTCGTTTGCCCTGGGCCAAAGCGAGCCTTCACAATAGCTGAACGCTAACACTGCATACTCGTTCCACTTCCAGAACCGGGCTACGGCGAGGCAGTTCTCCGGGGGAAAACGGCCCTTCGCGAAGGGCAGATCTGCCGAGCTCCTTGCGGGAAAGCGAAAGCAAAGGACGCTTTTCTCCCTCTAACCGCTTTCGTCAGAGGAACGGGGGAAGTCACAGTGTTCTTTCTCTCCCTGAGATACACACAATCTGACGTTGCCTCTGAGCTCCGTTGCTGGCAAGGAACTGAAAGTGACATACATTGCTGTGGGGCAACACAGGGCTCTGCTAGGATTTCTGTAGGCAGTGTGTTTTCCCTGGGCCTCACTGTAGCAACACTATCTCGCCAGGGCAACACTGCATGGCACTTCCTCTGCCAGGAGAGAGTCGCTGCTTTGTAGTTTGTGCTGGGAAACCTTGCTTTGGCAAGTGCGAATTGACCGCATTCAGGCAGAAAGAAAAGAGAATAGCAAGAGGCCTTTTCTCCCCGGCTGCTCTGCCAAGCCCTTCCAGCTCAAACTATGTCGTTGCTCCTCTGGAAGGATCCCTGCACCGCGGCGTAGTTTTTCCGAAGAAGCCCTGCGTTTGCAAGAGCAAATGAGTAATTCGTGGCAGGAAAGAGGAAGGAAAGAAAGTTTCTCTCCCTCTGCCTGCTTTGCTCAGAGGACTGGATGAAGTCAGGGAGTTCTCCCTTTCACTGAGAAACGTGCGGGCTGCTGTTGCCTGGGCGCTCTCTTCTTTGCAAAAGAGTCTGCAGTTCCACGCTTTGAACCGTGGAAAGGCGCCGGGCTCTGCTAAGATTTCCCCCGGCGCTTCGTTTGCCCTGGGCCAAAGCGAGCCTTCACAATAGCTGAACGCTAACACTGCATACTCGTTCCACTTCCAGAACCGGGCTACGGCGAGGCAGTTCTCCGGGGGAAAACGGCCCTTCGCGAAGGGCAGATCTGCCGAGCTCATTGCGCGAAAGCGAAAGCAAAGGACGCTTTTCTCCCTCTAACCGCTTTCGTCAGAGGAACGGGGGAAGTCACAGTGTTCTTTCTCTCCCTGAGATACAGACAATGTGACGCTGCCCCTGAGCTCCGTTGCTGGCAAGGAACTGAAAGTGACATACATTCCTGTGGGAAACTCAGGGCTCTGCTAGGATTTCTCTAGGCAGTGTGTTTTCCCTGGGCCTCACTGTAGCAACACTATCTCGCCAGGGCAACACTGCATGGCACTTCCTCTGCCAGGAGGGAGCTGCTGCTTTGTAGTTTGTGCTGGGAAACCTTGCTTTGGCAAGTGCGAATTGACCGCATTCAGGCAGAAAGAAAAGAGAATAGCAAGAGGCCTTTTCTCCCCGGCTGCTCTGCCAAGCCCTTCCAGCTCTAACTATGTCGTTGCTCCTCTGGAAGGATCCCTGCACCGCGGCGTAGTTTTTCCGAAGAAGCCCTGCGTTTGCAAGAGCAAATGAGGAATTCGTGGCAGGAAAGAGGAAGGAAAGAAAGTTTCTCTCCCTCTGCCTGCTTTGCTCAGAGGACTGGATGAAGTCAGGGACTTCTCCCTTTCACTGAGAAACGTGCGGGCTGCTGTTGCCTGGGCGCTCTCTTCTTTGCAAAAGAGTCTGCAGTTCCACGCTTTGAACCGTGGAAAGGCGCCGGGCTCTGCTAAGATTTCCCCCGGCGCTTCGTTTGCCCTGGGCCAAAGCGAGCCTTCACAATAGCTGAACGCTAACACTGCATACTCGTTCCACTTCCAGAACCGGGCTACGGCGAGGCAGTTCTCCGGGGGAAAACGGCCCTTCGCGAAGGGCAGATCTGCCGAGCTCCTTGCGGGAAAGCGAAAGCAAAGGACGCTTTTCTCCCTCTAACCGCTTTCGTCAGAGGAACGGGGGAAGTCACAGTGTTCTTTCTCTCCCTGAGATACACACAATCTGACGTTGCCTCTGAGCTCCGTTGCTGGCAAGGAACTGAAAGTGACATACATTGCTGTGGGGAAACACAGGGCTCTGCTAGGATTTCTGTAGGCAGTGTGTTTTCCCTGGGCCTCACTGTAGCAACACTATCTCGCCAGGGCAACACTGCATGGCACTTCCTCTGCCAGGAGAGAGTCGCTGCTTTGTAGTTTGTGCTGGGAAACCTTGCTTTGGCAAGTGCGAATTGACCGCATTCAGGCAGAAAGAAAAGAGAATAGCAAGAGGCCTTTTCTCCCCGGCTGCTCTGCCAAGCCCTTCCAGCTCAAACTATGTCGTTGCTCCTCTGGAAGGATCCCTGCACCGCGGCCTAGTTTTTCCGAAGAAGCCCTGCGTTTGCAAGAGCAAATGAGGAATTCGTGGCAGGAAAGAGGAAGGAAAGAAAGTTTCTCTCCCTCTGCCTGCTTTGCTCAGAGGACTGGATGAAGTCAGGGACTTCTCCCTTTCACTGAGAAACGTGCGGGCTGCTGTTGCCTGGGCGCTCTCTTCTTTGCAAAAGAGTCTGCAGTTCCACGCTTTGAACCGTGGAAAGGCGCCGGGCTCTGCTAAGATTTCCCCCGGCGCTTCGTTTGCCCTGGGCCAAAGCGAGCCTTCACAATAGCTGAACGCTAACACTGCATACTCGTTCCACTTCCAGAACCGGGCTACGGCGAGGCAGTTCTCCGGGGGAAAACGGCCCTTCGCGAAGGGCAGATCTGCCGAGCTCATTGCGCGAAAGCGAAAGCAAAGGACGCTTTTCTCCCTCTAACCGCTTTCGTCAGAGGAACGGGGGAAGTCACAGTGTTCTTTCTCTCCCTGAGATACAGACAATGTGACGCTGCTCCTGAGCTCCGTTGCTGGCAAGGAACTGAAAGTGACATACATTCCTGTGGGAAACTCAGGGCTCTGCTAGGATTTCTCTAGGCAGTGTGTTTTCCCTGGGCCTCACTGTAGCAACACTATCTCGCCAGGGCAACACTGCATGGCACTTCCTCTGCCAGGAGGGAGCTGCTGCTTTGTAGTTTGTGCTGGGAAACCTTGCTTTGGCAAGTGCGAATTGACCGCATTCAGGCAGAAAGAAAAGAGAATAGCAAGAGGCCTTTTCTCCCCGGCTGCTCTGCCAAGCCCTTCCAGCTCAAACTATGTCGTTGCTCCTCTGGAAGGATCCCTGCACCGCGGCGTAGTTTTTCCGAAGAAGCCCTGCGTTTGCAAGAGCAAATGAGGAATTCGTGGCAGGAAAGAGGAAGGAAAGAAAGTTTCTCTCCCTCTGCCTGCTTTGCTCAGAGGACTGGATGAAGTCAGGGACTTCTCCCTTTCACTGAGAAACGTGCGGGCTGCTGTTGCCTGGGCGCTCTCTTCTTTGCAAAAGAGTCTGCAGTTCCACGCTTTGAACCGTGGAAAGGCGCCGGGCTCTGCTAAGATTTCCCCCGGCGCTTCGTTTGCCCTGGGCCAAAGCGAGCCTTCACAATAGCTGAACGCTAACACTGCATACTCGTTCCACTTCCAGAACCGGGCTACGGCGAGGCAGTTCTCCGGGGGAAAACGGCCCTTCGCGAAGGGCAGATCTGCCGAGCTCCTTGCGGGAAAGCGAAAGCAAAGGACGCTTTTCTCCCTCTAACCGCTTTCGTCAGAGGAACGGGGGAAGTCACAGTGTTCTTTCTCTCCCTGAGATACACACAATCTGACGTTGCCTCTGAGCTCCGTTGCTGGCAAGGAACTGAAAGTGACATACATTGCTGTGGGGCAACACAGGGCTCTGCTAGGATTTCTGTAGGCAGTGTGTTTTCCCTGGGCCTCACTGTAGCAACACTATCTCGCCAGGGCAACACTGCATGGCACTTCCTCTGCCAGGAGGGAGCTGCTGCTTTGTAGTTTGTGCTGGGAAACCTTGCTTTGGCAAGTGCGAATTGACCGCATTCAGGCAGAAAGAAAAGAGAATAGCAAGAGGCCTTTTCTCCCCGGCTGCTCTGCCAAGCCCTTCCAGCTCAAACTATGTCGTTGCTCCTCTGGAAGGATCCCTGCACCGCGGCGTAGTTTTTCCGAAGAAGCCCTGCGTTTGCAAGAGCAAATGAGGAATTCGTGGCAGGAAAGAGGAAGGAAAGAAAGTTTCTCTCCCTCTGCCTGCTTTGCTCAGAGGACTGGATGAAGTCAGGGAGTTCTCCCTTTCACTGAGAAACGTGCGGGCTGCTGTTGCCTGGGCGCTCTCTTCTTTGCAAAAGAGTCTGCAGTTCCACGCTTTGAACCGTGGAAAGGCGCCGGGCTCTGCTAAGATTTCCCCCGGCGCTTCGTTTGCCCTGGGCCAAAGCGAGCCTTCACAATAGCTGAACGCTAACACTGCATACTCGTTCCACTTCCAGAACCGGGCTACGGCGAGGCAGTTCTCCGGGGGAAAACGGCCCTTCGCGAAGGGCAGATCTGCCGAGCTCATTGCGCGAAAGCGAAAGCAAAGGACGCTTTTCTCCCTCTAACCGCTTTCGTCAGAGGAACGGGGGAAGTCACAGTGTTCTTTCTCTCCCTGAGATACAGACAATGTGACGCTGCCCCTGAGCTCCGTTGCTGGCAAGGAACTGAAAGTGACATACATTCCTGTGGGAAACTCAGGGCTCTGCTAGGATTTCTCTAGGCAGTGTGTTTTCCCTGGGCCTCACTGTAGCAACACTATCTCGCCAGGGCAACACTGCATGGCACTTCCTCTGCCAGGAGGGAGCTGCTGCTTTGTAGTTTGTGCTGGGAAACCTTGCTTTGGCAAGTGCGAATTGACCGCATTCAGGCAGAAAGAAAAGAGAATAGCAAGAGGCCTTTTCTCCCCGGCTGCTCTGCCAAGCCCTTCCAGCTCAAACTATGTCGTTGCTCCTCTGGAAGGATCCCTGCACCGCGGCGTAGTTTTTCCGAAGAAGCCCTGCGTTTGCAAGAGCAAATGAGGAATTCGTGGCAGGAAAGAGGAAGGAAAGAAAGTTTCTCTCCCTCTGCCTGCTTTGCTCAGAGGACTGGATGAAGTCAGGGACTTCTCCCTTTCACTGAGAAACGTGCGGGCTGCTGTTGCCTGGGCGCTCTCTTCTTTGCAAAAGAGTCTGCAGTTCCACGCTTTGAACCGTGGAAAGGCGCCGGGCTCTGCTAAGATTTCCCCCGGCGCTTCGTTTGCCCTGGGCCAAAGCGAGCCTTCACAATAGCTGAACGCTAACACTGCATACTCGTTCCACTTCCAGAACCGGGCTACGGCGAGGCAGTTCTCCGGGGGAAAACGGCCCTTCGCGAAGGGCAGATCTGCCGAGCTCCTTGCGGGAAAGCGAAAGCAAAGGACGCTTTTCTCCCTCTAACCGCTTTCGTCAGAGGAACGGGGGAAGTCACAGTGTTCTTTCTCTCCCTGAGATACACACAATCTGACGTTGCCTCTGAGCTCCGTTGCTGGCAAGGAACTGAAAGTGACATACATTCCTGTGGGGAAACACAGGGCTCTGCTAGGATTTCTGTAGGCAGTGTGTTTTCCCTGGGCCTCACTGTAGCAACACTATCTCGCCAGGGCAACACTGCATGGCACTTCCTCTGCCAGGAGAGAGTCGCTGCTTTGTAGTTTGTGCTGGGAAACCTTGCTTTGGCAAGTGCGAATTGACCGCATTCAGGCAGAAAGAAAAGAGAATAGCAAGAGGCCTTTTCTCCCCGGCTGCTCTGCCAAGCCCTTCCAGCTCAAACTATGTCGTTGCTCCTCTGGAAGGATCCCTGCACCGCGGCGTAGTTTTTCCGAAGAAGCCCTGCGTTTGCAAGAGCAAATGAGGAATTCGTGGCAGGAAAGAGGAAGGAAAGAAAGTTTCTCTCCCTCTGCCTGCTTTGCTCAGAGGACTGGATGAAGTCAGGGACTTCTCCCTTTCACTGAGAAACGTGCGGGCTGCTGTTGCCTGGGCGCTCTCTTCTTTGCAAAAGAGTCTGCAGTTCCACGCTTTGAACCGTGGAAAGGCGCCGGGCTCTGCTAAGATTTCCCCCGGCGCTTCGTTTGCCCTGGGCCAAAGCGAGCCTTCACAATAGCTGAACGCTAACACTGCATACTCGTTCCACTTCCAGAACCGGGCTACGGCGAGGCAGTTCTCCGGGGGAAAACGGCCCTTCGCGAAGGGCAGATCTGCCGAGCTCATTGCGCGAAAGCGAAAGCAAAGGACGCTTTTCTCCCTCTAACCGCTTTCGTCAGAGGAACGGGGGAAGTCACAGTGTTCTTTCTCTCCCTGAGATACAGACAATGTGACGCTGCCCCTGAGCTCCGTTGCTGGCAAGGAACTGAAAGTGACATACATTCCTGTGGGAAACTCAGGGCTCTGCTAGGATTTCTCTAGGCAGTGTGTTTTCCCTGGGCCTCACTGTAGCAACACTATCTCGCCAGGGCAACACTGCATGGCACTTCCTCTGCCAGGAGGGAGCTGCTGCTTTGTAGTTTGTGCTGGGAAACCTTGCTTTGGCAAGTGCGAATTGACCGCATTCAGGCAGAAAGAAAAGAGAATAGCAAGAGGCCTTTTCTCCCCGGCTGCTCTGCCAAGCCCTTCCAGCTCAAACTATGTCGTTGCTCCTCTGGAAGGATCCCTGCACCGCGGCGTAGTTTTTCCGAAGAAGCCCTGCGTTTGCAAGAGCAAATGAGGAATTCGTGGCAGGAAAGAGGAAGGAAAGAAAGTTTCTCTCCCTCTGCCTGCTTTGCTCAGAGGACTGGATGAAGTCAGGGACTTCTCCCTTTCACTGAGAAACGTGCGGGCTGCTGTTGCCTGGGCGCTCTCTTCTTTGCAAAAGAGTCTGCAGTTCCACGCTTTGAACCGTGGAAAGGCGCCGGGCTCTGCTAAGATTTCCCCCGGCGCTTCGTTTGCCCTGGGCCAAAGCGAGCCTTCACAATAGCTGAACGCTAACACTGCATACTCGTTCCACTTCCAGAACCGGGCTACGGCGAGGCAGTTCTCCGGGGGAAAACGGCCCTTCGCGAAGGGCAGATCTGCCGAGCTCCTTGCGGGAAAGCGAAAGCAAAGGACGCTTTTCTCCCTCTAACCGCTTTCGTCAGAGGAACGGGGGAAGTCACAGTGTTCTTTCTCTCCCTGAGATACACACAATCTGACGTTGCCTCTGAGCTCCGTTGCTGGCAAGGAACTGAAAGTGACATACATTCCTGTGGGGAAACACAGGGCTCTGCTAGGATTTCTGTAGGCAGTGTGTTTTCCCTGGGCCTCACTGTAGCAACACTATCTCGCCAGGGCAACACTGCATGGCACTTCCTCTGCCAGGAGAGAGTCGCTGCTTTGTAGTTTGTGCTGGGAAACCTTGCTTTGGCAAGTGCGAATTGACCGCATTCAGGCAGAAAGAAAAGAGAATAGCAAGAGGCCTTTTCTCCCCGGCTGCTCTGCCAAGCCCTTCCAGCTCAAACTATGTCGTTGCTCCTCTGGAAGGATCCCTGCACCGCGGCGTAGTTTTTCCGAAGAAGCCCTGCGTTTGCAAGAGCAAATGAGGAATTCGTGGCAGGAAAGAGGAAGGAAAGAAAGTTTCTCTCCCTCTGCCTGCTTTGCTCAGAGGACTGGATGAAGTCAGGGACTTCTCCCTTTCACTGAGAAACGTGCGGGCTGCTGTTGCCTGGGCGCTCTCTTCTTTGCAAAAGAGTCTGCAGTTCCACACTTTGAACCGTGGAAAGGCGCCGGGCTCTGCTAAGATTTCCCCCGGCGCTTCGTTTGCCCTGGGCCAAAGCGAGCCTTCACAATAGCTGAACGCTAACACTGCATACTCGTTCCACTTCCAGAACCGGGCTACGGCGAGGCAGTTCTCCGGGGTAAACGGCCCTTCGCGAAGGGCAGATCTGCCGAGCTCATTGCGCGAAAGCGAAAGCAAAGGACGCTTTTCTCCCTCTAACCGCTTTCGTCAGAGGAACGGGGGAAGTCACAGTGTTCTTTCTCTCCCTGAGATACAGACAATGTGACGCTGCCCCTGAGCTCCGTTGCTGGCAAGGAACTGAAAGTGACATACATTCCTGTGGGAAACTCAGGGCTCTGCTAGGATTTCTCTAGGCAGTGTGTTTTCCCTGGGCCTCACTGTAGCAACACTATCTCACCAGGGCAACACTGCATGGCACTTCCTCTGCCAGGAGGGAGCTGCTGCTTTGTAGTTTGTGCTGGGAAACCTTGCTTTGGCAAGTGCGAATTGACCGCATTCAGGCAGAAAGAAAAGAGAATAGCAAGAGGCCTTTTCTCCCCGGCTGCTCTGCCAAGCCCTTCCAGCTCAAACTATGTCGTTGCTCCTCTGGAAGGATCCCTGCACAGCGGCGTAGTTTTTCCGAAGAAGCCCTGCGTTTTCAAGAGCAAATGAGGAATTCGTGGCAGGAAAGAGGAAGGAAAGAAAGTTTCTCTCCCTCTGCCTGCTTTGCTCAGAGGACTGGATGAAGTCAGGGACTTCTCCCTTTCACTGAGAAACGTGCGGGCTGCTGTTGCCTGGGCGCTCTCTTCTTTGCAAAAGAGTCTGCAGTTCCACGCTTTGAACCGTGGAAAGGCGCCGGGCTCTGCTAAGATTTCCCCCGGCGCTTCGTTTGCCCTGGGCCAAAGCGAGCCTTCACAATAGCTGAACGCTAACACTGCATACTCGTTCCACTTCCAGAACCGGGCTACGGCGAGGCAGTTCTCCGGGGGAAAACGGCCCTTCGCGAAGGGCAGATCTGCCGAGCTCATTGCGCGAAAGCGAAAGCAAAGGACGCTTTTCTCCCTCTAACCGCTTTCGTCAGAGGAACGGGGGAAGTCACAGTGTTCTTTCTCTCCCTGAGATACAGACAATGTGACGCTGCCCCTGAGCTCCGTTGCTGGCAAGGAACTGAAAGTGACATACATTCCTGTGGGAAACTCAGGGCTCTGCTAGGATTTCTCTAGGCAGTGTGTTTTCCCTGGGCCTCACTGTAGCAACACTATCTCGCCAGGGCAACACTGCATGGCACTTCCTCTGCCAGGAGGGAGCTGCTGCTTTGTAGTTTGTGCTGGGAAACCTTGCTTTGGCAAGTGCGAATTGACCGCATTCAGGCAGAAAGAAAAGAGAATAGCAAGAGGCCTTTTCTCCCCGGCTGCTCTGCCAAGCCCTTCCAGCTCAAACTATGTCGTTGCTCCTCTGGAAGGATCCCTGCACCGCGGCGTAGTTTTTCCGAAGAAGCCCTGCGTTTGCAAGAGCAAATGAGGAATTCGTGGCAGGAAAGAGGAAGGAAAGAAAGTTTCTCTCCCTCTGCCTGCTTTGCTCAGAGGACTGGATGAAGTCAGGGACTTCTCCCTTTCACTGAGAAACGTGCGGGCTGCTGTTGCCTGGGCGCTCTCTTCTTTGCAAAAGAGTCTGCAGTTCCACGCTTTGAACCGTGGAAAGGCGCCGGGCTCTGCTAAGATTTCCCCCGGCGCTTCGTTTGCCCTGGGCCAAAGCGAGCCTTCACAATAGCTGAACGCTAACACTGCATACTCGTTCCACTTCCAGAACCGGGCTACGGCGAGGCAGTTCTCCGGGGGAAAACGGCCCTTCGCGAAGGGCAGATCTGCCGAGCTCCTTGCGGGAAAGCGAAAGCAAAGGACGCTTTTCTCCCTCTAACCGCTTTCGTCAGAGGAACGGGGGAAGTCACAGTGTTCTTTCTCTCCCTGAGATACACACAATCTGACGTTGCCTCTGAGCTCCGTTGCTGGCAAGGAACTGAAAGTGACATACATTCCTGTGGGGAAACACAGGGCTCTGCTAGGATTTCTGTAGGCAGTGTGTTTTCCCTGGGCCTCACTGTAGCAACACTATCTCGCCAGGGCAACACTGCATGGCACTTCCTCTGCCAGGAGAGAGTCGCTGCTTTGTAGTTTGTGCTGGGAAACCTTGCTTTGGCAAGTGCGAATTGACCGCATTCAGGCAGAAAGAAAAGAGAATAGCAAGAGGCCTTTTCTCCCCGGCTGCTCTGCCAAGCCCTTCCAGCTCAAACTATGTCGTTGCTCCTCTGGAAGGATCCCTGCACCGCGGCGTAGTTTTTCCGAAGAAGCCCTGCGTTTGCAAGAGCAAATGAGGAATTCGTGGCAGGAAAGAGGAAGGAAAGAAAGTTTCTCTCCCTCTGCCTGCTTTGCTCAGAGGACTGGATGAAGTCAGGGACTTCTCCCTTTCACTGAGAAACGTGCGGGCTGCTGTTGCCTGGGCGCTCTCTTCTTTGCAAAAGAGTCTGCAGTTCCACACTTTGAACCGTGGAAAGGCGCCGGGCTCTGCTAAGATTTCCCCCGGCGCTTCGTTTGCCCTGGGCCAAAGCGAGCCTTCACAATAGCTGAACGCTAACACTGCATACTCGTTCCACTTCCAGAACCGGGCTACGGCGAGGCAGTTCTCCGGGGTAAACGGCCCTTCGCGAAGGGCAGATCTGCCGAGCTCATTGCGCGAAAGCGAAAGCAAAGGACGCTTTTCTCCCTCTAACCGCTTTCGTCAGAGGAACGGGGGAAGTCACAGTGTTCTTTCTCTCCCTGAGATACAGACAATGTGACGCTGCCCCTGAGCTCCGTTGCTGGCAAGGAACTGAAAGTGACATACATTCCTGTGGGAAACTCAGGGCTCTGCTAGGATTTCTCTAGGCAGTGTGTTTTCCCTGGGCCTCACTGTAGCAACACTATCTCACCAGGGCAACACTGCATGGCACTTCCTCTGCCAGGAGGGAGCTGCTGCTTTGTAGTTTGTGCTGGGAAACCTTGCTTTGGCAAGTGCGAATTGACCGCATTCAGGCAGAAAGAAAAGAGAATAGCAAGAGGCCTTTTCTCCCCGGCTGCTCTGCCAAGCCCTTCCAGCTCAAACTATGTCGTTGCTCCTCTGGAAGGATCCCTGCACAGCGGCGTAGTTTTTCCGAAGAAGCCCTGCGTTTTCAAGAGCAAATGAGGAATTCGTGGCAGGAAAGAGGAAGGAAAGAAAGTTTCTCTCCCTCTGCCTGCTTTGCTCAGAGGACTGGATGAAGTCAGGGACTTCTCCCTTTCACTGAGAAACGTGCGGGCTGCTGTTGCCTGGGCGCTCTCTTCTTTGCAAAAGAGTCTGCAGTTCCACGCTTTGAACCGTGGAAAGGCGCCGGGCTCTGCTAAGATTTCCCCCGGCGCTTCGTTTGCCCTGGGCCAAAGCGAGCCTTCACAATAGCTGAACGCTAACACTGCATACTCGTTCCACTTCCAGAACCGGGCTACGGCGAGGCAGTTCTCCGGGGGAAAACGGCCCTTCGCGAAGGGCAGATCTGCCGAGCTCATTGCGCGAAAGCGAAAGCAAAGGACGCTTTTCTCCCTCTAACCGCTTTCGTCAGAGGAACGGGGGAAGTCACAGTGTTCTTTCTCTCCCTGAGATACAGACAATGTGACGCTGCCCCTGAGCTCCGTTGCTGGCAAGGAACTGAAAGTGACATACATTCCTGTGGGAAACTCAGGGCTCTGCTAGGATTTCTCTAGGCAGTGTGTTTTCCCTGGGCCTCACTGTAGCAACACTATCTCGCCAGGGCAACACTGCATGGCACTTCCTCTGCCAGGAGGGAGCTGCTGCTTTGTAGTTTGTGCTGGGAAACCTTGCTTTGGCAAGTGCGAATTGACCGCATTCAGGCAGAAAGAAAAGAGAATAGCAAGAGGCCTTTTCTCCCCGGCTGCTCTGCCAAGCCCTTCCAGCTCAAACTATGTCGTTGCTCCTCTGGAAGGATCCCTGCACCGCGGCGTAGTTTTTCCGAAGAAGCCCTGCGTTTGCAAGAGCAAATGAGGAATTCGTGGCAGGAAAGAGGAAGGAAAGAAAGTTTCTCTCCCTCTGCCTGCTTTGCTCA
Organism: Elephas maximus indicus; assembly: GCF_024166365.1. Classification (NCBI taxonomy): domain Eukaryota; kingdom Metazoa; phylum Chordata; class Mammalia; order Proboscidea; family Elephantidae; genus Elephas; species Elephas maximus. The sequence goes on from NC_064831.1 coordinate 6,001,550, forward strand.
GAGGACTGGATGAAGTCAGGGACTTCTCCCTTTCACTGAGAAACGTGCGGGCTGCTGTTGCCTGGGCGCTCTCTTCTTTGCAAAAGAGTCTGCAGTTCCACGCTTTGAACCGTGGAAAGGCGCCGGGCTCTGCTAAGATTTCCCCCGGCGCTTCGTTTGCCCTGGGCCAAAGCGAGCCTTCACAATAGCTGAACGCTAACACTGCATACTCGTTCCACTTCCAGAACCGGGCTACGGCGAGGCAGTTCTCCGGGGGAAAACGGCCCTTCGCGAAGGGCAGATCTGCCGAGCTCATTGCGCGAAAGCGAAAGCAAAGGACGCTTTTCTCCCTCTAACCGCTTTCGTCAGAGGAACGGGGGAAGTCACAGTGTTCTTTCTCTCCCTGAGATACAGACAATGTGACGCTGCCCCTGAGCTCCGTTGCTGGCAAGGAACTGAAAGTGACATACATTCCTGTGGGAAACTCAGGGCTCTGCTAGGATTTCTCTAGGCAGTGTGTTTTCCCTGGGCCTCACTGTAGCAACACTATCTCGCCAGGGCAACACTGCATGGCACTTCCTCTGCCAGGAGGGAGCTGCTGCTTTGTAGTTTGTGCTGGGAAACCTTGCTTTGGCAAGTGCGAATTGACCGCATTCAGGCAGAAAGAAAAGAGAATAGCAAGAGGCCTTTTCTCCCCGGCTGCTCTGCCAAGCCCTTCCAGCTCAAACTATGTCGTTGCTCCTCTGGAAGGATCCCTGCACCGCGGCGTAGTTTTTCCGAAGAAGCCCTGCGTTTGCAAGAGCAAATGAGGAATTCGTGGCAGGAAAGAGGAAGGAAAGAAAGTTTCTCTCCCTCTGCCTGCTTTGCTCAGAGGACTGGATGAAGTCAGGGACTTCTCCCTTTCACTGAGAAACGTGCGGGCTGCTGTTGCCTGGGCGCTCTCTTCTTTGCAAAAGAGTCTGCAGTTCCACGCTTTGAACCGTGGAAAGGCGCCGGGCTCTGCTAAGATTTCCCCCGGCGCTTCGTTTGCCCTGGGCCAAAGCGAGCCTTCACAATAGCTGAACGCTAACACTGCATACTCGTTCCACTTCCAGAACCGGGCTACGGCGAGGCAGTTCTCCGGGGGAAAACGGCCCTTCGCGAAGGGCAGATCTGCCGAGCTCCTTGCGGGAAAGCGAAAGCAAAGGACGCTTTTCTCCCTCTAACCGCTTTCGTCAGAGCAACGGGGGAAGTCACAGTGTTCTTTCTCTCCCTGAGATACACACAATCTGACGTTGCCTCTGAGCTCCGTTGCTGGCAAGGAACTGAAAGTGACATACATTCCTGTGGGGAAACACAGGGCTCTGCTAGGATTTCTGTAGGCAGTGTGTTTTCCCTGGGCCTCACTGTAGCAACACTATCTCGCCAGGGCAACACTGCATGGCACTTCCTCTGCCAGGAGAGAGTCGCTGCTTTGTAGTTTGTGCTGGGAAACCTTGCTTTGGCAAGTGCGAATTGACCGCATTCAGGCAGAAAGAAAAGAGAATAGCAAGAGGCCTTTTCTCCCCGGCTGCTCTGCCAAGCCCTTCCAGCTCAAACTATGTCGTTGCTCCTCTGGAAGGATCCCTGCACCGCGGCGTAGTTTTTCCGAAGAAGCCCTGCGTTTGCAAGAGCAAATGAGGAATTCGTGGCAGGAAAGAGGAAGGAAAGAAAGTTTCTCTCCCTCTGCCTGCTTTGCTCAGAGGACTGGATGAAGTCAGGGACTTCTCCCTTTCACTGAGAAACGTGCGGGCTGCTGTTGCCTGGGCGCTCTCTTCTTTGCAAAAGAGTCTGCAGTTCCACACTTTGAACCGTGGAAAGGCGCCGGGCTCTGCTAAGATTTCCCCCGGCGCTTCGTTTGCCCTGGGCCAAAGCGAGCCTTCACAATAGCTGAACGCTAACACTGCATACTCGTTCCACTTCCAGAACCGGGCTACGGCGAGGCAGTTCTCCGGGGTAAACGGCCCTTCGCGAAGGGCAGATCTGCCGAGCTCATTGCGCGAAAGCGAAAGCAAAGGACGCTTTTCTCCCTCTAACCGCTTTCGTCAGAGGAACGGGGGAAGTCACAGTGTTCTTTCTCTCCCTGAGATACAGACAATGTGACGCTGCCCCTGAGCTCCGTTGCTGGCAAGGAACTGAAAGTGACATACATTCCTGTGGGAAACTCAGGGCTCTGCTAGGATTTCTCTAGGCAGTGTGTTTTCCCTGGGCCTCACTGTAGCAACACTATCTCACCAGGGCAACACTGCATGGCACTTCCTCTGCCAGGAGGGAGCTGCTGCTTTGTAGTTTGTGCTGGGAAACCTTGCTTTGGCAAGTGCGAATTGACCGCATTCAGGCAGAAAGAAAAGAGAATAGCAAGAGGCCTTTTCTCCCCGGCTGCTCTGCCAAGCCCTTCCAGGTCAAACTATGTCGTTGCTCCTCTGGAAGGATCCCTGCACAGCGGCGTAGTTTTTCCGAAGAAGCCCTGCGTTTTCAAGAGCAAATGAGGAATTCGTGGCAGGAAAGAGGAAGGAAAGAAAGTTTCTCTCCCTCTGCCTGCTTTGCTCAGAGGACTGGATGAAGTCAGGGACTTCTCCCTTTCACTGAGAAACGTGCGGGCTGCTGTTGCCTGGGCGCTCTCTTCTTTGCAAAAGAGTCTCCAGTTCCACGCTTTGAACCGTGGAAAGGCGCCGGGCTCTGCTAAGATTTCCCCCGGCGCTTCGTTTGCCCTGGGCCAAAGCGAGCCTTCACAATAGCTGAACGCTAACACTGCATACTCGTTCCACTTCCAGAACCGGGCTACGGCGAGGCAGTTCTCCGGGGGAAAACGGCCCTTCGCGAAGGGCAGATCTGCCGAGCTCATTGCGCGAAAGCGAAAGCAAAGGACGCTTTTCTCCCTCTAACCGCTTTCGTCAGAGGAACGGGGGAAGTCACAGTGTTCTTTCTCTCCCTGAGATACAGACAATGTGACGCTGCCCCTGAGCTCCGTTGCTGGCAAGGAACTGAAAGTGACATACATTCCTGTGGGAAACTCAGGGCTCTGCTAGGATTTCTCTAGGCAGTGTGTTTTCCCTGGGCCTCACTGTAGCAACACTATCTCGCCAGGGCAACACTGCATGGCACTTCCTCTGCCAGGAGGGAGCTGCTGCTTTGTAGTTTGTGCTGGGAAACCTTACTTTGGCAAGTGCGAATTGACCGCATTCAGGCAGAAAGAAAAGAGAATAGCAAGAGGCCTTTTCTCCCCGGCTGCTCTGCCAAGCCCTTCCAGCTCAAACTATGTCGTTGCTCCTCTGGAAGGATCCCTGCACCGCGGCGTAGTTTTTCCGAAGAAGCCCTGCGTTTGCAAGAGCAAATGAGGAATTCGTGGCAGGAAAGAGGAAGGAAAGAAAGTTTCTCTCCCTCTGCCTGCTTTGCTCAGAGGACTGGATGAAGTCAGGGACTTCTCCCTTTCACTGAGAAACGTGCGGGCTGCTGTTGCCTGGGCGCTCTCTTCTTTGCAAAAGAGTCTGCAGTTCCACGCTTTGAACCGTGGAAAGGCGCCGGGCTCTGCTAAGATTTCCCCCGGCGCTTCGTTTGCCCTGGGCCAAAGCGAGCCTTCACAATAGCTGAACGCTAACACTGCATACTCGTTCCACTTCCAGAACCGGGCTACGGCGAGGCAGTTCTCCGGGGGAAAACGGCCCTTCGCGAAGGGCAGATCTGCCGAGCTCCTTGCGGGAAAGCGAAAGCAAAGGACGCTTTTCTCCCTCTAACCGCTTTCGTCAGAGGAACGGGGGAAGTCACAGTGTTCTTTCTCTCCCTGAGATACAGACAATGTGACGCTGCCCCTGAGCTCCGTTGCTGGCAAGGAACTGAAAGTGACATACATTCCTGTGGGAAACTCAGGGCTCTGCTAGGATTTCTCTAGGCAGTGTGTTTTCCCTGGGCCTCACTGTAGCAACACTATCTCGCCAGGGCAACACTGCATGGCACTTCCTCTGCCAGGAGGGAGCTGCTGCTTTGTAGTTTGTGCTGGGAAACCTTGCTTTGGCAAGTGCGAATTGACCGCATTCAGGCAGAAAGAAAAGAGAATAGCAAGAGGCCTTTTCTCCCCGGCTGCTCTGCCAAGCCCTTCCAGCTCAAACTATGTCGTTGCTCCTCTGGAAGGATCCCTGCACCGCGGCGTAGTTTTTCCGAAGAAGCCCTGCGTTTGCAAGAGCAAATGAGGAATTCGTGGCAGGAAAGAGGAAGGAAAGAAAGTTTCTCTCCCTCTGCCTGCTTTGCTCAGAGGACTGGATGAAGTCAGGGACTTCTCCCTTTCACTGAGAAACGTGCGGGCTGCTGTTGCCTGGGCGCTCTCTTCTTTGCAAAAGAGTCTGCAGTTCCACGCTTTGAACCGTGGAAAGGCGCCGGGCTCTGCTAAGATTTCCCCCGGCGCTTCGTTTGCCCTGGGCCAAAGCGAGCCTTCACAATAGCTGAACGCTAACACTGCATACTCGTTCCACTTCCAGAACCGGGCTACGGCGAGGCAGTTCTCCGGGGGAAAACGGCCCTTCGCGAAGGGCAGATCTGCCGAGCTCCTTGCGGGAAAGCGAAAGCAAAGGACGCTTTTCTCCCTCTAACCGCTTTCGTCAGAGGAACGGGGGAAGTCACAGTGTTCTTTCTCTCCCTGAGATACACACAATCTGACGTTGCCTCTGAGCTCCGTTGCTGGCAAGGAACTGAAAGTGACATACATTGCTGTGGGGAAACACAGGGCTCTGCTAGGATTTCTGTAGGCAGTGTGTTTTCCCTGGGCCTCACTGTAGCAACACTATCTCGCCAGGGCAACACTGCATGGCACTTCCTCTGCCAGGAGAGAGTCGCTGCTTTGTAGTTTGTGCTGGGAAACCTTGCTTTGGCAAGTGCGAATTGACCGCATTCAGGCAGAAAGAAAAGAGAATAGCAAGAGGCCTTTTCTCCCCGGCTGCTCTGCCAAGCCCTTCCAGCTCAAACTATGTCGTTGCTCCTCTGGAAGGATCCCTGCACCGCGGCGTAGTTTTTCCGAAGAAGCCCTGCGTTTGCAAGAGCAAATGAGGAATTCGTGGCAGGAAAGAGGAAGGAAAGAAAGTTTCTCTCCCTCTGCCTGCTTTGCTCAGAGGACTGGATGAAGTCAGGGACTTCTCCCTTTCACTGAGAAACGTGCGGGCTGCTGTTGCCTGGGCGCTCTCTTCTTTGCAAAAGAGTCTGCAGTTCCACGCTTTGAACCGTGGAAAGGCGCCGGGCTCTGCTAAGATTTCCCCCGGCGCTTCGTTTGCCCTGGGCCAAAGCGAGCCTTCACAATAGCTGAACGCTAACACTGCATACTCGTTCCACTTCCAGAACCGGGCTACGGCGAGGCAGTTCTCCGGGGGAAAACGGCCCTTCGCGAAGGGCAGATCTGCCGAGCTCCTTGCGGGAAAGCGAAAGCAAAGGACGCTTTTCTCCCTCTAACCGCTTTCGTCAGAGGAACGGGGGAAGTCACAGTGTTCTTTCTCTCCCTGAGATACACACAATCTGACGTTGCCTCTGAGCTCCGTTGCTGGCAAGGAACTGAAAGTGACATACATTGCTGTGGGGCAACACAGGGCTCTGCTAGGATTTCTGTAGGCAGTGTGTTTTCCCTGGGCCTCACTGTAGCAACACTATCTCACCAGGGCAACACTGCATGGCACTTCCTCTGCCAGGAGAGAGTCGCTGCTTTGTAGTTTGTGCTGGGAAACCTTGCTTTGGCAAGTGCGAATTGACCGCATTCAGGCAGAAAGAAAAGAGAATAGCAAGAGGCCTTTTCTCCCCGGCTGCTCTGCCAAGCCCTTCCAGCTCAAACTATGTCGTTGCTCCTCTGGAAGGATCCCTGCACCGCGGCGTAGTTTTTCCGAAGAAGCCCTGCGTTTGCAAGAGCAAATGAGGAATTCGTGGCAGGAAAGAGGAAGGAAAGAAAGTTTCTCTCCCTCTGCCTGCTTTGCTCAGAGGACTGGATGAAGTCAGGGACTTCTCCCTTTCACTGAGAAACGTGCGGGCTGCTGTTGCCTGGGCGCTCTCTTCTTTGCAAAAGAGTCTGCAGTTCCACGCTTTGAACCGTGGAAAGGCGCCGGGCTCTGCTAAGATTTCCCCCGGCGCTTCGTTTGCCCTGGGCCAAAGCGAGCCTTCACAATAGCTGAACGCTAACACTGCATACTCGTTCCACTTCCAGAACCGGGCTACGGCGAGGCAGTTCTCCGGGGGAAAACGGCCCTTCGCGAAGGGCAGATCTGCCGAGCTCATTGCGCGAAAGCGAAAGCAAAGGACGCTTTTCTCCCTCTAACCGCTTTCGTCAGAGGAACGGGGGAAGTCACAGTGTTCTTTCTCTCCCTGAGATACAGACAATGTGACGCTGCCCCTGAGCTCCGTTGCTGGCAAGGAACTGAAAGTGACATACATTCCTGTGGGAAACTCAGGGCTCTGCTAGGATTTCTCTAGGCAGTGTGTTTTCCCTGGGCCTCACTGTAGCAACACTATCTCGCCAGGGCAACACTGCATGGCACTTCCTCTGCCAGGAGGGAGCTGCTGCTTTGTAGTTTGTGCTGGGAAACCTTGCTTTGGCAAGTGCGAATTGACCGCATTCAGGCAGAAAGAAAAGAGAATAGCAAGAGGCCTTTTCTCCCCGGCTGCTCTGCCAAGCCCTTCCAGCTCAAACTATGTCGTTGCTCCTCTGGAAGGATCCCTGCACCGCGGCGTAGTTTTTCCGAAGAAGCCCTGCGTTTGCAAGAGCAAATGAGGAATTCGTGGCAGGAAAGAGGAAGGAAAGAAAGTTTCTCTCCCTCTGCCTGCTTTGCTCAGAGGACTGGATGAAGTCAGGGACTTCTCCCTTTCACTGAGAAACGTGCGGGCTGCTGTTGCCTGGGCGCTCTCTTCTTTGCAAAAGAGTCTGCAGTTCCACGCTTTGAACCGTGGAAAGGCGCCGGGCTCTGCTAAGATTTCCCCCGGCGCTTCGTTTGCCCTGGGCCAAAGCGAGCCTTCACAATAGCTGAACGCTAACACTGCATACTCGTTCCACTTCCAGAACCGGGCTACGGCGAGGCAGTTCTCCGGGGGAAAACGGCCCTTCGCGAAGGGCAGATCTGCCGAGCTCCTTGCGGGAAAGCGAAAGCAAAGGACGCTTTTCTCCCTCTAACCGCTTTCGTCAGAGGAACGGGGGAAGTCACAGTGTTCTTTCTCTCCCTGAGATACACACAATCTGACGTTGCCTCTGAGCTCCGTTGCTGGCAAGGAACTGAAAGTGACATACATTCCTGTGGGGAAACACAGGGCTCTGCTAGGATTTCTGTAGGCAGTGTGTTTTCCCTGGGCCTCACTGTAGCAACACTATCTCGCCAGGGCAACACTGCATGGCACTTCCTCTGCCAGGAGAGAGTCGCTGCTTTGTAGTTTGTGCTGGGAAACCTTGCTTTGGCAAGTGCGAATTGACCGCATTCAGGCAGAAAGAAAAGAGAATAGCAAGAGGCCTTTTCTCCCCGGCTGCTCTGCCAAGCCCTTCCAGCTCAAACTATGTCGTTGCTCCTCTGGAAGGATCCCTGCACCGCGGCGTAGTTTTTCCGAAGAAGCCCTGCGTTTGCAAGAGCAAATGAGGAATTCGTGGCAGGAAAGAGGAAGGAAAGAAAGTTTCTCTCCCTCTGCCTGCTTTGCTCAGAGGACTGGATGAAGTCAGGGACTTCTCCCTTTCACTGAGAAACGTGCGGGCTGCTGTTGCCTGGGCGCTCTCTTCTTTGCAAAAGAGTCTGCAGTTCCACACTTTGAACCGTGGAAAGGCGCCGGGCTCTGCTAAGATTTCCCCCGGCGCTTCGTTTGCCCTGGGCCAAAGCGAGCCTTCACAATAGCTGAACGCTAACACTGCATACTCGTTCCACTTCCAGAACCGGGCTACGGCGAGGCAGTTCTCCGGGGTAAACGGCCCTTCGCGAAGGGCAGATCTGCCGAGCTCATTGCGCGAAAGCGAAAGCAAAGGACGCTTTTCTCCCTCTAACCGCTTTCGTCAGAGGAACGGGGGAAGTCACAGTGTTCTTTCTCTCCCTGAGATACAGACAATGTGACGCTGCCCCTGAGCTCCGTTGCTGGCAAGGAACTGAAAGTGACATACATTCCTGTGGGAAACTCAGGGCTCTGCTAGGATTTCTCTAGGCAGTGTGTTTTCCCTGGGCCTCACTGTAGCAACACTATCTCACCAGGGCAACACTGCATGGCACTTCCTCTGCCAGGAGGGAGCTGCTGCTTTGTAGTTTGTGCTGGGAAACCTTGCTTTGGCAAGTGCGAATTGACCGCATTCAGGCAGAAAGAAAAGAGAATAGCAAGAGGCCTTTTCTCCCCGGCTGCTCTGCCAAGCCCTTCCAGCTCAAACTATGTCGTTGCTCCTCTGGAAGGATCCCTGCACAGCGGCGTAGTTTTTCCGAAGAAGCCCTGCGTTTTCAAGAGCAAATGAGGAATTCGTGGCAGGAAAGAGGAAGGAAAGAAAGTTTCTCTCCCTCTGCCTGCTTTGCTCAGAGGACTGGATGAAGTCAGGGACTTCTCCCTTTCACTGAGAAACGTGCGGGCTGCTGTTGCCTGGGCGCTCTCTTCTTTGCAAAAGAGTCTGCAGTTCCACGCTTTGAACCGTGGAAAGGCGCCGGGCTCTGCTAAGATTTCCCCCGGCGCTTCGTTTGCCCTGGGCCAAAGCGAGCCTTCACAATAGCTGAACGCTAACACTGCATACTCGTTCCACTTCCAGAACCGGGCTACGGCGAGGCAGTTCTCCGGGGGAAAACGGCCCTTCGCGAAGGGCAGATCTGCCGAGCTCATTGCGCGAAAGCGAAAGCAAAGGACGCTTTTCTCCCTCTAACCGCTTTCGTCAGAGGAACGGGGGAAGTCACAGTGTTCTTTCTCTCCCTGAGATACAGACAATGTGACGCTGCCCCTGAGCTCCGTTGCTGGCAAGGAACTGAAAGTGACATACATTCCTGTGGGAAACTCAGGGCTCTGCTAGGATTTCTCTAGGCAGTGTGTTTTCCCTGGGCCTCACTGTAGCAACACTATCTCGCCAGGGCAACACTGCATGGCACTTCCTCTGCCAGGAGGGAGCTGCTGCTTTGTAGTTTGTGCTGGGAAACCTTGCTTTGGCAAGTGCGAATTGACCGCATTCAGGCAGAAAGAAAAGAGAATAGCAAGAGGCCTTTTCTCCCCGGCTGCTCTGCCAAGCCCTTCCAGCTCAAACTATGTCGTTGCTCCTCTGGAAGGATCCCTGCACCGCGGCGTAGTTTTTCCGAAGAAGCCCTGCGTTTGCAAGAGCAAATGAGGAATTCGTGGCAGGAAAGAGGAAGGAAAGAAAGTTTCTCTCCCTCTGCCTGCTTTGCTCAGAGGACTGGATGAAGTCAGGGACTTCTCCCTTTCACTGAGAAACGTGCGGGCTGCTGTTGCCTGGGCGCTCTCTTCTTTGCAAAAGAGTCTGCAGTTCCACGCTTTGAACCGTGGAAAGGCGCCGGGCTCTGCTAAGATTTCCCCCGGCGCTTCGTTTGCCCTGGGCCAAAGCGAGCCTTCACAATAGCTGAACGCTAACACTGCATACTCGTTCCACTTCCAGAACCGGGCTACGGCGAGGCAGTTCTCCGGGGGAAAACGGCCCTTCGCGAAGGGCAGATCTGCCGAGCTCATTGCGCGAAAGCGAAAGCAAAGGACGCTTTTCTCCCTCTAACCGCTTTCGTCAGAGGAACGGGGGAAGTCACAGTGTTCTTTCTCTCCCTGAGATACAGACAATGTGACGCTGCCCCTGAGCTCCGTTGCTGGCAAGGAACTGAAAGTGACATACATTCCTGTGGGAAACTCAGGGCTCTGCTAGGATTTCTCTAGGCAGTGTGTTTTCCCTGGGCCTCACTGTAGCAACACTATCTCGCCAGGGCAACACTGCATGGCACTTCCTCTGCCAGGAGGGAGCTGCTGCTTTGTAGTTTGTGCTGGGAAACCTTGCTTTGGCAAGTGCGAATTGACCGCATTCAGGCAGAAAGAAAAGAGAATAGCAAGAGGCCTTTTCTCCCCGGCTGCTCTGCCAAGCCCTTCCAGCTCAAACTATGTCGTTGCTCCTCTGGAAGGATCCCTGCACCGCGGCGTAGTTTTTCCGAAGAAGCCCTGCGTTTGCAAGAGCAAATGAGGAATTCGTGGCAGGAAAGAGGAAGGAAAGAAAGTTTCTCTCCCTCTGCCTGCTTTGCTCAGAGGACTGGATGAAGTCAGGGACTTCTCCCTTTCACTGAGAAACGTGCGGGCTGCTGTTGCCTGGGCGCTCTCTTCTTTGCAAAAGAGTCTGCAGTTCCACGCTTTGAACCGTGGAAAGGCGCCGGGCTCTGCTAAGATTTCCCCCGGCGCTTCGTTTGCCCTGGGCCAAAGCGAGCCTTCACAATAGCTGAACGCTAACACTGCATACTCGTTCCACTTCCAGAACCGGGCTACGGCGAGGCAGTTCTCCGGGGGAAAACGGCCCTTCGCGAAGGGCAGATCTGCCGAGCTCCTTGCGGGAAAGCGAAAGCAAAGGACGCTTTTCTCCCTCTAACCGCTTTCGTCAGAGGAACGGGGGAAGTCACAGTGTTCTTTCTCTCCCTGAGATACACACAATCTGACGTTGCCTCTGAGCTCCGTTGCTGGCAAGGAACTGAAAGTGACATACATTGCTGTGGGGAAACACAGGGCTCTGCTAGGATTTCTGTAGGCAGTGTGTTTTCCCTGGGCCTCACTGTAGCAACACTATCTCGCCAGGGCAACACTGCATGGCACTTCCTCTGCCAGGAGAGAGTCGCTGCTTTGTAGTTTGTGCTGGGAAACCTTGCTTTGGCAAGTGCGAATTGACCGCATTCAGGCAGAAAGAAAAGAGAATAGCAAGAGGCCTTTTCTCCCCGGCTGCTCTGCCAAGCCCTTCCAGCTCAAACTATGTCGTTGCTCCTCTGGAAGGATCCCTGCACCGCGGCGTAGTTTTTCCGAAGAAGCCCTGCGTTTGCAAGAGCAAATGAGGAATTCGTGGCAGGAAAGAGGAAGGAAAGAAAGTTTCTCTCCCTCTGCCTGCTTTGCTCAGAGGACTGGATGAAGTCAGGGACTTCTCCCTTTCACTGAGAAACGTGCGGGCTGCTGTTGCCTGGGCGCTCTCTTCTTTGCAAAAGAGTCTGCAGTTCCACGCTTTGAACCGTGGAAAGGCGCCGGGCTCTGCTAAGATTTCCCCCGGCGCTTCGTTTGCCCTGGGCCAAAGCGAGCCTTCACAATAGCTGAACGCTAACACTGCATACTCGTTCCACTTCCAGAACCGGGCTACGGCGAGGCAGTTCTCCGGGGGAAAACGGCCCTTCGCGAAGGGCAGATCTGCCGAGCTCCTTGCGGGAAAGCGAAAGCAAAGGACGCTTTTCTCCCTCTAACCGCTTTCGTCAGAGGAACGGGGGAAGTCACAGTGTTCTTTCTCTCCCTGAGATACACACAATCTGACGTTGCCTCTGAGCTCCGTTGCTGGCAAGGAACTGAAAGTGACATACATTGCTGTGGGGCAACACAGGGCTCTGCTAGGATTTCTGTAGGCAGTGTGTTTTCCCTGGGCCTCACTGTAGCAACACTATCTCACCAGGGCAACACTGCATGGCACTTCCTCTGCCAGGAGAGAGTCGCTGCTTTGTAGTTTGTGCTGGGAAACCTTGCTTTGGCAAGTGCGAATTGACCGCATTCAGGCAGAAAGAAAAGAGAATAGCAAGAGGCCTTTTCTCCCCGGCTGCTCTGCCAAGCCCTTCCAGCTCAAACTATGTCGTTGCTCCTCTGGAAGGATCCCTGCACCGCGGCGTAGTTTTTCCGAAGAAGCCCTGCGTTTGCAAGAGCAAATGAGGAATTCGTGGCAGGAAAGAGGAAGGAAAGAAAGTTTCTCTCCCTCTGCCTGCTTTGCTCAGAGGACTGGATGAAGTCAGGGACTTCTCCCTTTCACTGAGAAACGTGCGGGCTGCTGTTGCCTGGGCGCTCTCTTCTTTGCAAAAGAGTCTGCAGTTCCACGCTTTGAACCGTGGAAAGGCGCCGGGCTCTGCTAAGATTTCCCCCGGCGCTTCGTTTGCCCTGGGCCAAAGCGAGCCTTCACAATAGCTGAACGCTAACACTGCATACTCGTTCCACTTCCAGAACCGGGCTACGGCGAGGCAGTTCTCCGGGGGAAAACGGCCCTTCGCGAAGGGCAGATCTGCCGAGCTCATTGCGCGAAAGCGAAAGCAAAGGACGCTTTTCTCCCTCTAACCGCTTTCGTCAGAGGAACGGGGGAAGTCACAGTGTTCTTTCTCTCCCTGAGATACAGACAATGTGACGCTGCCCCTGAGCTCCGTTGCTGGCAAGGAACTGAAAGTGACATACATTCCTGTGGGAAACTCAGGGCTCTGCTAGGATTTCTCTAGGCAGTGTGTTTTCCCTGGGCCTCACTGTAGCAACACTATCTCGCCAGGGCAACACTGCATGGCACTTCCTCTGCCAGGAGGGAGCTGCTGCTTTGTAGTTTGTGCTGGGAAACCTTGCTTTGGCAAGTGCGAATTGACCGCATTCAGGCAGAAAGAAAAGAGAATAGCAAGAGGCCTTTTCTCCCCGGCTGCTCTGCCAAGCCCTTCCAGCTCAAACTATGTCGTTGCTCCTCTGGAAGGATCCCTGCACCGCGGCGTAGTTTTTCCGAAGAAGCCCTGCGTTTGCAAGAGCAAATGAGGAATTCGTGGCAGGAAAGAGGAAGGAAAGAAAGTTTCTCTCCCTCTGCCTGCTTTGCTCAGAGGACTGGATGAAGTCAGGGACTTCTCCCTTTCACTGAGAAACGTGCGGGCTGCTGTTGCCTGGGCGCTCTCTTCTTTGCAAAAGAGTCTGCAGTTCCACGCTTTGAACCGTGGAAAGGCGCCGGGCTCTGCTAAGATTTCCCCCGGCGCTTCGTTTGCCCTGGGCCAAAGCGAGCCTTCACAATAGCTGAACGCTAACACTGCATACTCGTTCCACTTCCAGAACCGGGCTACGGCGAGGCAGTTCTCCGGGGGAAAACGGCCCTTCGCGAAGGGCAGATCTGCCGAGCTCCTTGCGGGAAAGCGAAAGCAAAGGACGCTTTTCTCCCTCTAACCGCTTTCGTCAGAGGAACGGGGGAAGTCACAGTGTTCTTTCTCTCCCTGAGATACACACAATCTGACGTTGCCTCTGAGCTCCGTTGCTGGCAAGGAACTGAAAGTGACATACATTCCTGTGGGGAAACACAGGGCTCTGCTAGGATTTCTGTAGGCAGTGTGTTTTCCCTGGGCCTCACTGTAGCAACACTATCTCGCCAGGGCAACACTGCATGGCACTTCCTCTGCCAGGAGAGAGTCGCTGCTTTGTAGTTTGTGCTGGGAAACCTTGCTTTGGCAAGTGCGAATTGACCGCATTCAGGCAGAAAGAAAAGAGAATAGCAAGAGGCCTTTTCTCCCCGGCTGCTCTGCCAAGCCCTTCCAGCTCAAACTATGTCGTTGCTCCTCTGGAAGGATCCCTGCACCGCGGCGTAGTTTTTCCGAAGAAGCCCTGCGTTTGCAAGAGCAAATGAGGAATTCGTGGCAGGAAGGAGGAAGGAAAGAAAGTTTCTCTCCCTCTGCCTGCTTTGCTCAGAGGACTGGATGAAGTCAGGGACTTCTCCCTTTCACTGAGAAACGTGCGGGCTGCTGTTGCCTGGGCGCTCTCTTCTTTGCAAAAGAGTCTGCAGTTCCACGCTTTGAACCGTGGAAAGGCGCCGGGCTCTGCTAAGATTTCCCCCGGCGCTTCGTTTGCCCTGGGCCAAAGCGAGCCTTCACAATAGCTGAACGCTAACACTGCATACTCGTTCCACTTCCAGAACCGGGCTACGGCGAGGCAGTTCTCCGGGGGAAAACGGCCCTTCGCGAAGGGCAGATCTGCCGAGCTCATTGCGCGAAAGCGAAAGCAAAGGACGCTTTTCTCCCTCTAACCGCTTTCGTCAGAGGAACGGGGGAAGTCACAGTGTTCTTTCTCTCCCTGAGATACAGACAATGTGACGCTGCCCCTGAGCTCCGTTGCTGGCAAGGAACTGAAAGTGACATACATTCCTGTGGGAAACTCAGGGCTCTGCTAGGATTTCTCTAGGCAGTGTGTTTTCCCTGGGCCTCACTGTAGCAACACTATCTCGCCAGGGCAACACTGCATGGCACTTCCTCTGCCAGGAGGGAGCTGCTGCTTTGTAGTTTGTGCTGGGAAACCTTGCTTTGGCAAGTGCGAATTGACCGCATTCAGGCAGAAAGAAAAGAGAATAGCAAGAGGCCTTTTCTCCCCGGCTGCTCTGCCAAGCCCTTCCAGCTCAAACTATGTCGTTGCTCCTCTGGAAGGATCCCTGCACCGCGGCCTAGTTTTTCCGAAGAAGCCCTGCGTTTGCAAGAGCAAATGAGGAATTCGTGGCAGGAAAGAGGAAGGAAAGAAAGTTTCTCTCCCTCTGCCTGCTTTGCTCAGAGGACTGGATGAAGTCAGGGACTTCTCCCTTTCACTGAGAAACGTGCGGGCTGCTGTTGCCTGGGCGCTCTCTTCTTTGCAAAAGAGTCTGCAGTTCCACGCTTTGAACCGTGGAAAGGCGCCGGGCTCTGCTAAGATTTCCCCCGGCGCTTCGTTTGCCCTGGGCCAAAGCGAGCCTTCACAATAGCTGAACGCTAACACTGCATACTCGTTCCACTTCCAGAACCGGGCTACGGCGAGGCAGTTCTCCGGGGGAAAACGGCCCTTCGCGAAGGGCAGATCTGCCGAGCTCCTTGCGGGAAAGCGAAAGCAAAGGACGCTTTTCTCCCTCTAACCGCTTTCGTCAGAGGAACGGGGGAAGTCACAGTGTTCTTTCTCTCCCTGAGATACACACAATCTGACGTTGCCTCTGAGCTCCGTTGCTGGCAAGGAACTGAAACTGACATACATTCCTGTGGGGAAACACAGGGCTCTGCTAGGATTTCTGTAGGCAGTGTGTTTTCCCTGGGCCTCACTGTAGCAACACTATCTCGCCAGGGCAACACTGCATGGCACTTCCTCTGCCAGGAGAGAGTCGCTGCTTTGTAGTTTGTGCTGGGAAACCTTGCTTTGGCAAGTGCGAATTGACCGCATTCAGGCAGAAAGAAAAGAGAATAGCAAGAGGCCTTTTCTCCCCGGCTGCTCTGCCAAGCCCTTCCAGCTCAAACTATGTCGTTGCTCCTCTGGAAGGATCCCTGCACCGCGGCGTAGTTTTTCCGAAGAAGCCCTGCGTTTGCAAGAGCAAATGAGGAATTCGTGGCAGGAAAGAGGAAGGAAAGAAAGTTTCTCTCCCTCTGCCTGCTTTGCTCAGAGGACTGGATGAAGTCAGGGACTTCTCCCTTTCACTGAGAAACGTGCGGGCTGCTGTTGCCTGGGCGCTCTCTTCTTTGCAAAAGAGTCTGCAGTTCCACACTTTGAACCGTGGAAAGGCGCCGGGCTCTGCTAAGATTTCCCCCGGCGCTTCGTTTGCCCTGGGCCAAAGCGAGCCTTCACAATAGCTGAACGCTAACACTGCATACTCGTTCCACTTCCAGAACCGGGCTACGGCGAGGCAGTTCTCCGGGGGAAAACGGCCCTTCGCGAAGGGCAGATCTGCCGAGCTCATTGCGCGAAAGCGAAAGCAAAGGACGCTTTTCTCCCTCTAACCGCTTTCGTCAGAGGAACGGGGGAAGTCACAGTGTTCTTTCTCTCCCTGAGATACAGACAATGTGACGCTGCCCCTGAGCTCCGTTGCTGGCAAGGAACTGAAAGTGACATACATTCCTGTGGGAAACTCAGGGCTCTGCTAGGATTTCTCTAGGCAGTGTGTTTTCCCTGGGCCTCACTGTAGCAACACTATCTCGCCAGGGCAACACTGCATGGCACTTCCTCTGCCAGGAGAGAGCTGCTGCTTTGTAGTTTGTGCTGGGAAACCTTGCTTTGGCAAGTGCGAATTGACCGCATTCAGGCAGAAAGAAAAGAGAATAGCAAGAGGCCTTTTCTCCCCGGCTGCTCTGCCAAGCCCTTCCAGCTCAAACTATGTCGTTGCTCCTCTGGAAGGATCCCTGCACCGCGGCGTAGTTTTTCCGAAGAAGCCCTGCGTTTGCAAGAGCAAATGAGGAATTCGTGGCAGGAAAGAGGAAGGAAAGAAAGTTTCTCTCCCTCTGCCTGCTTTGCTCAGAGGACTGGATGAAGTCAGGGACTTCTCCCTTTCACTGAGAAACGTGCGGGCTGCTGTTGCATGGGCGCTCTCTTCTTTGCAAAAGAGTCTGCAGTTCCACGCTTTGAACCGTGGAAAGGCGCCGGGCTCTGCTAAGATTTCCCCCGGCGCTTCGTTTGCCCTGGGCCAAAGCGAGCCTTCACAATAGCTGAACGCTAACACTGCATACTCGTTCCACTTCCAGAACCGGGCTACGGCGAGGCAGTTCTCCGGGGGAAAACGGCCCTTCGCGAAGGGCAGATCTGCCGAGCTCCTTGCGGGAAAGCGAAAGCAATGGACGCTTTTCTCCCTCTAACCGCTTTCGTCAGAGGAATGGGGGAAGTCACAGTGTTCTTTCTCTCCCTGAGATACACACAATCTGACGTTGCCTCTGAGCTCCGTTGCTGGCAAGGAACTGAAACTGACATACATTCCTGTGGGGAAACTCAGGGCTCTGCTAGGATTTCTCTAGGCAGTGTGTTTTCCCTGGGCCTCACTGTAGCAACACTATCTCGCCAGGGCAACACTGCATGGCACTTCCTCTGCCAGGAGGGAGCTGCTGCTTTGTAGTTTGTGCTGGGAAACCTTGCTTTGGCAAGTGCGAATTGACCGCATTCAGGCAGAAAGAAAAGAGAATAGCAAGAGGCCTTTTCTCCCCGGCTGCTCTGCCAAGCCCTTCCAGCTCAAACTATGTCGTTGCTCCTCTGGAAGGATCCCTGCACCGCGGCGTAGTTTTTCCGAAGAAGCCCTGCGTTTGCAAGAGCAAATGAGGAATTCGTGGCAGGAAAGAGGAAGGAAAGAAAGTTTCTCTCCCTCTGCCTGCTTTGCTCAGAGGACTGGATGAAGTCAGGGACTTCTCCCTTTCACTGAGAAACGTGCGGGCTGCTGTTGCCTGGGCGCTCTCTTCTTTGCAAAAGAGTCTGCAGTTCCACGCTTTGAACCGTGGAAAGGCGCCGGGCTCTGCTAAGATTCCCCCCGGCGCTTCGTTTGCCCTGGGCCAAAGCGAACCTTCACAATACCTGAACGCTAACACTGCATACTCGTTCCACTTCCAGAACCGGGCTACGGCGAGGCAGTTCTCCGGGGGAAAACGGCCCTTCGCGAAGGGCAGATCTGCCGAGCTCATTGCGCGAAAGCGAAAGCAAAGGACGCTTTTCTCCCTCTAACCGCTTTCGTCAGAGGAACGGGGGAAGTCACAGTGTTCTTTCTCTCCCTGAGATACAGACAATGTGACGCTGCCCCTGAGCTCCGTTGCTGGCAAGGAACTGAAAGTGACATACATTCCTGTGGGAAACTCAGGGCTCTGCTAGGATTTCTCTAGGCAGTGTGTTTTCCCTGGGCCTCACTGTAGCAACACTATCTCGCCAGGGCAACACTGCATGGCACTTCCTCTGCCAGGAGGGAGCTGCTGCTTTGTAGTTTGTGCTGGGAAACCTTGCTTTGGCAAGTGCGAATTGACCGCATTCAGGCAGAAAGAAAAGAGAATAGCAAGAGGCCTTTTCTCCCCGGCTGCTCTGCCAAGCCCTTCCAGCTCAAACTATGTCGTTGCTCCTCTGGAAGGATCCCTGCACCGCGGCGTAGTTTTTCCGAAGAAGCCCTGCGTTTGCAAGAGCAAATGAGGAATTCGTGGCAGGAAGGAGGAAGGAAAGAAAGTTTCTCTCCCTCTGCCTGCTTTGCTCAGAGGACTGGATGAAGTCAGGGACTTCTCCCTTTCACTGAGAAACGTGCGGGCTGCTGTTGCCTGGGCGCTCTCTTCTTTGCAAAAGAGTCTGCAGTTCCACGCTTTGAACCGTGGAAAGGCGCCGGGCTCTGCTAAGATTTCCCCCGGCGCTTCGTTTGCCCTGGGCCAAAGCGAGCCTTCACAATAGCTGAACGCTAACACTGCATACTCGTTCCACTTCCAGAACCGGGCTACGGCGAGGCAGTTCTCCGGGGGAAAACGGCCCTTCGCGAAGGGCAGATCTGCCGAGCTCATTGCGCGAAAGCGAAAGCAAAGGACGCTTTTCTCCCTCTAACCGCTTTCGTCAGAGGAACGGGGGAAGTCACAGTGTTCTTTCTCTCCCTGAGATACAGACAATGTGACGCTGCCCCTGAGCTCCGTTGCTGGCAAGGAACTGAAAGTGACATACATTCCTGTGGGAAACTCAGGGCTCTGCTAGGATTTCTCTAGGCAGTGTGTTTTCCCTGGGCCTCACTGTAGCAACACTATCTCGCCAGGGCAACACTGCATGGCACTTCCTCTGCCAGGAGGGAGCTGCTGCTTTGTAGTTTGTGCTGGGAAACCTTGCTTTGGCAAGTGCGAATTGACCGCATTCAGGCAGAAAGAAAAGAGAATAGCAAGAGGCCTTTTCTCCCCGGCTGCTCTGCCAAGCCCTTCCAGCTCAAACTATGTCGTTGCTCCTCTGGAAGGATCCCTGCACCGCGGCCTAGTTTTTCCGAAGAAGCCCTGCGTTTGCAAGAGCAAATGAGGAATTCGTGGCAGGAAAGAGGAAGGAAAGAAAGTTTCTCTCCCTCTGCCTGCTTTGCTCAGAGGACTGGATGAAGTCAGGGACTTCTCCCTTTCACTGAGAAACGTGCGGGCTGCTGTTGCCTGGGCGCTCTCTTCTTTGCAAAAGAGTCTGCAGTTCCACGCTTTGAACCGTGGAAAGGCGCCGGGCTCTGCTAAGATTTCCCCCGGCGCTTCGTTTGCCCTGGGCCAAAGCGAGCCTTCACAATAGCTGAACGCTAACACTGCATACTCGTTCCACTTCCAGAACCGGGCTACGGCGAGGCAGTTCTCCGGGGGAAAACGGCCCTTCGCGAAGGGCAGATCTGCCGAGCTCCTTGCGGGAAAGCGAAAGCAAAGGACGCTTTTCTCCCTCTAACCGCTTTCGTCAGAGGAACGGGGGAAGTCACAGTGTTCTTTCTCTCCCTGAGATACACACAATCTGACGTTGCCTCTGAGCTCCGTTGCTGGCAAGGAACTGAAACTGACATACATTCCTGTGGGGAAACACAGGGCTCTGCTAGGATTTCTGTAGGCAGTGTGTTTTCCCTGGGCCTCACTGTAGCAACACTATCTCGCCAGGGCAACACTGCATGGCACTTCCTCTGCCAGGAGAGAGTCGCTGCTTTGTAGTTTGTGCTGGGAAACCTTGCTTTGGCAAGTGCGAATTGACCGCATTCAGGCAGAAAGAAAAGAGAATAGCAAGAGGCCTTTTCTCCCCGGCTGCTCTGCCAAGCCCTTCCAGCTCAAACTATGTCGTTGCTCCTCTGGAAGGATCCCTGCACCGCGGCGTAGTTTTTCCGAAGAAGCCCTGCGTTTGCAAGAGCAAATGAGGAATTCGTGGCAGGAAAGAGGAAGGAAAGAAAGTTTCTCTCCCTCTGCCTGCTTTGCTCAGAGGACTGGATGAAGTCAGGGACTTCTCCCTTTCACTGAGAAACGTGCGGGCTGCTGTTGCCTGGGCGCTCTCTTCTTTGCAAAAGAGTCTGCAGTTCCACACTTTGAACCGTGGAAAGGCGCCGGGCTCTGCTAAGATTTCCCCCGGCGCTTCGTTTGCCCTGGGCCAAAGCGAGCCTTCACAATAGCTGAACGCTAACACTGCATACTCGTTCCACTTCCAGAACCGGGCTACGGCGAGGCAGTTCTCCGGGGGAAAACGGCCCTTCGCGAAGGGCAGATCTGCCGAGCTCATTGCGCGAAAGCGAAAGCAAAGGACGCTTTTCTCCCTCTAACCGCTTTCGTCAGAGGAACGGGGGAAGTCACAGTGTTCTTTCTCTCCCTGAGATACAGACAATGTGACGCTGCCCCTGAGCTCCGTTGCTGGCAAGGAACTGAAAGTGACATACATTCCTGTGGGAAACTCAGGGCTCTGCTAGGATTTCTCTAGGCAGTGTGTTTTCCCTGGGCCTCACTGTAGCAACACTATCTCGCCAGGGCAACACTGCATGGCACTTCCTCTGCCAGGAGAGAGCTGCTGCTTTGTAGTTTGTGCTGGGAAACCTTGCTTTGGCAAGTGCGAATTGACCGCATTCAGGCAGAAAGAAAAGAGAATAGCAAGAGGCCTTTTCTCCCCGGCTGCTCTGCCAAGCCCTTCCAGCTCAAACTATGTCGTTGCTCCTCTGGAAGGATCCCTGCACCGCGGCGTAGTTTTTCCGAAGAAGCCCTGCGTTTGCAAGAGCAAATGAGGAATTCGTGGCAGGAAAGAGGAAGGAAAGAAAGTTTCTCTCCCTCTGCCTGCTTTGCTCAGAGGACTGGATGAAGTCAGGGACTTCTCCCTTTCACTGAGAAACGTGCGGGCTGCTGTTGCATGGGCGCTCTCTTCTTTGCAAAAGAGTCTGCAGTTCCACGCTTTGAACCGTGGAAAGGCGCCGGGCTCTGCTAAGATTTCCCCCGGCGCTTCGTTTGCCCTGGGCCAAAGCGAGCCTTCACAATAGCTGAACGCTAACACTGCATACTCGTTCCACTTCCAGAACCGGGCTACGGCGAGGCAGTTCTCCGGGGGAAAACGGCCCTTCGCGAAGGGCAGATCTGCCGAGCTCCTTGCGGGAAAGCGAAAGCAATGGACGCTTTTCTCCCTCTAACCGCTTTCGTCAGAGGAATGGGGGAAGTCACAGTGTTCTTTCTCTCCCTGAGATACACACAATCTGACGTTGCCTCTGAGCTCCGTTGCTGGCAAGGAACTGAAACTGACATACATTCCTGTGGGGAAACTCAGGGCTCTGCTAGGATTTCTCTAGGCAGTGTGTTTTCCCTGGGCCTCACTGTAGCAACACTATCTCGCCAGGGCAACACTGCATGGCACTTCCTCTGCCAGGAGGGAGCTGCTGCTTTGTAGTTTGTGCTGGGAAACCTTGCTTTGGCAAGTGCGAATTGACCGCATTCAGGCAGAAAGAAAAGAGAATAGCAAGAGGCCTTTTCTCCCCGGCTGCTCTGCCAAGCCCTTCCAGCTCAAACTATGTCGTTGCTCCTCTGGAAGGATCCCTGCACCGCGGCGTAGTTTTTCCGAAGAAGCCCTGCGTTTGCAAGAGCAAATGAGGAATTCGTGGCAGGAAAGAGGAAGGAAAGAAAGTTTCTCTCCCTCTGCCTGCTTTGCTCAGAGGACTGGATGAAGTCAGGGACTTCTCCCTTTCACTGAGAAACGTGCGGGCTGCTGTTGCCTGGGCGCTCTCTTCTTTGCAAAAGAGTCTGCAGTTCCACGCTTTGAACCGTGGAAAGGCGCCGGGCTCTGCTAAGATTCCCCCCGGCGCTTCGTTTGCCCTGGGCCAAAGCGAACCTTCACAATACCTGAACGCTAACACTGCATACTCGTTCCACTTCCAGAACCGGGCTACGGCGAGGCAGTTCTCCGGGGGAAAACGGCCCTTCGCGAAGGGCAGATCTGCCGAGCTCCTTGCGGGAAAGCGAAAGCAAAGGACGCTTTTCTCCCTCTAACCGCTTTCGTCAGAGGAACGGGGGAAGTCACAGTGTTCTTTCTCTCCCTGAGATACACACAATCTGACGTTGCCTCTGAGCTCCGTTGCTGGCAAGGAACTGAAACTGACATACATTCCTGTGGGGAAACTCAGGGCTCTGCTAGGATTTCTCTAGGCAGTGTGTTTTCCCTGGGCCTCACTGTAGCAACACTATCTCGCCAGGGCAACACTGCATGGCACTTCCTCTGCAAGGAGGGAGCTGCTGCTTTGTAGTTTGTGCTGGGAAAACTTGCTTTGGCAAGTGCCAATTGACCGCATTCAGGCAGAAAGAAAAGAGAATAGCAAGAGGCCTTTTCTCCCCGGCTGCTCTGCCAAGCCCTTCCAGCTCAAACTATGTCATTGCTCCTCTGGAAGGATCCCTGCACCGCGGCCTAGTTTTTCCGAAGAAGCCCTGCGTTTGCAAGAGCAAATGAGGAATTCGTGGCAGGAAAGAGGAAGGAAAGAAAGTTTCTCTCCCTCTGCCTGCTTTGCTCAGAGGACTGGATGAAGTCAGGGACTTCTCCCTTTCACTGAGAAACGTGCGGGCTGCTGTTGCCTGGGCGCTCTCTTCTTTGCAAAAGAGTCTGCAGTTCCACGCTTTGAACCGTGGAAAGGCGCCGGGTTCTGCTAAGATTTCCCCCGGCGCTTCGTTTGCCCTGGGCCAAAGCGAGCCTTCACAATAGCTGAACCCTAACACTGCATACTCGTTCCACTTCCAGAACCGGGCTACGGCGAGGCAGTTCTCCGGGGGAAAACGGCCCTTCGCGAAGGGCAGATCTGCCGAGCTCCTTGCGGGAAAGCGAAAGCAAAGGACGCTTTTCTCCCTCTAACCGCTTTCGTCAGAGGAACGGGGGAAGTCACAGTGTTCTTTCTCTCCCTGAGATACACACAATCTGACGTTGCCTCTGAGCTCCGTTGCTGGCAAGGAACTGAAAGTGACATACATTGCTGTGGGGAAACACAGGGCTCTGCTAGGATTTCTCTAGGCAGTGTGTTTTCCCTGGGCCTCACTGTAGCAACACTATCTCGCCAGGGCAACACTGCATGGCACTTCCTCTGCCAGGAGAGAGTCGCTGCTTTGTAGTTTGTGCTGGGAAACCTTGCTTTGGCAAGTGCGAATTGACCGCATTCAGGCAGAAAGAAAAGAGAATAGCAAGAGGCCTTTTCTCCCCGGCTGCTCTGCCAAGCCCTTCCAGCTCAAACTATGTCGTTGCTCCTCTGGAAGGATCCCTGCACCGCGGCCTAGTTTTTCCGAAGAAGCCCTGCGTTTGCAAGAGCAAATGAGGAATTCGTGGCAGGAAAGAGGAAGGAAAGAAAGTTTCTCTCCCTCTGCCTGCTTTGCTCAGAGGACTGGATGAAGTCAGGGACTTCTCCCTTTCACTGAGAAACGTGCGGGCTGCTGTTGCCTGGGCGCTCTCTTCTTTGCAAAAGAGTCTGCAGTTCCACGCTTTGAACCGTGGAAAGGCGCCGGGCTCTGCTAAGATTTCCCCCGGCGCTTCGTTTGCCCTGGGCCAAAGCGAGCCTTCACAATAGCTGAACGCTAACACTGCATACTCGTTCCACTTCCAGAACCGGGCTACGGCGAGGCAGTTCTCCGGGGGAAAACGGCCCTTCGCGAAGGGCAGATCTGCCGAGCTCATTGCGCGAAAGCGAAAGCAAAGGACGCTTTTCTCCCTCTAACCGCTTTCGTCAGAGGAACGGGGGAAGTCACAGTGTTCTTTCTCTCCCTGAGATACACACAATCTGACGTTGCCTCTGAGCTCCGTTGCTGGCAAGGAACTGAAAGTGACATACATTGCTGTGGGGAAACACAGGGCTCTGCTAGGATTTCTGTAGGCAGTGTGTTTTCCCTGGGCCTCACTGTAGCAACACTATCTCGCCAGGGCAACACTGCATGGCACTTCCTCTGCCAGGAGAGAGTCGCTGCTTTGTAGTTTGTGCTGGGAAACCTTGCTTTGGCAAGTGCCAATTGACCGCATTCAGGCAGAAAGAAAAGAGAATAGCAAGAGGCCTTTTCTCCCCGGCTGCTCTGCCAAGCCCTTCCAGCTCAAACTATGTCGTTGCTCCTCTGGAAGGATCCCTGCACCGCGGCCTAGTTTTTCCGAAGAAGCCCTGCGTTTGCAAGAGTAAATGAGGAATTCGTGGCAGGAAAGAGGAAGGAAAGAAAGTTTCTCTCCCTCTGCCTGCTTTGCTCAGAGGACTGGATGAAGTCAGGGACTTCTCCCTTTCACTGAGAAACGTGCGGGCTGCTGTTGCCTGGGCGCTCTCTTCTTTGCAAAAGAGTCTGCAGTTCCACGCTTTGAACCGTGGAAAGGCGCCGGGCTCTGCTAAGATTTCCCCCGGCGCTTCGTTTGCCCTGGGCCAAAGCGAGCCTTCACAATAGCTGAACCCTAACACTGCATACTCGTTCCACTTCCAGAACCGGGCTACGGCGAGGCAGTTCTCCGGGGGAAAACGGCCCTTCGCGAAGGGCAGATCTGCCGAGCTCCTTGCGGGAAAGCGAAAGCAAAGGACGCTTTTCTCCCTCTAACCGCTTTCGTCAGAGGAACGGGGGAAGTCACAGTGTTCTTTCTCTCCCTGAGATACACACAATCTGACGTTGCCTCTGAGCTCCGTTGCTGGCAAGGAACTGAAAGTGACATACATTGCTGTGGGGCAACACAGGGCTCTGCTAGGATTTCTGTAGGCAGTGTGTTTTCCCTGGGCCTCACTGTAGCAACACTATCTCGCCAGGGCAACACTGCATGGCACTTCCTCTGCCAGGAGAGAGTAGCTGCTTTGTAGTTTGTGCTGGGAAACCTTGCTTTAGCAAGTGCGAATTGACCGCATTCAGGCAGAAAGAAAAGAGAATAGCAAGAGGCCTTTTCTCCCCGGCTGCTCTGCCAAGCCCTTCCAGCTCAAACTATGTCGTTGCTCCTCTGGAAGGATCCCTGCACCGCGGCCTAGTTTTTCCGAAGAAGCCCTGCGTTTGCAAGAGCAAATGAGGAATTCGTGGCAGGAAAGAGGAAGGAAAGAAAGTTTCTCTCCCTCTGCCTGCTTTGCTCAGAGGACTGGATGAAGTCAGGGACTTCTCCCTTTCACTGAGAAACGTGCGGGCTGCTGTTGCCTGGGCGCTCTCTTCTTTGCAAAAGAGTCTGCAGTTCCACGCTTTGAACCGTGGAAAGGCGCCGGGCTCTGCTAAGATTTCCCCCGGCGCTTCGTTTGCCCTGGGCCAAAGCGAGCCTTCACAATAGCTGAACCCTAACACTGCATACTCGTTCCACTTCCAGAACCGGGCTACGGCGAGGCAGTTCTCCGGGGGAAAACGGCCCTTCGCGAAGGGCAGATCTGCCGAGCTCCTTGCGGGAAAGCGAAAGCAAAGGACGCTTTTCTCCCTCTAACCGCTTTCGTCAGAGGAACGGGGGAAGTCACAGTGTTCTTTCTCTCCCTGAGATACACACAATCTGACGTTGCCTCTGAGCTCCGTTGCTGGCAAGGAACTGAAACTGACATACATTCCTGTGGGGAAACTCAGGGCTCTGCTAGGATTTCTCTAGGCAGTGTGTTTTCCCTGGGCCTCACTGTAGCAACACTATCTCGCCAGGGCAACACTGCATGGCACTTCCTCTGCCAGGAGAGAGCTGCTGCTTTGTAGTTTGTGCTGGGAAAACTTGCTTTGGCAAGTGCCAATTGACCGCATTCAGGCAGAAAGAAAAGAGAATAGCAAGAGGCCTTTTCTCCCCGGCTGCTCTGCCAAGCCCTTCCAGCTCAAACTATGTCGTTGCTCCTCTGGAAGGATCCCTGCACCGCGGCGTAGTTTTTCCGAAGAAGCCCTGCGTTTGCAAGAGCAAATGAGGAATTCGTGGCAGGAAAGAGGAAGGAAAGAAAGTTTCTCTCCCTCTGCCTGCTTTGCTCAGAGGACTGGATGAAGTCAGGGACTTCTCCCTTTCACTGAGAAACGTGCGGGCTGCTGTTGCCTGGGCGCTCTCTTCTTTGCAAAAGAGTCTGCAGTTCCACGCTTTGAACCGTGGAAAGGCGCCGGGCTCTGCTAAGATTTCCCCCGGCGCTTCGTTTGCCCTGGGCCAAAGCGAGCCTTCACAATAGCTGAACCCTAACACTGCATACTCGTTCCACTTCCAGAACCGGGCTACGGCGAGGCAGTTCTCCGGGGGAAAACGGCCCTTCGCGAAGGGCAGATCTGCCGAGCTCCTTGCGGGAAAGCGAAAGCAAAGGACGCTTTTCTCCCTCTAACCGCTTTCGTCAGAGGAACGGGGGAAGTCACAGTGTTCTTTCTCTCCCTGAGATACACACAATCTGACGTTGCCTCTGAGCTCCGTTGCTGGCAAGGAACTGAAAGTGACATACATTGCTGTGGGGAAACACAGGGCTCTGCTAGGATTTCTCTAGGCAGTGTGTTTTCCCTGGGCCTCACTGTAGCAACACTATCTCGCCAGGGCAACACTGCATGGCACTTCCTCTGCCAGGAGAGAGTCGCTGCTTTGTAGTTTGTGCTGGGAAACCTTGCTTTGGCAAGTGCCAATTGACCGCATTCAGGCAGAAAGAAAAGAGAATAGCAAGAGGCCTTTTCTCCCCGGCTGCTCTGCCAAGCCCTTCCAGCTCAAACTATGTCGTTGCTCCTCTGGAAGGATCCCTGCACCGCGGCCTAGTTTTTCCGAAGAAGCCCTGCGTTTGCAAGAGCAAATGAGGAATTCGTGGCAGGAAAGAGGAAGGAAAGAAAGTTTCTCTCCCTCTGCCTGCTTTGCTCAGAGGACTGGATGAAGTCAGGGACTTCTCCCTTTCACTGAGAAACGTGCGGGCTGCTGTTGCCTGGGCGCTCTCTTCTTTGCAAAAGAGTCTGCAGTTCCACGCTTTGAACCGTGGAAAGGCGCCGGGCTCTGCTAAGATTTCCCCCGGCGCTTCGTTTGCCCTGGGCCAAAGCGAGCCTTCACAATAGCTGAACGCTAACACTGCATACTCGTTCCACTTCCAGAACCGGGCTACGGCGAGGCAGTTCTCCGGGGGAAAACGGCCCTTCGCGAAGGGCAGATCTGCCGAGCTCATTGCGCGAAAGCGAAAGCAAAGGACGCTTTTCTCCCTCTAACCGCTTTCGTCAGAGGAACGGGGGAAGTCACAGTGTTCTTTCTCTCCCTGAGATACACACAATCTGACGTTGCCTCTGAGCTCCGTTGCTGGCAAGGAACTGAAAGTGACATACATTGCTGTGGGGAAACACAGGGCTCTGCTAGGATTTCTGTAGGCAGTGTGTTTTCCCTGGGCCTCACTGTAGCAACACTATCTCGCCAGGGCAACACTGCATGGCACTTCCTCTGCCAGGAGAGAGTCGCTGCTTTGTAGTTTGTGCTGGGAAACCTTGCTTTGGCAAGTGCGAATTGACCGCATTCAGGCAGAAAGAAAAGAGAATAGCAAGAGGCCTTTTCTCCCCGGCTGCTCTGCCAAGCCCTTCCAGCTCAAACTATGTCGTTGCTCCTCTGGAAGGATCCCTGCACCGCGGCCTAGTTTTTCCGAAGAAGCCCTGCGTTTGCAAGAGTAAATGAGGAATTCGTGGCAGGAAAGAGGAAGGAAAGAAAGTTTCTCTCCCTCTGCCTGCTTTGCTCAGAGGACTGGATGAAGTCAGGGAGTTCTCCCTTTCACTGAGAAACGTGCGGGCTGCTGTTGCCTGGGCGCTCTCTTCTTTGCAAAAGAGTCTGCAGTTCCACGCTTTGAACCGTGGAAAGGCGCCGGGCTCTGCTAAGATTTCCCCCGGCTCTTCGTTTGCCCTGGGCCAAAGCGAGCCTTCACAATAGCTGAACGCTAACACTGCATACTCGTTCCACTTCCAGAACCGGGCTACGGCGAGGCAGTTCTCCGGGGGAAAACGGCCCTTCGCGAAGGGCAGATCTGCCGAGCTCCTTGCGGGAAAGCGAAAGCAAAGGACGCTTTTCTCTCTCTAACCGCTTTCGTCAGAGGAACGGGGGAAGTCACAGTGTTCTTTCTCTCCCTGAGATACACACAATCTGACGTTGCCTCTGAGCTCCGTTGCTGGCAAGGAACTGAAAGTGACATACATTGCTGTGGGGCAACACAGGGCTCTGCTAGGGTTTCTGTAGGCAGTGTGTTTTCCCTGGGCCTCACTGTAGCAACACTATCTCGCCAGGGCAACACTGCATGGCACTTCCTCTGCCAGGAGAGAGTAGCTGCTTTGTAGTTTGTGCTGGGAAACCTTGCTTTAGCAAGTGCGAATTGACCGCATTCAGGCAGAAAGAAAAGAGAATAGCAAGAGGCCTTTTCTCCCCGGCTGCTCTGCCAAGCCCTTCCAGCTCAAACTATGTCGTTGCTCCTCTGGAAGGATCCCTGCACCGCGGCCTAGTTTTTCCGAAGAAGCCCTGCGTTTTCAAGAGCAAATGAGGAATTCGTGGCAGGAAAGAGGAAGGAAAGAAAGTTTCTCTCCCTCTGCCTGCTTTGCTCAGAGGACTGGATGAAGTCAGGGACTTCTCCCTTTCACTGAGAAACGTGCGGGCTGCTGTTGCCTGGGCGCTCTCTTCTTTGCAAAAGAGTCTGCAGTTCCACGCTTTGAACCGTGGAAAGGCGCCGGGCTCTGCTAAGATTTCCCCCGGCGCTTCGTTTGCCCTGGGCCAAAGCGAGCCTTCACAATAGCTGAACGCTAACACTGCATACTCGTTCCACTTCCAGAACCGGGCTACGGCGAGGCAGTTCTCCGGGGGAAAACGGCCCTTCGCGAAGGGCAGATCTGCCGAGCTCATTGCGCGAAAGCGAAAGCAAAGGACGCTTTTCTCCCTCTAACCGCTTTCGTCAGAGGAACGGGGGAAGTCACAGTGTTCTTTCTCTCCCTGAGATACACACAATCTGACGTTGCCTCTGAGCTCCGTTGCTGGCAAGGAACTGAAAGTGACATACATTGCTGTGGGGAAACACAGGGCTCTGCTAGGATTTCTGTAGGCAGTGTGTTTTCCCTGGGCCTCACTGTAGCAACACTATCTCGCCAGGGCAACACTGCATGGCACTTCCTCTGCCAGGAGAGAGTCGCTGCTTTGTAGTTTGTGCTGGGAAACCTTGCTTTGGCAAGTGCGAATTGACCGCATTCAGGCAGAAAGAAAAGAGAATAGCAAGAGGCCTTTTCTCCCCGGCTGCTCTGCCAAGCCCTTCCAGCTCAAACTATGTCGTTGCTCCTCTGGAAGGATCCCTGCACCGCGGCCTAGTTTTTCCGAAGAAGCCCTGCGTTTGCAAGAGTAAATGAGGAATTCGTGGCAGGAAAGAGGAAGGAAAGAAAGTTTCTCTCCCTCTGCCTGCTTTGCTCAGAGGACTGGATGAAGTCAGGGAGTTCTCCCTTTCACTGAGAAACGTGCGGGCTGCTGTTGCCTGGGCGCTCTCTTCTTTGCAAAAGAGTCTGCAGTTCCACGCTTTGAACCGTGGAAAGGCGCCGGGCTCTGCTAAGATTTCCCCCGGCTCTTCGTTTGCCCTGGGCCAAAGCGAGCCTTCACAATAGCTGAACGCTAACACTGCATACTCGTTCCACTTCCAGAACCGGGCTACGGCGAGGCAGTTCTCCGGGGGAAAACGGCCCTTCGCGAAGGGCAGATCTGCCGAGCTCCTTGCGGGAAAGCGAAAGCAAAGGACGCTTTTCTCCCTCTAACCGCTTTCGTCAGAGGAACGGGGGAAGTCACAGTGTTCTTTCTCTCCCTGAGATACACACAATCTGACGTTGCCTCTGAGCTCCGTTGCTGGCAAGGAACTGAAAGTGACATACATTGCTGTGGGGAAACACAGGGCTCTGCTAGGATTTCTGTAGGCAGTGTGTTTTCCCTGGGCCTCACTGTAGCAACACTATCTCGCCAGGGCAACACTGCATGGCACTTCCTCTGCCAGGAGAGAGTAGCTGCTTTGTAGTTTGTGCTGGGAAACCTTGCTTTAGCAAGTGCGAATTGACCGCATTCAGGCAGAAAGAAAAGAGAATAGCAAGAGGCCTTTTCTCCCCGGCTGCTCTGCCAAGCCCTTCCAGCTCAAACTATGTCGTTGCTCCTCTGGAAGGATCCCTGCACCGCGGCCTAGTTTTTCCGAAGAAGCCCTGCGTTTGCAAGAGCAAATGAGGAATTCGTGGCAGGAAAGAGGAAGGAAAGAAAGTTTCTCTCCCTCTGCCTGCTTTGCTCAGAGGACTGGATGAAGTCAGGGACTTCTCCCTTTCACTGAGAAACGTGCGGGCTGCTGTTGCCTGGGCGCTCTCTTCTTTGCAAAAGAGTCTGCAGTTCCACGCTTTGAACCGTGGAAAGGCGCCGGGCTCTGCTAAGATTTCCCCCGGCGCTTCGTTTGCCCTGGGCCAAAGCGAGCCTTCACAATAGCTGAACGCTAACACTGCATACTCGTTCCACTTCCAGAACCGGGCTACGGCGAGGCAGTTCTCCGGGGGAAAACGGCCCTTCGCGAAGGGCAGATCTGCCGAGCTCCTTGCGGGAAAGCGAAAGCAAAGGACGCTTTTCTCCCTCTAACCGCTTTCGTCAGAGGAACGGGGGAAGTCACAGTGTTCTTTCTCTCCCTGAGATACACACAATCTGACGTTGCCTCTGAGCTCCGTTGCTGGCAAGGAACTGAAAGTGACATACATTGCTGTGGGGCAACACAGGGCTCTGCTAGGATTTCTGTAGGCAGTGTGTTTTCCCTGGGCCTCACTGTAGCAACACTATCTCGCCAGGGCAACACTGCATGGCACTTCCTCTGCCAGGAGAGAGTCGCTGCTTTGTAGTTTGTGCTGGGAAACCTTGCTTTGGCAAGTGCGAATTGACCGCATTCAGGCAGAAAGAAAAGAGAATAGCAAGAGGCCTTTTCTCCCCGGCTGCTCTGCCAAGCCCTTCCAGCTCAAACTATGTCGTTGCTCCTCTGGAAGGATCCCTGCACCGCGGCGTAGTTTTTCCGAAGAAGCCCTGCGTTTGCAAGAGCAAATGAGGAATTCGTGGCAGGAAAGAGGAAGGAAAGAAAGTTTCTCTCCCTCTGCCTGCTTTGCTCAGAGGACTGGATGAAGTCAGGGACTTCTCCCTTTCACTGAGAAACGTGCGGGCTGCTGTTGCCTGGGCGCTCTCTTCTTTGCAAAAGAGTCTGCAGTTCCACGCTTTGAACCGTGGAAAGGCGCCGGGCTCTGCTAAGATTTCCCCCGGCGCTTCGTTTGCCCTGGGCCAAAGCGAGCCTTCACAATAGCTGAACGCTAACACTGCATACTCGTTCCACTTCCAGAACCGGGCTACGGCGAGGCAGTTCTCCGGGGGAAAACGGCCCTTCGCGAAGGGCAGATCTGCCGAGCTCATTGCGCGAAAGCGAAAGCAAAGGACGCTTTTCTCCCTCTAACCGCTTTCGTCAGAGGAACGGGGGAAGTCACAGTGTTCTTTCTCTCCCTGAGATACACACAATGTGACGCTGCCCCTGAGCTCCGTTGCTGGCAAGGAACTGAAAGTGACATACATTCCTGTGGGAAACTCAGGGCTCTGCTAGGATTTCTCTAGGCAGTGTGTTTTCCCTGGGCCTCACTGTAGCAACACTATCTCGCCAGGGCAACACTGCATGGCACTTCCTCTGCCAGGAGGGAGCTGCTGCTTTGTAGTTTGTGCTGGGAAACCTTGCTTTGGCAAGTGCGAATTGACCGCATTCAGGCAGAAAGAAAAGAGAATAGCAAGAGGCCTTTTCTCCCCGGCTGCTCTGCCAAGCCCTTCCAGCTCAAACTATGTCGTTGCTCCTCTGGAAGGATCCCTGCACCGCGGCGTAGTTTTTCCGAAGAAGCCCTGCGTTTGCAAGAGCAAATGAGGAATTCGTGGCAGGAAAGAGGAAGGAAAGAAAGTTTCTCTCCCTCTGCCTGCTTTGCTCAGAGGACTGGATGAAGTCAGGGACTTCTCCCTTTCACTGAGAAACGTGCGGGCTGCTGTTGCCTGGGCGCTCTCTTCTTTGCAAAAGAGTCTGCAGTTCCACGCTTTGAACCGTGGAAAGGCGCCGGGCTCTGCTAAGATTTCCCCCGGCGCTTCGTTTGCCCTGGGCCAAAGCGAGCCTTCACAATAGCTGAACGCTAACACTGCATACTCGTTCCACTTCCAGAACCGGGCTACGGCGAGGCAGTTCTCCGGGGGAAAACGGCCCTTCGCGAAGGGCAGATCTGCCGAGCTCCTTGCGGGAAAGCGAAAGCAAAGGACGCTTTTCTCCCTCTAACCGCTTTCGTCAGAGGAACGGGGGAAGTCACAGTGTTCTTTCTCTCCCTGAGATACACACAATCTGACGTTGCCTCTGAGCTCCGTTGCTGGCAAGGAACTGAAAGTGACATACATTCCTGTGGGGAAACACAGGGCTCTGCTAGGATTTCTGTAGGCAGTGTGTTTTCCCTGGGCCTCACTGTAGCAACACTATCTCGCCAGGGCAACACTGCATGGCACTTCCTCTGCCAGGAGAGAGTCGCTGCTTTGTAGTTTGTGCTGGGAAACCTTGCTTTGGCAAGTGCGAATTGACCGCATTCAGGCAGAAAGAAAAGAGAATAGCAAGAGGCCTTTTCTCCCCGGCTGCTCTGCCAAGCCCTTCCAGCTCAAACTATGTCGTTGCTCCTCTGGAAGGATCCCTGCACCGCGGCGTAGTTTTTCCGAAGAAGCCCTGCGTTTGCAAGAGCAAATGAGGAATTCGTGGCAGGAAAGAGGAAGGAAAGAAAGTTTCTCTCCCTCTGCCTGCTTTGCTCAGAGGACTGGATGAAGTCAGGGACTTCTCCCTTTCACTGAGAAACGTGCGGGCTGCTGTTGCCTGGGCGCTCTCTTCTTTGCAAAAGAGTCTGCAGTTCCACACTTTGAACTGTGGAAAGGCGCCGGGCTCTGCTAAGATTTCCCCCGGCGCTTCGTTTGCCCTGGGCCAAAGCGAGCCTTCACAATAGCTGAACGCTAACACTGCATACTCGTTCCACTTCCAGAACCGGGCTACGGCGAGGCAGTTCTCCGGGGGAAAACGGCCCTTCGCGAAGGGCAGATCTGCCGAGCTCATTGCGCGAAAGCGAAAGCAAAGGACGCTTTTCTCCCTCTAACCGCTTTCGTCAGAGGAACGGGGGAAGTCACAGTGTTCTTTCTCTCCCTGAGATACAGACAATGTGACGCTGCCCCTGAGCTCCGTTGCTGGCAAGGAACTGAAAGTGACATACATTCCTGTGGGAAACTCAGGGCTCTGCTAGGATTTCTCTAGGCAGTGTGTTTTCCCTGGGCCTCACTGTAGCAACACTATCTCGCCAGGGCAACACTGCATGGCACTTCCTCTGCCAGGAGAGAGCTGCTGCTTTGTAGTTTGTGCTGGGAAACCTTGCTTTGGCAAGTGCCAATTGACCGCATTCAGGCAGAAAGAAAAGAGAATAGCAAGAGGCCTTTTCTCCCCGGCTGCTCTGCCAAGCCCTTCCAGCTCAAACTATGTCATTGCTCCTCTGGAAGGATCCCTGCACCGCGGCCTAGTTTTTCCGAAGAAGCCCTGCGTTTGCAAGAGCAAATGAGGAATTCGTGGCAGGAAAGAGGAAGGAAAGAAAGTTTCTCTCCCTCTGCCTGCTTTGCTCAGAGGACTGGATGAAGTCAGGGACTTCTCCCTTTCACTGAGAAACGTGCGGGCTGCTGTTGCCTGGGCGCTCTCTTCTTTGCAAAAGAGTCTGCAGTTCCACGCTTTGAACCGTGGAAAGGCGCCGGGCTCTGCTAAGATTTCCCCCGGCGCTTCGTTTGCCCTGGGCCAAAGCGAGCCTTCACAATAGCTGAACGCTAACACTGCATACTCGTTCCACTTCCAGAACCGGGCTACGGCGAGGCAGTTCTCCGGGGGAAAACGGCCCTTCGCGAAGGGCAGATCTGCCGAGCTCCTTGCGGGAAAGCGAAAGCAAAGGACGCTTTTCTCCCTCTAACCGCTTTCGTCAGAGGAACGGGGGAAGTCACAGTGTTCTTTCTCTCCCTGAGATACACACAATCTGACGTTGCCTCTGAGCTCCGTTGCTGGCAAGGAACTGAAAGTGACATACATTCCTGTGGGGAAACACAGGGCTCTGCTAGGATTTCTGTAGGCAGTGTGTTTTCCCTGGGCCTCACTGTAGCAACACTATCTCGCCAGGGCAACACTGCATGGCACTTCCTCTGCCAGGAGAGAGTCGCTGCTTTGTAGTTTGTGCTGGGAAACCTTGCTTTGGCAAGTGCGAATTGACCGCATTCAGGCAGAAAGAAAAGAGAATAGCAAGAGGCCTTTTCTCCCCGGCTGCTCTGCCAAGCCCTTCCAGCTCAAACTATGTCGTTGCTCCTCTGGAAGGATCCCTGCACCGCGGCGTAGTTTTTCCGAAGAAGCCCTGCGTTTGCAAGAGCAAATGAGGAATTCGTGGCAGGAAAGAGGAAGGAAAGAAAGTTTCTCTCCCTCTGCCTGCTTTGCTCAGAGGACTGGATGAAGTCAGGGACTTCTCCCTTTCACTGAGAAACGTGCGGGCTGCTGTTGCCTGGGCGCTCTCTTCTTTGCAAAAGAGTCTGCAGTTCCACGCTTTGAACCGTGGAAAGGCGCCGGGCTCTGCTAAGATTTCCCCCGGCGCTTCGTTTGCCCTGGGCCAAAGCGAGCCTTCACAATAGCTGAACGCTAACACTGCATACTCGTTCCACTTCCAGAACCGGGCTACGGCGAGGCAGTTCTCCGGGGGAAAACGGCCCTTCGCGAAGGGCAGATCTGCCGAGCTCATTGCGCGAAAGCGAAAGCAAAGGACGCTTTTCTCCCTCTAACCGCTTTCGTCAGAGGAACGGGGGAAGTCACAGTGTTCTTTCTCTCCCTGAGATACAGACAATGTGACGCTGCCCCTGAGCTCCGTTGCTGGCAAGGAACTGAAAGTGACATACATTCCTGTGGGAAACTCAGGGCTCTGCTAGGATTTCTCTAGGCAGTGTGTTTTCCCTGGGCCTCACTGTAGCAACACTATCTCGCCAGGGCAACACTGCATGGCACTTCCTCTGCCAGGAGAGAGCTGCTGCTTTGTAGTTTGTGCTGGGAAACCTTGCTTTGGCAAGTGCGAATTGACCGCATTCAGGCAGAAAGAAAAGAGAATAGCAAGAGGCCTTTTCTCCCCGGCTGCTCTGCCAAGCCCTTCCAGCTCAAACTATGTCGTTGCTCCTCTGGAAGGATCCCTGCACCGCGGCGTAGTTTTTCCGAAGAAGCCCTGCGTTTGCAAGAGCAAATGAGGAATTCGTGGCAGGAAAGAGGAAGGAAAGAAAGTTTCTCTCCCTCTGCCTGCTTTGCTCAGAGGACTGGATGAAGTCAGGGACTTCTCCCTTTCACTGAGAAACGTGCGGGCTGCTGTTGCATGGGCGCTCTCTTCTTTGCAAAAGAGTCTGCAGTTCCACGCTTTGAACCGTGGAAAGGCGCCGGGCTCTGCTAAGATTTCCCCCGGCGCTTCGTTTGCCCTGGGCCAAAGCGAGCCTTCACAATAGCTGAACGCTAACACTGCATACTCGTTCCACTTCCAGAACCGGGCTACGGCGAGGCAGTTCTCCGGGGGAAAACGGCCCTTCGCGAAGGGCAGATCTGCCGAGCTCCTTGCGGGAAAGCGAAAGCAATGGACGCTTTTCTCCCTCTAACCGCTTTCGTCAGAGGAATGGGGGAAGTCACAGTGTTCTTTCTCTCCCTGAGATACACACAATCTGACGTTGCCTCTGAGCTCCGTTGCTGGCAAGGAACTGAAACTGACATACATTCCTGTGGGGAAACTCAGGGCTCTGCTAGGATTTCTCTAGGCAGTGTGTTTTCCCTGGGCCTCACTGTAGCAACACTATCTCGCCAGGGCAACACTGCATGGCACTTCCTCTGCCAGGAGGGAGCTGCTGCTTTGTAGTTTGTGCTGGGAAACCTTGCTTTGGCAAGTGCGAATTGACCGCATTCAGGCAGAAAGAAAAGAGAATAGCAAGAGGCCTTTTCTCCCCGGCTGCTCTGCCAAGCCCTTCCAGCTCAAACTATGTCGTTGCTCCTCTGGAAGGATCCCTGCACCGCGGCGTAGTTTTTCCGAAGAAGCCCTGCGTTTGCAAGAGCAAATGAGGAATTCGTGGCAGGAAAGAGGAAGGAAAGAAAGTTTCTCTCCCTCTGCCTGCTTTGCTCAGAGGACTGGATGAAGTCAGGGACTTCTCCCTTTCACTGAGAAACGTGCGGGCTGCTGTTGCCTGGGCGCTCTCTTCTTTGCAAAAGAGTCTGCAGTTCCACGCTTTGAACCGTGGAAAGGCGCCGGGCTCTGCTAAGATTCCCCCCGGCGCTTCGTTTGCCCTGGGCCAAAGCGAACCTTCACAATACCTGAACGCTAACACTGCATACTCGTTCCACTTCCAGAACCGGGCTACGGCGAGGCAGTTCTCCGGGGGAAAACGGCCCTTCGCGAAGGGCAGATCTGCCGAGCTCCTTGCGGGAAAGCGAAAGCAAAGGACGCTTTTCTCCCTCTAACCGCTTTCGTCAGAGGAACGGGGGAAGTCACAGTGTTCTTTCTCTCCCTGAGATACACACAATCT
Organism: Elephas maximus indicus; assembly: GCF_024166365.1. Taxonomy (NCBI): domain Eukaryota; kingdom Metazoa; phylum Chordata; class Mammalia; order Proboscidea; family Elephantidae; genus Elephas; species Elephas maximus. The sequence continues at coordinate 6,037,631 of NC_064831.1, forward strand.
GACGTTGCCTCTGAGCTCCGTTGCTGGCAAGGAACTGAAACTGACATACATTCCTGTGGGGAAACTCAGGGCTCTGCTAGGATTTCTCTAGGCAGTGTGTTTTCCCTGGGCCTCACTGTAGCAACACTATCTCGCCAGGGCAACACTGCATGGCACTTCCTCTGCCAGGAGGGAGCTGCTGCTTTGTAGTTTGTGCTGGGAAAACTTGCTTTGGCAAGTGCCAATTGACCGCATTCAGGCAGAAAGAAAAGAGAATAGCAAGAGGCCTTTTCTCCCCGGCTGCTCTGCCAAGCCCTTCCAGCTCAAACTATGTCATTGCTCCTCTGGAAGGATCCCTGCACCGCGGCCTAGTTTTTCCGAAGAAGCCCTGCGTTTGCAAGAGCAAATGAGGAATTCGTGGCAGGAAAGAGGAAGGAAAGAAAGTTTCTCTCCCTCTGCCTGCTTTGCTCAGAGGACTGGATGAAGTCAGGGACTTCTCCCTTTCACTGAGAAACGTGCGGGCTGCTGTTGCCTGGGCGCTCTCTTCTTTGCAAAAGAGTCTGCAGTTCCACGCTTTGAACCGTGGAAAGGCGCCGGGCTCTGCTAAGATTTCCCCCGGCGCTTCGTTTGCCCTGGGCCAAAGCGAGCCTTCACAATAGCTGAACCCTAACACTGCATACTCGTTCCACTTCCAGAACCGGGCTACGGCGAGGCAGTTCTCCGGGGGAAAACGGCCCTTCGCGAAGGGCAGATCTGCCGAGCTCCTTGCGGGAAAGCGAAAGCAAAGGACGCTTTTCTCCCTCTAACCGCTTTCGTCAGAGGAACGGGGGAAGTCACAGTGTTCTTTCTCTCCCTGAGATACACACAATCTGACGTTGCCTCTGAGCTCCGTTGCTGGCAAGGAACTGAAAGTGACATACATTGCTGTGGGGAAACACAGGGCTCTGCTAGGATTTCTCTAGGCAGTGTGTTTTCCCTGGGCCTCACTGTAGCAACACTATCTCGCCAGGGCAACACTGCATGGCACTTCCTCTGCCAGGAGAGAGTCGCTGCTTTGTAGTTTGTGCTGGGAAACCTTGCTTTGGCAAGTGCGAATTGACCGCATTCAGGCAGAAAGAAAAGAGAATAGCAAGAGGCCTTTTCTCCCCGGCTGCTCTGCCAAGCCCTTCCAGCTCAAACTATGTCGTTGCTCCTCTGGAAGGATCCCTGCACCGCGGCCTAGTTTTTCCGAAGAAGCCCTGCGTTTGCAAGAGCAAATGAGGAATTCGTGGCAGGAAAGAGGAAGGAAAGAAAGTTTCTCTCCCTCTGCCTGCTTTGCTCAGAGGACTGGATGAAGTCAGGGACTTCTCCCTTTCACTGAGAAACGTGCGGGCTGCTGTTGCCTGGGCGCTCTCTTCTTTGCAAAAGAGTCTGCAGTTCCACGCTTTGAACCGTGGAAAGGCGCCGGGCTCTGCTAAGATTTCCCCCGGCGCTTCGTTTGCCCTGGGCCAAAGCGAGCCTTCACAATAGCTGAACGCTAACACTGCATACTCGTTCCACTTCCAGAACCGGGCTACGGCGAGGCAGTTCTCCGGGGGAAAACGGCCCTTCGCGAAGGGCAGATCTGCCGAGCTCATTGCGCGAAAGCGAAAGCAAAGGACGCTTTTCTCCCTCTAACCGCTTTCGTCAGAGGAACGGGGGAAGTCACAGTGTTCTTTCTCTCCCTGAGATACACACAATCTGACGTTGCCTCTGAGCTCCGTTGCTGGCAAGGAACTGAAAGTGACATACATTGCTGTGGGGAAACACAGGGCTCTGCTAGGATTTCTGTAGGCAGTGTGTTTTCCCTGGGCCTCACTGTAGCAACACTATCTCGCCAGGGCAACACTGCATGGCACTTCCTCTGCCAGGAGAGAGTCGCTGCTTTGTAGTTTGTGCTGGGAAACCTTGCTTTGGCAAGTGCGAATTGACCGCATTCAGGCAGAAAGAAAAGAGAATAGCAAGAGGCCTTTTCTCCCCGGCTGCTCTGCCAAGCCCTTCCAGCTCAAACTATGTCGTTGCTCCTCTGGAAGGATCCCTGCACCGCGGCCTAGTTTTTCCGAAGAAGCCCTGCGTTTGCAAGAGTAAATGAGGAATTCGTGGCAGGAAAGAGGAAGGAAAGAAAGTTTCTCTCCCTCTGCCTGCTTTGCTCAGAGGACTGGATGAAGTCAGGGACTTCTCCCTTTCACTGAGAAACGTGCGGGCTGCTGTTGCCTGGGCGCTCTCTTCTTTGCAAAAGAGTCTGCAGTTCCACGCTTTGAACCGTGGAAAGGCGCCGGGCTCTGCTAAGATTTCCCCCGGCGCTTCGTTTGCCCTGGGCCAAAGCGAGCCTTCACAATAGCTGAACCCTAACACTGCATACTCGTTCCACTTCCAGAACCGGGCTACGGCGAGGCAGTTCTCCGGGGGAAAACGGCCCTTCGCGAAGGGCAGATCTGCCGAGCTCCTTGCGGGAAAGCGAAAGCAAAGGACGCTTTTCTCCCTCTAACCGCTTTCGTCAGAGGAACGGGGGAAGTCACAGTGTTCTTTCTCTCCCTGAGATACACACAATCTGACGTTGCCTCTGAGCTCCGTTGCTGGCAAGGAACTGAAACTGACATACATTCCTGTGGGGAAACTCAGGGCTCTGCTAGGATTTCTCTAGGCAGTGTGTTTTCCCTGGGCCTCACTGTAGCAACACTATCTCGCCAGGGCAACACTGCATGGCACTTCCTCTGCCAGGAGAGAGCTGCTGCTTTGTAGTTTGTGCTGGGAAAACTTGCTTTGGCAAGTGCCAATTGACCGCATTCAGGCAGAAAGAAAAGAGAATAGCAAGAGGCCTTTTCTCCCCGGCTGCTCTGCCAAGCCCTTCCAGCTCAAACTATGTCGTTGCTCCTCTGGAAGGATCCCTGCACCGCGGCGTAGTTTTTCCGAAGAAGCCCTGCGTTTGCAAGAGCAAATGAGGAATTCGTGGCAGGAAAGAGGAAGGAAAGAAAGTTTCTCTCCCTCTGCCTGCTTTGCTCAGAGGACTGGATGAAGTCAGGGACTTCTCCCTTTCACTGAGAAACGTGCGGGCTGCTGTTGCCTGGGCGCTCTCTTCTTTGCAAAAGAGTCTGCAGTTCCACGCTTTGAACCGTGGAAAGGCGCCGGGCTCTGCTAAGATTTCCCCCGGCGCTTCGTTTGCCCTGGGCCAAAGCGAGCCTTCACAATAGCTGAACCCTAACACTGCATACTCGTTCCACTTCCAGAACCGGGCTACGGCGAGGCAGTTCTCCGGGGGAAAACGGCCCTTCGCGAAGGGCAGATCTGCCGAGCTCCTTGCGGGAAAGCGAAAGCAAAGGACGCTTTTCTCCCTCTAACCGCTTTCGTCAGAGGAACGGGGGAAGTCACAGTGTTCTTTCTCTCCCTGAGATACACACAATCTGACGTTGCCTCTGAGCTCCGTTGCTGGCAAGGAACTGAAAGTGACATACATTGCTGTGGGGAAACACAGGGCTCTGCTAGGATTTCTCTAGGCAGTGTGTTTTCCCTGGGCCTCACTGTAGCAACACTATCTCGCCAGGGCAACACTGCATGGCACTTCCTCTGCCAGGAGAGAGTCGCTGCTTTGTAGTTTGTGCTGGGAAACCTTGCTTTGGCAAGTGCGAATTGACCGCATTCAGGCAGAAAGAAAAGAGAATAGCAAGAGGCCTTTTCTCCCCGGCTGCTCTGCCAAGCCCTTCCAGCTCAAACTATGTCGTTGCTCCTCTGGAAGGATCCCTGCACCGCGGCCTAGTTTTTCCGAAGAAGCCCTGCGTTTGCAAGAGCAAATGAGGAATTCGTGGCAGGAAAGAGGAAGGAAAGAAAGTTTCTCTCCCTCTGCCTGCTTTGCTCAGAGGACTGGATGAAGTCAGGGACTTCTCCCTTTCACTGAGAAACGTGCGGGCTGCTGTTGCCTGGGCGCTCTCTTCTTTGCAAAAGAGTCTGCAGTTCCACGCTTTGAACCGTGGAAAGGCGCCGGGCTCTGCTAAGATTTCCCCCGGCGCTTCGTTTGCCCTGGGCCAAAGCGAGCCTTCACAATAGCTGAACGCTAACACTGCATACTCGTTCCACTTCCAGAACCGGGCTACGGCGAGGCAGTTCTCCGGGGGAAAACGGCCCTTCGCGAAGGGCAGATCTGCCGAGCTCATTGCGCGAAAGCGAAAGCAAAGGACGCTTTTCTCCCTCTAACCGCTTTCGTCAGAGGAACGGGGGAAGTCACAGTGTTCTTTCTCTCCCTGAGATACACACAATCTGACGTTGCCTCTGAGCTCCGTTGCTGGCAAGGAACTGAAAGTGACATACATTGCTGTGGGGAAACACAGGGCTCTGCTAGGATTTCTGTAGGCAGTGTGTTTTCCCTGGGCCTCACTGTAGCAACACTATCTCGCCAGGGCAACACTGCATGGCACTTCCTCTGCCAGGAGAGAGTCGCTGCTTTGTAGTTTGTGCTGGGAAACCTTGCTTTGGCAAGTGCGAATTGACCGCATTCAGGCAGAAAGAAAAGAGAATAGCAAGAGGCCTTTTCTCCCCGGCTGCTCTGCCAAGCCCTTCCAGCTCAAACTATGTCGTTGCTCCTCTGGAAGGATCCCTGCACCGCGGCCTAGTTTTTCCGAAGAAGCCCTGCGTTTGCAAGAGTAAATGAGGAATTCGTGGCAGGAAAGAGGAAGGAAAGAAAGTTTCTCTCCCTCTGCCTGCTTTGCTCAGAGGACTGGATGAAGTCAGGGAGTTCTCCCTTTCACTGAGAAACGTGCGGGCTGCTGTTGCCTGGGCGCTCTCTTCTTTGCAAAAGAGTCTGCAGTTCCACGCTTTGAACCGTGGAAAGGCGCCGGGCTCTGCTAAGATTTCCCCCGGCTCTTCGTTTGCCCTGGGCCAAAGCGAGCCTTCACAATAGCTGAACGCTAACACTGCATACTCGTTCCACTTCCAGAACCGGGCTACGGCGAGGCAGTTCTCCGGGGGAAAACGGCCCTTCGCGAAGGGCAGATCTGCCGAGCTCCTTGCGGGAAAGCGAAAGCAAAGGACGCTTTTCTCTCTCTAACCGCTTTCGTCAGAGGAACGGGGGAAGTCACAGTGTTCTTTCTCTCCCTGAGATACACACAATCTGACGTTGCCTCTGAGCTCCGTTGCTGGCAAGGAACTGAAAGTGACATACATTGCTGTGGGGCAACACAGGGCTCTGCTAGGATTTCTGTAGGCAGTGTGTTTTCCCTGGGCCTCACTGTAGCAACACTATCTCGCCAGGGCAACACTGCATGGCACTTCCTCTGCCAGGAGAGAGTAGCTGCTTTGTAGTTTGTGCTGGGAAACCTTGCTTTAGCAAGTGCGAATTGACCGCATTCAGGCAGAAAGAAAAGAGAATAGCAAGAGGCCTTTTCTCCCCGGCTGCTCTGCCAAGCCCTTCCAGCTCAAACTATGTCGTTGCTCCTCTGGAAGGATCCCTGCACCGCGGCCTAGTTTTTCCGAAGAAGCCCTGCGTTTTCAAGAGCAAATGAGGAATTCGTGGCAGGAAAGAGGAAGGAAAGAAAGTTTCTCTCCCTCTGCCTGCTTTGCTCAGAGGACTGGATGAAGTCAGGGACTTCTCCCTTTCACTGAGAAACGTGCGGGCTGCTGTTGCCTGGGCGCTCTCTTCTTTGCAAAAGAGTCTGCAGTTCCACGCTTTGAACCGTGGAAAGGCGCCGGGCTCTGCTAAGATTTCCCCCGGCGCTTCGTTTGCCCTGGGCCAAAGCGAGCCTTCACAATAGCTGAACGCTAACACTGCATACTCGTTCCACTTCCAGAACCGGGCTACGGCGAGGCAGTTCTCCGGGGGAAAACGGCCCTTCGCGAAGGGCAGATCTGCCGAGCTCATTGCGCGAAAGCGAAAGCAAAGGACGCTTTTCTCCCTCTAACCGCTTTCGTCAGAGGAACGGGGGAAGTCACAGTGTTCTTTCTCTCCCTGAGATACACACAATCTGACGTTGCCTCTGAGCTCCGTTGCTGGCAAGGAACTGAAAGTGACATACATTGCTGTGGGGCAACACAGGGCTCTGCTAGGATTTCTGTAGGCAGTGTGTTTTCCCTGGGCCTCACTGTAGCAACACTATCTCGCCAGGGCAACACTGCATGGCACTTCCTCTGCCAGGAGAGAGTCGCTGCTTTGTAGTTTGTGCTGGGAAACCTTGCTTTGGCAAGTGCGAATTGACCGCATTCAGGCAGAAAGAAAAGAGAATAGCAAGAGGCCTTTTCTCCCCGGCTGCTCTGCCAAGCCCTTCCAGCTCAAACTATGTCGTTGCTCCTCTGGAAGGATCCCTGCACCGCGGCCTAGTTTTTCCGAAGAAGCCCTGCGTTTGCAAGAGTAAATGAGGAATTCGTGGCAGGAAAGAGGAAGGAAAGAAAGTTTCTCTCCCTCTGCCTGCTTTGCTCAGAGGACTGGATGAAGTCAGGGAGTTCTCCCTTTCACTGAGAAACGTGCGGGCTGCTGTTGCCTGGGCGCTCTCTTCTTTGCAAAAGAGTCTGCAGTTCCACGCTTTGAACCGTGGAAAGGCGCCGGGCTCTGCTAAGATTTCCCCCGGCTCTTCGTTTGCCCTGGGCCAAAGCGAGCCTTCACAATAGCTGAACGCTAACACTGCATACTCGTTCCACTTCCAGAACCGGGCTACGGCGAGGCAGTTCTCCGGGGGAAAACGGCCCTTCGCGAAGGGCAGATCTGCCGAGCTCCTTGCGGGAAAGCGAAAGCAAAGGACGCTTTTCTCCCTCTAACCGCTTTCGTCAGAGGAACGGGGGAAGTCACAGTGTTCTTTCTCTCCCTGAGATACACACAATCTGACGTTGCCTCTGAGCTCCGTTGCTGGCAAGGAACTGAAAGTGACATACATTGCTGTGGGGAAACACAGG